>NC_072377.2:32883939-33186969 GCF_028885625.2 Pongo pygmaeus
AATCCTATGAGATTTTTATTGGAGTAACGCTAAATATATATAGGAGATAATAATTTGATGGCATTGGTTTTTCACTCATGAACACAGTCCATCTTTGTCATCTTTTATGACTTTATCCTATTGTATTTTCTCCTCAAAGTGTTTTGAATACTTCATTTGTTTTATTCCTGCTTACTTAATAGATTTGGTGACTATACATAAACAAGACTTATTTGAAATTTAATAATCTAATTCAATATTGATGAAACAAGAATGCTACTGATTTTATCTGATTTTTTTTTTTTTTTTTTGAGACAGAGTTTCACTCTTGTCTCCCAGGCTGGAGTGCAATGGCGCGATCTTGGCTCACCACAACCTCCACCTCCTGGATTCAAGCGATTCTCCTGCCTCAGCCTCCCGAGTAGCTGGGATTACAGGCATGTGCCACCACGCCTGGTTAATTTTGTAGTTTTAGTAGAGCCAGGGTTTCTCCATGTTGGTCAGGCTGGTCTCGAATTCCCAACCTCAAGTGATCTGCCCACCTCGGCCTCCCAAAGTGCCGGGATTACAGGCATGAGCCACCGCTCCCGGCCTTTGCCTGATCATAGAACCAGAAAACTTGCTGTACTCTTATTAGTTCTCACATTTTTGCCTGACAAGCATAATAATCATGTTACCTGTAAATAGAAACTTTCCTTCTTTCTCTATTAGTAATGAGGACTCCAAACGTTTTACTTTTAACACATTTTACGGTGAGATTATGAAACTCTATATATAAATATATGATAGATATCAACCAAGGAATCCTTCTAAAACCCTTATAATATTATTACTTAAATCTCTACAGGAAACAGCATTGGTAGGAATGCCTACTGATAATCAGGCACTAGGCTAGAAAATTTTATATTTAAACTTCACCTCAAGGCAAGTCAGGAGAGGAAACCAAGTCTTAGAGAAGTTGATACTTGGCCAGGGTGCCTGAAGGGATGGAGCTGGGATTCAAACCCTATCTAGTTCCAAAGTTATGTCCTTTTGTTCATAGTGTACTATGAGGCAGTTTACAAAAGCATACGCAAGCAGATACCTATTCTATACAGGGATATTCTGGCTCAACGTACTCTATTAAGACTAATAGCCATTATATCATCAGTGTAATAGCAACAATCCTTTTGGAAAGAAAATTATCTTATTTCAAGCTTATCCACGCAGTATGCATCCTAAGGTCTCTGATTCAACAATGAAAGGATTGATGTTATTAGTCGTTGCAATATTTCTTTTTTTTGTAAAGCCAGTAAATTTCCATCACCAAGGTTGGTTTCAAAAACCTGTTCACCTGGTTTTTTTACTTTCTCAGTGTTTAATCCTTTTCTACCTTACTAGTGTTACTTTTATTCTTTCCTGAATTCAAGACACAATATTCTTAACACTACAATCAAATAAAAAGTAAAAAAGAAAAAGGAAAAAAGGAAAACTCATTAGCTTATCAGCCTATCCAAGCTACTGTTACCCTACCCGAGTTATCTCATCCTTTAGGAATAGAAGTCCCTAAGACATCTCAAAATCATTAGATGAGATGCCTTCTTTTGACTGGCAGATGCTTAAGGTACAGCAACAGTCAAAATCCACTTACTGCTGTGTCCAAGGTTTTTCTAAAGTATAAATGAAGAAAAAATGTCTGTTTACAACTCTCAATGAGGCTGGGCATAGTGGCTCACACCTGTAATCCCAGCACCTTGGAGGCCCATCGCAGGAGGATCACTTGAGCTCAAAGGTTCAAGGCTGCAGTGAGCTATGATCACCACTACACTGCAGCCTGGGTGAGAGAGCGAGACCATGTCTTTTTTTAAAAAAAAAAGGCCTCAAAGAAATGGTTATGTCTCATTAATTGTGGGATATAATGGGATTATTTTATAACGTTTATTACATATGCTTTTATAAATGTATATGCCACAAATTCTCCTCAAAAACTGAAGAATTCCTATCAGAACTTCTCTATCATTGACAATGAAGAAGTTAAAAAAAATGATTTTTGATCCTATGAAGCTATTAGGAAGTTTTTTCTACTGAGAATTATCTTTCCTCATATTCTTTGCTATCCTAAAGTCCTTAGAACTGTCATAATAGTTCTCTCCGCAAGATTTATTTAAAAATAAAACTAGATTTACATAAGTGCATTTCCTCAAACAAAAAAGGTACTCTACTCTTAACAGGTTATCTACCTAACCAAGTTCCCTTTTGGCCATGAAGCCATCCTTACATCTTCACCATGTCTGAAATCTGCTTTCTCCTGTGCACCCTCAAATTAACATGCTATCAGAAATGTACACATGTAAACACATACAAATGAATACTTAACTGGCGTATTTACTTGACTTAAAAAAATGCAAAACAAGGTTGGGCGTGGTGGCTCATGCCTGTAATCCCAGCACTTTTGGAGGCTGAGGCGGGCGGAGGACCTGAGTTCGGGAGTTTGAGACCAACCTGGCCAACATGGTGAAACTCTTGTCTCTATTAAAAATACAAAAACTAGCCAGGCGTGGTGGCACACGCCTGTAATCCCAGCTACTCAGGAGGCTGAGGCAGGAGGATCACTTAAACCCGAGAGGCAGAGGTTGCAGTGAGCCAAGATCGTGCCATTGCACTCCAGCCTGGGTGACAGAGGGAGACTGTCTCAAAAACAAAAAAACCCAAAAAATACAAAACAGGAAAAGAAAATTCCATAGTTTATGGGACTTAGAACACAAACACTGAGAAACGCTTACCACAAAATTGTCTAACATGCATTAACACAAATGAAAAACGTGGTAACTAATCTACAAGTTACTAGTAGCCATACTTGACAAATTCACTATTACAGATCTTTACATCTTAAAGAATCTGATCTTTAGTGTGCCATTATGAATCTCAAATATTAACAAGCTAAAAAGTCTAAATCTAAAATAAATTTAATCAAATATCTTACAGAGCTGTAATCAAGAAAACTAAGAGCTGGAATTACTTTTATTTTGAGACAGAGGCTGTCTCTGTCACCCAGCCGGAGTGTAATGGTGCAATCTGGCTCACTGCAACCTCCACCTCCCCAGTTCAAGCGATTCTCCTGCCTCAGCCTCCGGAGTAGCTGGGATTATAGGCGCCCGCCACCATGCCCAGCTAACTTTTGTATTTTTAGTAGTAGAGACCGGGTTTCGCCATGTTGGTCAGGCTGATCTCCTACTCCTGACCTCAGGTGATCCACCTGCCTTAGCCTCCCAATGTGCTGGGATTACAGGCGTGAGCCACCACGCCTGGCCTCTGGAATTACATTTAGGTGTAGGATGTTTACTTTATCTGTATTCAATGATAGGTGAAGCAGTTCAATCACATCATTCACACATAAATACAGTCATGCCTCCATATAAGCAGGGGATTGGTTCCAGGACCGCTACGTATACAAAAATCCATACATAAAGTCCCACAGTAGGGCCTGTGGAACCTGCAATACAAAAAGTTGGCCCTCCATGAATAACTCTATTTTCTATCCAAATTTGATTGAAAAAAAAAAATCTTCATGTTTTCAGGCGTGAACTGTACTTAAGATTTTCCTGAGTTTGAGATCTTTCAAATTTGAAAAAATACTAGTAAAGTAGACCTTGGTCTTCCATCTCTAAAAGTTCCATCATAATTATTTCCAGCCAGGAAGAAAAATTAGCATCACCACCACACTTTTTGCATGTGCTTTTGTTACTAATGTTATTCACTCATCTTCCTTGCCAAAATTCCCAGTATTATTGGGCCTGATTTCTTGCCATTAAATGCAAACACTTTTCATGTACTATGTTTATATACAAGGCCTTATGTACAAGAGTGCCTAAGTTTTAGCAATATAAATAATGTCAAAAGACTAGTCTTTTCTCATCAGATGTACACTTAATCAATTTAGTAACCTGGATTGTTGTTACAGTTTAAACTTTTGAGTTTCAAGGCCAAAAAAAAAATTATTAGAAACAGAAATTCTGTCACAGTTCCCTATACTGGGATAAAACAATCACATAAATATTTTATCAAAAAATTATTAATTATCTTTAAATCAGCATTTCCTTTCTTCATTTCTATCTGTAGGTCTGCATTTAGGAAAAATATTTCAGAAGTGCCACAAAGAACCCACCACTTTACAGTAAATAAAGTTAGTAATTCAACAAATCTTATCACTCAGCCCATATTAGGAAAACAGAAAAAACCTGAGTAAAACAAGTAAAATTTTAATGGTTAAATACAATCTTTTCTAGACGAAACACTAGTACTTGCCAGCAGATTTATGGCACAGATGCTGATTAGCTATCTCTTCTCAGAAAAAGATGTTTTTTTCCTCTCCTTGAAAATTATTAGCGCTACTAAAATCTCAGAATTCACTATATAATTCATCCATGTAACCAAAAACGACTTGTACCCCAAAAAGCTGTTGAATTTTTTAAAAGTCCTAAAAAGTTTTTATCAAAGTAGCTGAAACTTTTTTCGTTGTCTAATTATCAAAAATTATAAGCAAAGGATTTGCTGATACTTGAAATGCCCCAAGATTTTGCTTTAATAATTTGTCATCTCAGTGCTTTTTCTGGAATGCAGGACTCATGAAAAAACACTTGTAAAATGCCACATGGCATTCAACAATTAGTAAAATCTAGTTTCACCAATATGATGCACATTTATACATTCTGACATCTCTTAATGGAGTCTTAAGCAGTGTCTTATTTTAACTGGCAGCATTTTTTTTTAGTGCTACATACAATAATGGTATCTTTTACAACAAATGGCTTCTTAGGATGCCATGGAATACAGTAACTTGGTTTCTCAAAACCACAAGTTTCAGCCCAAAAAGATAGTTTGCCCAGCATCTCATTTTACAGATGATGAAAATGAAAACCCAACTATATGATGTTCCCAACGTCATAAAATCAAGAGCAAAAGAGGCCAGGTGTGGTGGCTCATGCCTGTCATCCTAGCACTTTGGGAGGCCGAGGCAGGACTTGAGCTCAGGAGTTCGAGATCAGCCTGGGCAACATAGATCCTTTCTCTGTAAGAAAAATTATTTATTCAAAAAAAAAAAAAAATCAAGAGCAAAAGAGACTGAACTCGGGTCTTCCGGCTCCCAGTGATGACCTTTCCATTAAACACCGTGCCTCCTGAAGTAAATCAGATGAAAAAAACTGCCTGGGTTTAACCAACATCTAACATACATAAAAAGCATACCACGCAGGAGCCGTGTGCGCTTATGGCCTGAATCAAAAGTCTCAGATTGACTCAAAAGTAACAATTTAACAATCCACTGTTGTGTCTGTCTTTGATAAGATGTATAATGAACTACAGACTTCAGAAATGAGAGCTTCCCTTAAGATAGGGATTTCATCCGGTGCATTACAATGACTCAGTACAATCTCACTTGCATCTTCTTCCCTCCCCACCATTCCCCGCAGGGGAAAGACCCCCGCAAGGAGAATGACAGGCCCACCTGGGGCCTAAACTCCATAGCTCAAACAAGGCTGTGCACTCATTTATCAGCACTAGAAACTTCGCACATCTTTTCCAGTCTAAGAACTACACAATTTACAGGTGGTTGGTATGTGAACCTCTCTCCTTGCAGGAAAAACTAAAGGAACCCGATGAACACAGTGACACCTGCAGTTTGTCAGCAGGACTCGATAGCGATGGAGCGTCTGGGGAAGAAGCCCCAAGGCGGAGGAAAAGCTACCCGAGACAACGACACGTTATCTGGGCTCCGGGGGTTGAAGCATCAGACGACGACGCAGAGAGGCGTCGCAGGAGAAGCCAGTGGACCTGCGACACGGCACTCCCCGTGAGGTCCCTTCAGCCACCCTCTCCATCCCCCAAGTGGGAAGAAGATGGGAGGTGGGGGCTGGACGCGCGGAGGCGGGGACTGGGGTGCCTGCCGGGCGGCGGTGGCGGCTCCGCTCGGCGGCCGCAGGAGGCCATTTTAGTTAAGGGGCCGCCGAAGGGCCCTGAGGCCTCCACGTCCCTACACCTCCGCCGTCTCTACCTCCCCCCCACTGGGGGCCGCTCCCGCCGCGGGCCGGGCCGGGCCGGGCCGGGCCGGGCAAGGCGGGGCGGGGCGGGAGAGGCCGCGGGGCTGGGCCCGGCCAGGCCTGCAGCGGGCCGGGGCTCTGGGCTGGCTGGGGGCGGGCGCGGGGGCGTCGCATCGACAGGATCCGGGCCGAGGGGAGAGCAGGGGGCGAGCAGGGAGAAGGCAGGGTGCCGTTACCTATATTGGGCCGCAGCCGCCGCCGCCGCCGCCCCGCTGTGGGTGAATCCAAAGTAGTTGCCGGTCGCCATTTTGGCATCTTCCCCCAGCCGGCTGGGCACTGCGGCGGGCACGAAGAGTCGGGTCCCATGGCGGGAGGAGAGACACAGAGGAGCCGAGACGCCGAGGGAGGGCAGGGAGAGAGAGAGAGAGGCGCCGTGAGAGCAGCCCTGGCGGGGCCCAGGCCGCGGCCGCGCCGCCTCCCCCTCCCGCCTCGCACTCCCTCACTCACTCGCACGCCCGGGTGGCGGCCGCCGCCTCCTCCCCGGAGCCTGCCCCAACCCCCGCGCCTCCCCGCTGCCCGGGGCCAGGGAGGGGGCCGGGCAGAGGCCTTGCGGGCCACATTAGACTCACCATAGGTGAAAGAAACTACAGGGCATATGGGAATCATGGGCTCGGGCTGCTGCTGCTGAACTCTGAACTCTCACCCGCTGCCTCCCTCCTCTGCCCCGCTCCTCCTCAGCGGAGAACAGACCGCCGCCTCCGGCCGCACTGCGCAGGCGCGCCCGTGCTCGGCATCCTGGGAGCTGTAGTCCCCGCGGTCTTCGCGGCTCCCCCCGGGCGCGTGCTGGGGCCTCGGCTGTGAGGGCGCGGGGAAGCCTGCGGGGGAAGAGGGGCCTAGCCTTCTCCGAAGTGGTGGTGAGGCCGCGCGGCCGCGGGGCGACGGGGGCGCGTGCCAGGAGCGCCTCGCCCGGCCTCTGGGGAGTCGGGGAGCGTGACCAGAGAGAGTGACGTCTGTTCGCCTTTTTCCTTACTTTCCACTGGTTTCCTTCACTTTTGCGTGTGCATTTATTTTCTGCCTCCCTGTCTTCCTCGCTCATGAATTTTTCATTGGAATTCGAGCTGGACAATTTAGGATTTTTCCTTATTTCCCGCTTTCCCGCAGCTTTTCCCCAACCTCTGAAGTGCGGAGGGAGGGAGAAGGAGAGGAGAGAAATAGAAAAAGGGTGGAAAGTGCTTTTCTGTTGGACTAAAAGCACACCCTAAACATCCCTCCCGGACACACCTCTTGCTATACCCTTTCCTCGACCTGCACCCACTCCCTGAGCCATCGGCGTATATCGGTCACCCAGCAGGGTGTCAGGCAGTGTTGTAGGTGCTGGAGATACAGCAGGGAACAAAACAAAGTCCCTGTTCCCGTGGAGTTTACGTTCTAGGAGCGGGGTATATGTCAGACAACAGCCAGTAGCCAAAACACAGAAAGTCTGTCTGATGGTGACTGGAGCTTCAAGCATAAATAAAGCAGAGTAAGGAAAATAAGGGTAAGGGAGGTGCTATTTCGTGTTAGAGTGTGGTTAGGGAGACCACTTGAAGGAAGGAAGGACAGGCCTGGGAGATGCCTGCAGGAAGAGCAGCAAGTGGAAGGGTCTAGATGAAGGAATGTTCAAGAGCGAGAAGATCAGTCTGGCTGGAGTCAAGTGAGAGGGAGACCAGATCACATGCCAGATCTTTCGTGGTAAGGACAGAACAGTACTTGCCCCCATGTAAGCATTTCTTCTTTCCCTCTGTTTCCTCGCTGTCTTCCCTTTAGTTTCTCAGTGTTTTCAACCATTCTCTTTCCTCTTCCAGTCCCTCTTCTGATGGTCTAGTTTCTCTGGCCTTATCTGTTTCGTGTCTTCCATGAATGCATATGTACTGCTTGCATTTCACCTCTTCCTTACCTTCTCCATGCCCATCCCCCAGACTCCCTGCTCCTCATCTCTCATTGTTGGATATGAACATTAAAAAGAAATGCTGGCCGGGCGCGGTGGCGCACGCCTGTAATCCCAGCACTTTGGGCGGCTGAGGCGGGTGGATCACGAGGTGAGGTCAGTGGCCAACATGGTGAAACCCCGTCTCAAAAAAAAAAAAAAAAAAGAAAAAAGCCGGGCGTGGTGGCGGGCGCCTGTAGTCCCAGCTACTCAGAAGGCTGAGGCAGGAGAATCGCTGGAACCCTGGAAGCAGAGGTTGCAGCGAGCCGAGATCGCGCCACTGCACTCCAGCCTGAGCGACAGAGCGAGACTCCGTCTCAAAAAAAAAAAAAAAAAAAAGAAAAAAAAAGGAAAAAGAGAAATGCAAAAATGCAAAGGATGAATCAGAACCCACCCATGAAATTCAGGGCTTTGTCCTACTTTCTTGTGCCAGAGCAGAAACAATGCCTCAATTCTTTCTTGTGCCAACCTTGCTCCCCACGCCTCCTACAAAAGTACAGGCTCTCAGAACCTGTCTGATTTGTCCTGTTACTCATTTCAAAAAGAGAAAATGTAGAACCTTGCAGAAAAGTAAGTGTCATTATTTTTGAGAATACTGATGTTTTCCCAGGCAAAAGTTATTTGTGCCCCAAGGATGTTGCTAGGAAGAAATACCTCCTACATATAGGACATTAGAACTGTATTTTAAAGGTACTTTGCCTTGAACTTCATTGCGCAGTCAAGCTTCAAGACACTGACTGTAACTGCTTTGATGAACCAGCTCTATTAGTTACTAGGCTATTTGAATAAAACTGGAGGAGAAAAGACAGGTGTTAATTACTTGCCTAAAAAGAGTCTGTGTAGGCCAGTTTTATGCTTGGTTGCTTGGCAGGCCTTTGGAGGCCGGCGTGCTACTGGCACACCCCAGTGAGCAAGCACATAACTAGAAAGAGGAAGACGGGGCCTCTCCCCTGGTTCTTAGGGGTCAAAGTGGGCGTGGCAGTAGTGAAAATTATTTACAACAGCACTTTCAAAGATGCAGCCTGTAGGAACAGCCTTTCAGTACCGCACCTACTTGCCCCTGACTTGGGCTTCTTTAAGGAAGGAGTTTTGGAGGGTCTTGAATATTTTTCCTGGGCATCTAGTAGTGGACTAACCTGAACATGTTATTTAACCTATCTGAACCCATACGGCAAGAATAACAATAACATCTTCCTGATGGGACTCTGGTGGGGTTTAAATGAGGCTGCATTTATGTAAGACATCTAGTTTTTTTTTGTTTTGAGATAGGGTTTCACTCTGTCGCCCAGGCTAAGTGCAGTGTTGTGATCTCAGCTCAATGCAGCCTCAACCTCCTGGGCTCAAGCAATCCTCCCACCTCAGCCTCCTGAGTAGCTGGGACTGCAGGCACACGCCACCATGCCCAGCTAAGTTTTGTATTTCTTGTAGAGATGGAGTTTTGCCACATTGCCCAGGCTGGTCTCCAATTCCTGAGCTCAGGCGATCTGCTCACTTCGGCCTCCCAAAGTGCTGGGATTACTGGTGAGAGTGAGCCACCATGCCTGGCCTAACGCCTAGCTTTTTCATGTAAAACGACTAGGCTAGATGATTGTCAGTCCTTTATTTTTATTTATTTATTTATTTGAGACAAAGTCTTGCTTTGTCACCCAGGCTGGAGTGCAATGGCGCGATCTCAGCTCACTACAAACTCCGCCTCTCAAGATCAAGCAATTCTTCTGCCTCAGTCTCCCAAGTAGCTGGGACTACAGGCATGTGCCACCACACTCAGCTAATTTTTGTATGTTTAGTAGAGAAGGGTTTCACTATGTTGGCCAGGCTGGTCTCGAACTCCTGACCTTGTAATCCGCCCACCTTGGCCTCACAAAGTGCTGGGATTACAGGCGTGAGCCACCGTGCCAGGCCGATTGTCAGTCTTTTAAAATCAACCTTCTAGTAAGTGAATGCACTGTGCAAATCACACCTACAAGTCAAAAAAGTAGGTGGCTGTGCCCTGGAAGAGTTTATGTTCTAGAGTACCCGGTCTAGGCAACATGGCTGTACATAGTCTTCTGGGTCAACAATTAAAGATGAAATACTTGACCAGAAGCAATCAATTATAATAGGGATTGTCATCCTTCATGTCCAGAACTGGTTCGGTATGCAAATCTGATCAAATCCTCTGTGCTTTCATCTCTCAGGATAAAGCAAATTCTTCCATGTGGCCCACAAGACTCTGTGGACTGGCCCACCTGCCTTTTCAGCATCTTCCTCCTTATTCATTCTATCCCAGCTATCTTGGCCTCCTTTCACCATGCTGCCTTCCACCAGGGGGCTTTGCATGTTCTCCCTGCCTAGAATGTTCTCCCTTCTTCTCTTTACCTGGTTTACCCTCATCCTTGGGGATTGCAACTCAGTCAACCCCTCGTGACCTTGATGGGTCAAACCCTTGCTATGCTCTCAGAGCAGCAGACATCTCTTCTTAGTTGCCCTTGTCACAGTTGCAATCTTATACTTATTGTGTGATTATATGATTAATACATATTTCTCTCTCTCATCAAACTATAAGCTTCATGAGGGCAGGTTGCCAGTATTGGGTGCCTGGTGGTAGGCACCCAATAAGTACTTATGGAATGAATGAACCACGCTCTGCACAGTTTAATCTTTCTTCCATGATTCAGAAGGTAGTTCAAGAACCTGTAGTGCCTCAGGGTCATAATTATGAAACTCAATTAGGATCTGAAGGTAAACGAGGAAATGTCATTGGCAGTCAATTAGCCACAAGGTAGAGCTAGCCTGAGAAAGCCAGCTCCTAAACTCACCAAAAATAAATCTATAATAGTTGTCTTTCGTCACACCTTTGAGTCAAGGTGTGGTATCCTGAAAGACCTTGATAAAATACAGATAAATTAGCCAGAAAGGATATCATACTAGCTACTCCATACCAAGAGGAGTATAGCAAGGTGAATAAGAGCAAGGGCTCTAAAGCTGGACACACCTGGCTTCAAATCCCAGCTCTGTCACTTTCTGCTCTGTGACCTCTGCTTCATTTTTCTTCCTCCTCTGTAAATAGAGATGAAAAGTAGTATCTTCATCAGGGGATTGTTGGTAGGGGTTAAAGACTTCCTAGATGTAAAGCTCTTAGATCAGTGCCTGGCTCATTGTAAGCACATTTTCATCATCTCATAATAAATCCTGTACCCATTAGCATTCACTCCCCATTTCTACCTCCTTCCAATGCCTAACAACCACAAAATTACTTTGTGTCTCTATGGATTTGTCTATCCTGGACATATAAATGGAATCACACAATAATGTGGCCTTTTGTGTCTGGCTTCTTTCACTTAGCATAATGTTTTCAAATTTCATTGTCCATTGTTTGGATATACCACATTTTATTTATTCATTCATAAGTTGATGGATGTTTGGGGTGCTTCCATTATTGGGCTATTATGAATAATATCACTATGAACATTGGTATGCAAGTTTTTGTGTGGACAGATGTTTTCAATTCTCCTGAGTATATCCCTAGGAGTGGAATTGCTGGTATACCTTTTTTCCCCCAAACTCTCTGAATATCTGAAATTCTTTTCCTCTCTACAACCACTACTCTAGTTCATCTCTTGCCCAAGCCTACTTCAACAGCCCACTAATTGGTCTCTCTTCCCAAGAATCTAATCCTCTCAAATCTATCCTCTACACAATGATCAAGGATCTAAGATTAAAAAAATAAATAAATAGGGCTGGGCGTGGTGGCTCATGCGTGTAATCCCAGCGCTCTGGGAGGCCGAGGAGGGTGGATCACCTGAGGTCAGGAGTTCAAGACTAGCCTGGCCAACATGGTGAAACCCCGTCTCTACTAAAAATACAAAAACTAGCCTGGCATGGTGGCGCATACCTTTAATCCCAGCTACTCGGGAGGTTGAGGCAGGAGAATTGCTCCAACCCAGGAGGCAGAGGTTTCAGTGAGCCAAGATCGCGCCACTGCACTCTAGCCTGGGCAACAGAGTGAGACTCTGTAACAACAACAACAAAAAAAGTAGTAGTGATAACAGTGTACATTATAATGCATTGTCTCATTTATTTTTTACAAAAACCTACAAGGTAGGTACTATATGATTATCCCATTTAGAGATAGTAAAAGTGAGTTCACAAGGGTAATAAGTGGCAAACGCAGGATTTAAACTATACCTACCTGTTTCCAGAATGCCTGACCTCTGCGACATACTGCTTCCCTGAAACACATCTGAACGTGTCATTACCCTGCTAAAAATCTCGTAAAGATTCACACTTGCCTAAAGTAAGAACACGTCCTATTACTGGTGGGTCACTAGAGTCACATTTGTGTTTCCAGTTTTAGTGCACATGGCTATTTTTCATTTATGAACTCCTAGAGCACTTACATTATTGGCTCTTTAATTATTTCATTCCAAGGCATCCTATAGTTCCAATTTTGTAACACTCATCAGACTGGTCATTTCTTACTCAATATCTGTCTTCCCCCAGGAAAGAACATGAACTCCACAGGGTCAGGAACCATGTCTGTTTTATCTGCCAATGAATTTCCAATGTCTAGAACCATTCTGGCCGAGCATAGTGGCTCATGCCTATAATCCCAGCACTTTGGGAAGCTGAGACGGGCAGATCACTTGAGCTCAGGAGTTCGAGACCAGCCTGGGCAACATAGTGAAACCCTGTCTCCACAGAAAATACAAAAACTAGCTGGTCATGGTGGCATGCACCTGTAGTCCCAGCTACAGGAGGCTGAGGTGAAAGGATCCCTTGAGTCTGGGGAGGTGGAGGTTGGAGTGAGCCGAGATCATGCCACTACACTCCAGCCTGAGTGACAGCGTGAGATGCTGTCTCAAAAAATAAAATATTAAAAAGAGAGAACCATTCCAAGAACACAGTATGCACTTAATAAATATTTTGGGGATGAATGAAATTAGTCTTGTGTCCATTTTTTGAGGGCAATGGTTTTATGATATAGGTCTTTAATATCTTTCTTCCCCCTCCCGCAAGTACCATCTGACGTGGTACCAGGCACAAATGCAGATGCCAACCTGTTTTAGTCCTTGCAGCTCCCTTGACATTCTAGCAAATGCTATTTGCTGCCAAGCTTGAACCCCCAACACCAATGTTATAAGGGTTTCATTGTGTCAGTAACATATTCATAGGAACCTGAAGAACCTACAGGACTCAAGGCAGCCATAGGAGTAGCTGTTTAGCAGCTTGGAGAAGAGTCTCAGCCACACTGTGACCTGATTTAGAGCTTGATATGATTATCAATGAGAGATGCTGAAGGACATATTGGTTTAAAGCCCACACTCTAGATCAACACTGTCCAATAGAACGTTCTTCAAAGATAGAAATGTTCTCTCTCTGCACTGTGCAATATAGTAACCACTGGCCACATGTGGCTATTGAACACTTGAAATGGGGCTAGTATGACAGCAACTAAATTTTAATTTAATTTAATTTAAAAAACCCATACATGGCTAGCGGCTACTATATTGGATAGTATAGTACCAGAGTCAGATGATCTATGTTTAAATCCTGGTTTTACTACTTACTGACAGTATGACTTTGGCCAGTTTACTCAACCTTCTCATGCCCTGGTCTCATCTACAAAACAGAAAATAATAATAGTACTAACCTCATAATTTGACATGAGGATTAAAAAACTAAATACATATTTTGTACATGAGCCCATCAGGCTAGCACTAAGGTGGCTGGGGAAAAAGGCTGACTGTTGCTAGGCGTGTCAGCTGTAATCCCAATGCTTTGGGAGGCCGAGGAGGGTGGATCACTTGAGCCCAGCCTGGGCAACAGAGTGAGACCCTGTCTCTATTTAAAATAAAATTGTTTTTAAAAGGCTGACTGCGGCCAGGCATGGTGGCTCATGCCTGTATTCCTAGCACTTTGCGAGGCCAAGGTGGACAGATCACTTGAGGCCAGGAGTTCGAGACCAACCTGACCAATATGGTGAAACCCCATCTCTACAAAAAATACTAAAAATTTGCCAGGCATGGTGGCGCATGCCTGTAATCCCAGCTACTTGGGAGGCTGAGGCATGAGAATTGCTTGAACCCAGGAGGCAGAGGTTGCAGTGAGCAGAGATTGCACCACTGCACTCCAGCCTGGGCGACAGAGTGAGACTCTGTCTCAAAAAAATAAAAATAAAAAATAAAAAAGGCTAGCTTTATGCAGTGGCAGTATCATAGACAATGGGGTTTATCTGACGCGCGATTATTGCTAATTGAGAAAAAAAATAAAGGCTGACTGCCATCTATAAAACAAGTCATCTATGCCCACCTGATTGATGAAGTGCCCCCTCCACTGGGAACACTCTCTGATGGGCATTTACATGGTATATGAGTTTCTTATCACTGCTGTAAAAGATCACCACAGAATTCCCGGCTTAAAACTACACGTTTATTATCTTACAATTCTGTAGTTTAGAAGCCTCACTGTGCTAAAATCAAATTGGCAACAGGGGCCGGGCATGGTGACTCACTGTAATCACAGCACTTTGGGAAGCTGAAGTGGGTGGGGTGGATCACTTGAGGTCAGGAGTTCAAGACCAGCCCTGACCAACATGAAGAAACCCCGTCTCTACTAAAAGTACAAAAATTAGCCAGGCATGGTGGTGGGTGCCTGTAATCCCAGCTACTCAGGAGGCTGAGGCAAGGAGAATCGCTTGAACCCGAGAAGTGGAGGCTGCAGTGAACTGAGATTGTGCCACTGCACTCTAGCCTGGGCGACAGAGTGAGACTCCATCTCAAAAAACAAACAAACAAAACAAATTGCCCCCAGGGACGCATGTTTGTCTGTTTGTTTTTTTTCCAGCTTATGGAGGTTGCCTACACTCCTTGGCTCATGAACTCTTTTTTATTTTTATTTTATTTTATTTTATTTTGAGATGGACTATTGCTCTGTTGCCCAGGCTGGAGTGCAGTGGCGCAATCTCTGCTCACTGCAACTTCAAGCGATTCTCTGACCTCTGCCTCCTGAGTAGCTGGGATTACAGGTGCCTGCCATCAAGCCCGGTTAATTTTTTGTATTTTTAGTAGAGACAGGGTTTCACCATGTTGGTCAGGCTGGTCTTGATCTCCTGACCTCAGGTAATCCACCCGCCTTGGCCTCCCAAAGTGCTGGGATTACAGGTGTGAGCCACCGTGCCCAGCCATGAACTATTCTTTAAAGCTAGCAGTATAGCGTCTTCAAATCTCTCTCTGATTCTGACACTCCTGTCTTCTTATAAGGATCCTTGTGGCCAGGCACAGTGGCTCATGCCTGTAATCCTAGCACTTTGGGAGGCTGAGGTGGGAGGATCACTTAAACCCAGGAGTTCAAGACCAGCCAGAGCAACATAATGAGATCTCGCCTCTACAAAAAATAAAAAATTAGCCTGGCATGGTGGCATGCGCCTGTGGTCCCCACTACGTGGGAGACTGAGGTGGGAGGATTGCTTGAGCCCAGGAGTTTGAGACTGCAGTGAGCTGTGATTGCATCAACTGCACTCCTGCCTGGGTGACAGAGGGAGACCGTGTCTTGAAAAAAAAAAAGAAAAAAAAAAAAAGGATCCTTTTGATTGCATTGGGTCTACCTGGATAATCTAGGATACTCTTCCTGTCTCAAATCCTTAATCACATCTGCGAAGTTCCTTCTGCCATGTAAGATGACATATTCTTAGGTTTGGGGGCCTAAGATATATGGGACATAGCTCCACATTCTGTGACCATTCTGAAAGGTCCATTCATGTACTTTCCACTCTCCAGATCTTATTGTCACAATTTTCTAGCCTAATTCTTTCCCAGGTCCTGATCAGCTAACAACCCACCAGCCAGTCCCCATTTATAAGTACAGATCCATACTCAGCCTACCTTTATTTACACATGAAGTAGATAATAACGTGTCCTCCCCCAACCCTGTCCTTTACCACTATATTTCGGGGCCCCCTTGAGTGGAGCAGTAAGGCAGCAGTTGTCTAATTTCAGCTCGTACCAACATGCCATGCAGATTGATCAATGATGCAGGTCCTTGATTCTTCCTTGTCTGCCTCTTTCATTAACTGGCCACAGGGAACTCCCCATGAGGGTGTAAGGATGGCTGGAGGAAGGTACCAGGAGCAGGTACCGTGGGCTTCTGGGCCACCTGCTTGTGATAGTTTATGGTGCCTTCTGGGCTGTTCCAGCCTTGTCTCATACATGATCGCTTCTATTTGGAATGCTACTGTGCATGTTTAATTATATGATTTGATGGATCGTAAGTTAACTACCCCTCATGAATACTCGATTCATGATGGGCAGTTTTCATAGGCACACGCGGTCCCAGATTCAGGTGTTAAGTCTCTACAAGGGCTCAGGAGCCTCTTAAAAGCTACTTTTCAAGTAGAAGAATATTCGTTGGCAGACATGGTCCTCCAATTCCAAAACCTTAGGGATTTGTGTTTGATTTTCCTGTTGGGGCTTGCTAGGGGCTACATATAGCATTTTCGGCTGACATGGAAATTTCCAGGACCACTGTATCCTTGGGTTATAAAATCCAGTGACAGAGAAGCTGGGATAACAGCCTGGACTTGCTTCAGAGTCTTTGCTTAACTGACTACACTCAAAATCAGTAGCCTTATAAGTTGCCCACTAAGTGGATTAGAGCAGCATGCCCAAATGTGGTCCATATTACCTCAAAAATCCAAACATCAGAGGGAGGGGAGAGACGAAATTTTTTTTTTTTTGAGATGGAGTTTTGCTCTTGTTGCCCAGGCTGGAGTGTAATGGTGCAATTTCGGCTCACTGCAACCCCCATCTCCCAGGTTCAAGCTGTTCTCCTGCCTCAGCCTCAGCCTCCCAAGTAGCTGGGATTACAGGCATGCATCACCATGCCCAGCTAATTTTTGTAGTTTTGGTAGAGATGAAGTTTCGCCATGTTGACAGGCTGGTCTCGCATTCCTGACCTCAGGTGATCCACCAGCCTCAGCCTCCCAAAGTGCTGGTATTACAGGCATGAGCCACTGTGTCCAGCTGAAGGATTTTTTAAAAATCCAAAGATGTCCACCAAGCCCTGTGCCTTGAGGCAATAAGGCGTGCGGATGTGGGTCCTCAGAAGAGGCATCGGCTTATAAGGCAGCTGTCCCAAAATGCAGCATTAAAGGGCTTTTGTGCAGGGAAGGCTGGCCCTGCAACCAAGGGTGGTGTGGGGGACTTGGGGTTCAGAGTTCTTAGCCTTGATTATCTCTTCCCATAGGTCCCATCCCATCCCGTGTCTCAAGGTTCCACCCTTTCCCCACTGGTGTCCTAGACTTAAACACTTATCAACATTCAGCTTTTAATTAGCGCTGAAACTCTGTAGCTCTTACCATTAACCGTTAGGCCCTAAAAAGTTGGTCTTCAGCCATTCTTTCCCTGTGACCTCATAGGAGATGGGGGACTTCATCAAAACTGCCATTGAAGATTTCTGAATGACCACGTATTTTCTCAGTTGGAGTCGGTTGATTTCCCAATGCCTTGTCCTATCCCTTCACTTGATCTCATGCCATACACCAGTCATAGATGAGAAACTGTGATACCATCACATGCCTGGCACTATTCATGTTCCTGTTCCCTGGGTAAGGTGAAGTGCCATGCACTCCTTAAATATGTGTGCAAACCAATTTATTTTTCCATTTCTTCTTCCTTAGCCACTCCCGGTACATTATACTGTACTAATCAGGGCCCCAAAAGGAAACAGAAGGTATATTCAAATTGGGCAATTTGGCCTAAACTCTAAAGGGAAGGGATAAGTTGAGGAACTCTGAGAGAGAGCTGTGTGGAGAAGGCCACCAGACAGGAGCTGTTGACCTGGAAGGGAGGGAGACAGGAGACAACAAATACCTCAAGCTGACTATCCTCTCTCTCTCTCTCTTTCTCTGATCTGCCAGGACTCCAAATTGGCTAACCTTAACAAGAAGTGTCTGTAATGCATACAATTCAGACTCCCAGGACACAGAGAAGGTTGGAGAATGGTGGAGAGTGGATTTTGAGGAGCAAATAAATAGAAGTTTTTTTACCTAAAGATATCATAAGAGTTAAACTTGTTTGAGACCTAGACTTATTTTTCACTTATTTTGTGAACATCTTCAATTGCATATTTCTCTCAGGCACCCCAAAATCAACATAAGCAAAACATAACTACTCTAGCCTTTCAAATCCTCTTCTCTTCTTAAGCCCCCAACTTTATATGGCACTATGTTTCATTTAGGCAGCTAGTCCAGAAATCTGGGAATTATACTTCTTTTTTCTTTTTTTCTTTCTTTTTTTTTTTTTTGTGGAGACAGGGTCAGTCTTTGTCACTCAGGCTGGAGTGGAGTGCAGTGCAGTGGTGTGAACATGACTCCCCGCAGCCTTGACTTCCCAGAGTCGAGCCATCCTCCCATCTCAGCCTCCCAAGTAGCTGGGACCACAGGTGCAACCACCATGCTCGGCTAATTTTTTAATTTTTTTGTAGAGACAGGGTCTCCCTATGTTGTCCAGGCTGGTCTCAAATTCCTGGGCTCAAGTGATCCTCCTACCTCGACCTCCCAAAGTGATGGGATTATAGGCATGAGCCCCATTGCTTGGCCTTTGAAATCATCCTTGATCCCTCCCTCATATTCTGCATCTCTTTGGTCAACATTCTACAAATATCTTTCAGCTTCATTTCTTCTCCCTCATTTTCCTACCAGTTGTCAGTTAGAGCTGTCATCGTTTCTTATCTGAATATGTCAACAACCTCTTAACTCATCTTACTTCCCTCACCCTTTTAAATGACAATCTACCATACCACCAGAGTGATTTTCCTGAACTTCAAATGTGAATCCAGATAGATCTCCTCTTTGTTTATAAACCTTCAGCACCCTTAACCCTGAGGATAAAATCCAAGCTTCTTAGGATGTTACCCAGCACCCTTGCAATCTGGTTCCTATGTCCTCCTAAAGCCTCATCTGCTAAGCTACCAATGTGTACTCTGTTGTCCAGCCATACAAGACACTTGACATTTTCCAAATGTGTCTTGTTTTTCTACATCTTTGTGACTTCCCACATATTTCCTCCTTTTGTCTCTTCTGTTCATTCCTTTCTGCCTGCCAAGTAAGTGACACTTCCTTTATAAGAGTCAGCTCACGTCTTCTCTGGGAAGCCAAAGTTGAAAACCACCAACCTGGGGTCCTCTAGAAATGCATGAATGAGTATTTATAACATAATTGGAAGACTGCTGAGTATTATATTATGTGCAAACATAAGGCTTTATTATGTAGCTACTCATAGAGCTAAGTACAGTATTTAATTGAATCTAATATGCTGTTGATTGTAAAGGCAGCCAAGAAGAAAACTCTGCCAATAATAATTGTGAGACACCCATTGATTATAAGATACATCCCAAGTTCAGAAATATTAAAATGTGAAAAAAGCACACCTTAGAATAAGCAAAATCAGGTACTACCTAGTCTACACTTTCATTATTTACATAAGGAATCAGGTCTAGAGATGTAAGTGACTTGCTTAAGGTCACATAGCTCCTTAGTGGCAGTGCCACATCAAGACATATCTGATTTCCAGTCCAAAGCCATTTCATTTCATCTTATATATTTATTATTGATGATCAGTGTGAGTAATAACAACTCCCAAATTGGCAAAATAAACTTAAATTAAGTGCCCTTATTCCTCTTTATGTCAGGAATAGCAGAAAAAATAGATGCTGGTTCTTTAATGACTGCACCCTGCCTTCCCCCAACACCACCAAAACCAAGTAAAAATATAAGGATCTTTCATTAATGACTGTGGAAATTAGCTTGTGAAATAGTTTGGATGTTTGTCCCCTCAAAATCTCATGTGGAAATGTAATCCCCAATGTTGGAAGTTGTGTTAGTCTGTTTTCACACTGCTATAAAGAACTGCCTGAGATTGGGTAATTTATAAAGGAAGGAGGTTTAATTGACTCACAGTTCTGCATGGCTGGGGAGGCTTCAGGAAACTTACAATCATGGTGGAAGGTGAAGGGGAAGCAAGGCACATCTTACATAGTGACAGGAGAGAGACAGCAGGAGAAACTGCCACTTTTAAACCATCAGATTTTCTGAGAACTCACTTACTATCATGAGAACGGCATGGGGGAAACCACCCCCATGATCCAATCACCTCCCACCAGGTCCCTCCATCAACATGTGGGGATTACAACTAAAGATGAGGTTTGAGTGGGGACACGGAGCCAAACCATATCATTCCACCTCTGGTCCTTCTCAAATCTCATGTCCTTTTCACATTTCAAAACCAGTCATACCTTCCCAACAGTCCTCCAAAGTCTTAACTCATTCCAGCATTAACCCAAAAGTTGAAGTCCAAAGTCTCATCTGAGACAAGGCAAGTCTTTTCCGCCTATGAGCCTGTAAAACAAAAAACAAGTTAGCTACTTCCTAGAGACAATGGGGGCACAGGCATTGGGTAAATGTTCCTGTTCCAAATGGGAGAAATTGGCCAAAACAAAGGGGCCACAGGCCCCATACAATTCCAAAACCCAATGGGGCAGTCATAAAATCTTAAAGCTCTGAAATGATCTCCTTTGGCTTCATGTCTCACATCCAGGACACCCTGATGCAGGGGGTAGGCTCCCAAAGCCTTGGGCAGCTATGCAGGTTATAGCCCCTGTGGCTGCTTTCATGGGCTGGCATTGTGTGCCTGCAGCTTTTCCAGGTGCACAGTGCAAGCTGTGGTGGATCTACCATTCTGGGGTCTGCAGGATGGTAGGTCTCTTCTCACAGCTCCAGTAGGCAGTGCGCCAGTGGGGACTGTATGTGGGGGCTCCAATCCCACATTTTCCTTCTGCATTGCCCTAGTAGAGGTCCTCCATGAAGGCTTCACCCCTGCAGCAGTCATCTGCCTGGACATCCAGACATTTCCATAAATCCTCTGAAATCTAGGCAGTGGCTGCCAAGGCTCGGCTCTTGATTTCTGCACTCCTGCAGGCCCAATACCATGTGGAAGCTGCCAAGGCTTGGAGCTTGTACCCTCTGAAGCAATAGCCCAAGCTGTACCTTGATCCCTTTTAGCCACAGCTGGAGCTGGAGCAGCTAGGACACAGGGCACCAAGTCCTGAGTCTGCACAGAGCAGCAGGGCCAAGCCCTGGCCCAAGAAACCATTTTTCCCTCCTAAGCTTCCAGGCATGTGATGGGAGGGGCTGTCATGAAGGTCTCTGACATGCCCTGGAGACATTTTTTCCCATTGTCTTGGCTATTAACATTCAGCTCCTCCTTGCTTATGCAAATTTCTGCAGCCGGCTTGAATTTCTTCCCAGAAAAATGGGTTTTTCTTTTCTACCATATGGTCATGCTTTAAATTTTCCAAACATTTATGCTCTGCTTCTCTTTTAAACATAAGTTTCAGTTTCAGATAAACTCTTTGTGAACACACATGACTGAATGCTTTCAGAATCAGCCAGGTTACCTCTTGAATGCTTTGATGCTTAGAAATTCTTCTGCCAGATACCCTAAATTGGCAGGGAGTTGTGGCTCACACCTGTAATCCCAGCACTTTGGGAGGCTGAGGCGGGTGGATCACTTGAGGTCAGGAGTTCAAGACCAGCCTGACCAACATGGTGAAACCCTATCTCTACTAAAAATACAAAAAATTAGTGGGGCGGAGTGATGGGCGCCTGTAATTCCAGCTACTCAGGAGGCTGAGACAGGAGAATCGCTTGAACCTGAGAGGCAGAGGTTGCAGTGAGCTGAGATCACACCATTGCACTGCAGCCTGGGCAGCAAGAGCGAAACCCCATCTCAAAAAAAAAAAAGAAAAAAGAAATTTCTTCCGCCAGATACCCTAATCATCTCTCTTAAGTTCAAAGTTTCATAGATCTTGGCTGGGCAGGGTGGCTTATGCCTGTAATCCCAGCAATTTGGGAAGCTGAGGCAGGTGGATCACTTGAGGCCAGGAGTTTGATACATGGCAAAACCCTGTCTCTACTAAAAATACAAAAAATTAGCCAAGTGTGGTGGTGCACGCCTGTAATCCCAGCTACGCGGGAGGCTGAGGCAGGAGAATAGCTTGAACCTGGGAAGCAGAGGGTGCAGTTAGCCGAGATTGTGCCACTGTGCTCCAGCCTGGGCGACAGAGCAAGACTCTGTCTCAAAACAAAACAAAACAAAACAAAACAAAACAAAACAAAACAAAACAAAACAATGTTCCACAGACCTCTAGGGAAGGGGTAAAATGCCACCAGTCCCTTTGCTAAAGCAGAGCAAGAGTGACCTTTGCTCCAGTTCCCAATAAGTTTCTCGTCTCCATCTGAGACCACCTCAGCCTGGACTTCCATATCCCTATCAGTATTTTGGTCAAAACCATTCAACAAGTCTCTAGGACATTCCAAACTTTCCCGCATCTTCCTGTCTTCTTCCAAGCCCTCCAAACTGTTCCAACCTCTGCCTCTTACCCAGTTCCAAAGTTGCTTCCACATTTTCAGGTTATCTTTATAGCAGTACCCCACTATCCTGGTACCAATTTTCTGTATTAGTTCATTTTCATTCTGCTATAAAGAACTGTTTGAGAGTGGGTAATTTATGAAGGAAAGAGGTTTAATTGACTCACAGTTCCACACGGCTAGAGAGGCCTCAGAAAACTTAAAATCATGGTGGAAGGTGAAGGGGAAGCAAGGCACGTCTTACATGTAGCAGGACAGAGAGAAGGAGCAGGGGAAACTACTTTTAAACCATCAGATCTCACGATAACTCCCTCACTATCAGGAGAACATCATGGGGGAAACTGCCCGATGATTTAATCACCTCCCACCAGGTTCCCCCTGACACATCGGGATTACAATTCAAGATGAGGTCTGGGTGGGGACATCGAGCCAAACCGTATCAGAGGTGGAGCCTGGTGGGAGGTGTTTGGATCACGGGGACAGATCCTTCATGAGTGGCTTGGTACTGTCCTCACAATGGTGAGTTATCACAAAATCTGGTTGTTTAAAACTGTGTGGTACCTCCCTGCTCTCTCTCTTGCTCCTGCTTTCACTGTGTGACGTGCCTGCTCCCCCTTTGCCTTCCACCATGATTGAAAGCTTCCTGATGTCCTTACCAGTAGTGAGTGTCAGCACCACACTTGTTGTACAGCCTGCAGAACCATCAGCCAATTAAAGCTCTTTTCTTTATAAATGACCTAGGCTTAGGTATTTCTTTATAGGAACATAGGAATGGCCTAATACGGCCTGCATACACAGGCACGCACATGTGCACATGCACGCATGTGTGCCTGTGCTCACAAACACACTCAAGCCAGGGAAGGCCCTACAAAAGGTACAGTCCATGTAGGGAAACGAACGCATCTTCTTGAGAGATTGTTTGCACTACTTGAGAGATTCTTCAGCTGTAAGAAGTCCTTTGGTAGGGGGCTAATTTTCTAGTCCTAAGTTCCAAGTGTTTGGGTCATGTTATCCATTCAAGCTGAGATTTGGATTAAAACCCAGTCATACCCATCTGGGGAAGGCTTTGACTGCCTTCTGTTGTCTGTAGCCATCTCCATTTACTTCCCAGCTTTTACAGAAGAAGTCCCATACATTCCTCTCCCAAGTGATCCAGGCTCTCTAATCTTCACTGAATTGCCCAGAAAAGATGCTCCTTTCCTTGAGTCCATGTCATCAGAGCAAGCTAAATCACAATTACAAGCTTCCATGCATGCAAAAACAACAAGACCAAGGAGAGGGGCCAACATTCCCCGCTGGAACTGGAAAGGTGCCCACATGGTGGCTTTCAGTCATTTTACTATGCTCCCATAAAGGCACCTTTCTTCTTTCTTCATTAGTTCTGATTTCTACAACATAATATCATATTAGGATTTCTAAAGGGCAGAATATTATAGGCTTTTGAAAATTTTTAACTGTTAGAGACTCTCTAAATCCAGTGTTTCTCCAAATTCCTAATAATAAGAGTCACCTAGAAATTCTTCCAATTATACAAATTCCTAAATCCCGCTGCATTTTCACTAAATCAGAATCCCAGGGCCTTTGGTTGGAGAAATCATATGTTAAACAAGTCCTCCCAAATGAGTCTTACCAGCAAGTAAGTTTGGGAAACGTCCTGCCCAGCCTCATCATTCTAAGGATGAGGACGCTGAAGCCCAGTTTTTGTCCCCTCTAAAACTCATGTGTTGGAAGCTTAATCCCCAAGGCAACAGTATAGGGATGTAGGGCCTAATCGGAGGTGTTTAAGCCCCGCTGAGGGGTCCACCCTCATAAATAGATTAATGCCACTCGTGAGGACACAGTTTCTCTTTGTACACTGCCTTCCACCATGTGATGGCACAGCAAGAAGCCCCTCATCAGATGCCAGCACCTTGATCTGGGACTTCCCAGCATCCAGAGCTGTGAGCCAATAAATTTCTGCTCATCATAATAAATTAGCCAGTTTGTGATATTCTAACAGTACACAATAGACTAAGACACCTAAAGAAGTTGAATAACTTATTGAAGATACCTGTGTTTACACTTGTGTAAGTACAGACTGCTTCTGGAGGGACTGTGCCTGTCTTAGGGGAAACAGCCTGGAGAACTGTGAATCTAAGAGGTGAAAAAGACTTCATTTTTTCATTATATGCCCTTTTGTGATCGTTAGGGAAACATTTTCCCCATATGATGAATAATTTTTCAATAAAAACCTAGTTCTGAGTACATCTGATTTGCATACATCTTAGAAATATAGTCATTGTACCCTAGCTTCCCCCACTCCCACCTACCTTGAATCTGCTTTCTAGCTGTCAGACAGCCCCCTCATTTCCCTTTCCTCTGCCTACTCCAGACTCCTCCACTTGTGCACAGTCAGCCCTGCTTTACTCCAGCTGCCCTGACTGGGCTGAAGGGAAGGAACACTTGAAGAACCTCTTCATCTACCAGGAAGGGCATGGAGTGAATCATCCTCTGTATGAGACAGAGCCCCAGAGCTGACTGCTGGGCTAGGCTGTGACTCAGCCAAGGCCTTTCTCCTTGGTGCCACCAATTCCACTAAGTGGCACCCAACCTTGAGTACATTCAGACATGATGTGGAACAGGAACTCTGTGCTGGGGTGGCCATACTCCCACCTTTGTAGTTTCACATAGCAACTTCTCAGTCACGTAGACAAGCTTCTTTATGACACGGTGTTAGAAAAAAACATTTAAATATCTAAATACAAAAGTGTGGAACAAGTAGAACTGTCATTACTAGGGTGGGAGTGCCGATTGTTTCAACCACTTTCGAAAACTGTTTAGCAGAGTCTATTAAAGCTCAGCAGTGCATACTTATACGATCCAGCAATTCTATTCTCGGATCTATCTCAGAAATGTGTATATATGTTTACCAAAGGATAAGTACACAAATATTCATGGGAGCAACTATTCCTATTAGTCCAAAATTGGAAACTACCAAAGTGTTCATTGACATGGTTTGGCTCTGTGTCCTCAACCAAATCTCATCTCAAATTGTAATCCCCATGTATTGAGGGAGCAACCTGGTGGGAGGTGATTGGATCATGGGGTGGTTTCCCCCATGCCGTTCTTGTGATAGTGAGGGAGTTCTCACCAGATCTGATGGTTTTAAAACTGGCAGTTTACCCCTGAGCGCTCTCTTTCTCCTGCCACCTTGTAAAGAAGGTGCTTGCTTCCTGTTGCTTTCTGCCATAATTGTAAGTTTCCTGAGGCCTCCCCCGCCATGTGGAATTGTAAGTCAATTAAACCTCTTTTGTTTTTAAATTACCCAGTCTCAAGTAGTATCCTTTTTTTTTTTTTTTTTTTTTTATGCCAGAGCCTCTTTGCCCAGGCTGCAGTGCAGTGGCACGATCTCGGCTCACTACAACCTCCACCTCCCAGGTTTGGGCAATTCTCCTGCCTCAGCCTCCTGAGCAGCTGGAATTACAGGGGTGCACCACCACACCCAGCTAATTTTTGTATTTTTGTTAGAGACAGGGTTTCACCACGTTGGCCAGGCTGGTCTCGAACTTCTGACTTCAAGTGACCCGCCGGCCTTGGTCTCCCAAGGTACTGAGATTACAGGCATGAGCCACTGTGCCTGGCCTCGGGTAGTATCTTTATAGCAGTGTGAAAATAGTTTAATACATTCATCAATAGTCAAATGAATAAGCTATATCCTCTTCATAAAATAGAATATTATTGGCAACGAAAATGAATGAATTACTGTTACATGCAACAGCATGGATGATTCTTGCAAATATAATGTTCAGCCAAAAAAAAAATATAGCCATATATAAGTAAAGATTATGTATGGTTATTTACATGAAGTTCTAAAGTTAAGCAAAATTAATCTCTGTTGTTTTAAGTTAGGATAGTGGGTGGGAAGTGGCTGGGAAGGGGATGATAGTATTAGGGTCCAACCAGGGAGATGGGTAACTTATAACATTTAATTTATCAATGTATAAATTGAGTAAGAAATGGGTAATTTATAAAAATTCATTAAATGGCTACTCATGATTTGTATATTTATCTGTATGTATGTTTACTTCAACCTAAAGCTTACTTAAAAAGAAATAGCCCTGGCCAGCCACAGTGGCACATGCCTGTAATTCCAGCATTTTGGGAGCCTGAGGCAGGTGGATCACCTGAGGTCAGGAGTTCAAGACCAGCCTGGCCAACATGGTGAAACCCCATCTCTACTAAAAATATAAAAATTAGCTAGTCATGGTGGCAGGCATCTGTAATCCCAGCTATTTAGGAGGCTGAGGCAGGAGAATTGCTTGAACCCAGGAGGCGGAGGTTATGGTAAGCCGAGATCGCGCCACTGCACCCCGGCCTGGGAGACAGAGAGTCAGAGTAAGACTCCATCTCAAAAAAAAACATGGGGTTTCTCCATGTTGGTCAGGCTGGTCTCAAACTTCCAACCTCAGGTGATCTGCCTGCCTTGGCCTCCCAAAGTGCTGGGATTACAGGCATGAGCCACTGCGCCCAGCTGAAGAAGGCTCTTAATTACCTAGTGATGATGCAATTTTTTTGAAGTGGTAAAACAATCTGTGCTAAAAGTGATAAACAGAGCACAGTACAACCACCCTTCTATTTATACGATAATGACATCCGTTTAAAATCTAGAGTATGTTAAAACTAGGTAAAAATACTTTGTGTTTATATGTCAAAGCAGACTTAGATTCTAGGTTCAGATTGTTAAAAACATATCTTACTTATACATGAATGTCCATTTTGATATTATAAAGTCATGGGGGATGTAGGACAATCCATTTTCTTACAAGATTGTCCTGAGCATTGTAGGATGTCTAATACTCATGGCCCCTGATCATCAAATGCTAGTAGTCTCTCTGTGACAACCAAAAATAACACCAGAAATTTCCAACATTCCTCTAGGAGGTGCTGTCACTTTGATCAAGAACCATCAATATAGAGGATAACTTCCAGGCTGTAAGCCCTTTATGTTTGCATTCATGAAACCCTAGATGATCCATGGCCATCAAGGTAATTTGATGGGCATGATAATTTGAGCCAACTCTCTCATGTCTTCAAGGCCTCTCTATTCATTGTACTATAGATCTGTTCCAAATTAGGCTCCCTGAAGTCTCAGCTTAATGAACATTTGGATGTTCTGTGGTTGGTGACTGACCTCAAGAGTCTATCAGAAGATGTAAGTAATGTTCCTGGACAAAAAGGTGGAAATTATGCCTGAATGTTTCAAACTATATTCCTATCTCTGCATTGAGATTTCACTTCCTTTATAAATAAGACTCCTCAGATGTTCTAGAGCAGGGCCAGGCACAGTAGCTCACGCCTGTAATCCCAGCACTTTGGGAGTCCAAGGTGGGAGGATCTCCTGAGGTCAAGAGTTCAAGACCGGCCTGGAGAAACCCCATCTCTACTAAAAATACAAAAATTGGCTGGGCGTGATGATGTGTGCCTGTAATCTCAGCGACTGGGGAGGCTGAGGCAGGAGAATCACATGAACCCAGGAGGTGGTGGTTGCAGTGAGCTGAGATTGCACTACTGCACTCCAGCCTGGGTGAGTTAGATTCCATCTGGAAAAAAAAAAAAAAAAAAAGGGCCAGGCGCGGTGGCTCACGCCTGTAATCCCAGCACTTGGGAGGCTGAGGCAGGAGAATCACTTGAACCCGGGAGGCAGAGGTTGCGGTGAGCTGAGATCGCGTCATTGCACTCCAGCCTGGGCAACAAGAACGAAACTCCATCTCAAAAAGAAAAAAAAAAAGAAAAAAAGATGTTCTAGAGCAGAGGGCTCCATTGATTTCTCAATTTGTACAATCAAGGGTTGGAATCCATGCTGGACATTATTGTCCACTAAATACTGGAGACCTTGTATCTCATCTTCTGTCATGGGATATAGCTAACATTTGAGTGATTATTACATGCTAGGCTATATACCAACCCAGTGCTATGCATTTTACAGGAGTTACTTAATTCTCAGAACAACCTTACAAGGTAGGTACTATTATTATTCCTAAAATGTGGCAAATAGACTTTGTGTTTGTTTGTCAATGCTGACTTGGATTCTAGGCTCAGACCATGATAAACACACATTTGGTGTTTATAAGGTTTTGGCCGGGTGCTGTGGCTTACGCCTGTAATCCCAGTACTTTGGGAGGCCGAGGTGGGTGGATCACCTGAGGTTAGGAGTTTGAGACCAGCCTGGCCAACATGGCGAAACCCCATCTCTACTAAAAATACAGAAAATTAGCTAGATGTGGTGGTGGGTTCCTGTAATCCCAGCTACTGGCGAGGCTGAGGCAGGAGAATCACTTGAACCTGGGACGTGGAGGTTGCAGTGAGCCGAGATTGCGCCACTGCACTCCAGCCTGGGCGACAAGAGCGAAACTCCGTCTCATGGCGGCGGGTGGTGGCGGGGGGGAGGTTTTCATGAGGAAATTGAGGCACAGAGCAGTTAAGTGACATTCTCAGGGTCACATAGTTAATAAGCTAAAGAGCCAGGATTTGAACCCAGGCATCTGATTCTAAAACTGGAGTTTTTAACCATTTAGGGCATTCTGCCTCCAATGTAGGAGGACACACTTGCCAAGAAGCTGTATCTTGGGCCTAGAGAAATGATATAGCCTTACATTGGATAAATGCCTTTTGGCAATCAGCCTGCCTAGGAGAAGTCTGGTGCATTCCTATATCAGTGAGGTTGCATTTAGCTTCAAATAGTAATAGAAAGCTGACTAGTAAGTCTGAACAATAAGAACATTTATTGCTTATTCGATGTGAAGCCCCAAAGTTGATTGAATGGCTCACTAATACTGTTAAGCACTCTCAGCCTCACCATCATCAGGATATTAGCTTTTCTTCTTCTCGCGTGTTACCTCTTTGCCATGAGATGGCTGCTGCAGTTCCAATTGCACAAGAGAAAGGAGGGAGCAAGGAGCAGAGGAAAAAGGACTTTTAATGGCTTTTTTTCCCTAGCCAGCTTTCTTTCGGGTTTCATTGACTATAACTGATTGACATGCCTACTCCTAAACCTGTTGTTGGAAAAGGGGAATGGTAGGTAATATGATGATTGCCTTAGACAAATCACTATTTATCCCTGGGGTTCTGTTGCCAGGGGTTTCAACCATTACCAAATTAGGGTGCTGTTAGGAAAGAAAGGGGATGGCTGTGGTCTTAGCTTGTGCTGCCATAACAAAGCCCCATAGACTGAGTGGCTTAAACAACAGGCATTTATTTTCTCACAGTTCTAGAGGTTGAAAAGTTCAAGATCAAGGCCTGACAGGGTTCAATTTTTGGTTAAGGCTCTAGATCCCAAATTACATCTAAAAGGCTCCATCTGCAATTATCATCACATCTGGGATTAGGGCTTCAACATATGAATTGTAGTGGACACAAACATTCAGTCCATAACAGCTGCCAAGTAGGCAATAAAACAACATCTGCCATTTATTTGTGGGGTGATTGGGTAGTCTGAGCTTGGGTAGCAACCTGGGAATTATGTTGGTTGCAAGGGACACAAAAGATTTGCTTATGATAATCTTAGTAATGGTGAAATCACATGTCACTAGTCACCCAGACCTGAGAGCTAGAAGATACCCCCCACATTCTCCCTCAGAGATTTCCAGAGCTTGAGATTCCTGATTAATGGGCTCTGTCCACAAAAGGTGTCATTGATCATCTCAGACATTATGGGGCAGGCCGAGTATGGGTAAGGCATTGCTTCTGTCGTAACAAGACTTGGTTTATTTCAAATAATCTAAAATCTGTGAAGATATATAAGAGCCTGTTGGCAGATTCCTGAGTACCCCATGCATGCAATCTTTGTCTGCCTATGCCCAGTGTCTCCAGCGTGAATGACTTCATGGCTACCCATGTTGCCCAATTTCTAAGCAAAGCCTTAGGATGGGTGTTTCAAATCTTCTGCACAAAGGAAGTAAATATGATGAATTAAGTTTTACCAGTAGTAATTTATGTACTTACTCCTTTGGTATCCCAATAGGTCTTTCTTTCCAGCACCTTCACTCAAAACAGCTAGAGCTGAGCCATCCACTTTTCTGGGTGTATAAAAATTAGGGACCTTTGGTTGCAAGGAATGGAAACCAATTCTGGCTGACGTGATAAACAGGAGATTTTAGGGGAGACCACAGAGAGCCTAGACTCAGTGGGAATGCTGGGAGATCAGGCTTGGAATTGGGCAGGAACAAAGTCACCTCTTCAGGGTGAGAAAGCAGGACCTGGAGAAACAGTCTGGACAGACACCATTGCCTAATGAACGAATGCCAATCATTGTCACTTCAATTCTCTGCAGAGTATTCAAACTAGAGACATGATCAATTTCAGGTAGATTGCAGATTTAAATGTGAAAGGAAAATCAATAAAGCCTTTAGAGGAAGACTGAGCAGAGACCCTTTGGGCCAGAGAGAGCAGGGCAAGATGTCAAACACAACCCAGGCCTGTGGACCGGAGGACTCCTGGCCCAGACCAGGAATGGGAAAAAGAGGTAGAACATAGTGGTTTGGAGGGTGGCACGTTCCTGTGGCTTAGGGTTTTGAGAAGCTCAAGCATAGCAGACATTACGTCCCCAGCGACCTGACTGATTCCAGATCCTGACTGTGGTGCCTCAGGTGTGCCTATTGCACCTCCCTTCTTGGTCAAGGTCAGTTCAGCCTGCCAAGAAAGGACCTCAGGGCCCACAGCTGAGCAGGGGACAGGCAAGGGTTCATGCATCTCTTCTCCCAGTGAAGGTGCCCAACTAACTGGGTGTAGTGGATAAGGAACCAGCCTGGGGGCTTAGCAGTGTGGAAATCCAGTGCTCCCAGGGAAGCTACCTGAAAATGTGCAATGCACAGCCACAAGACCAAGGGGCTGCAATTCAGGGCCACTGATGACTGCAACAGCTCCACAGGGTATAGAGCAGTGGAAACAGAGACTTTTGCTTTGTGTATATTTTAATTAAAAACAACTACTGTTGTGCCAAGTCTGTTCTAATCACTGTACACGTGCCATCTTATTTAATCCTCGTAAGAACTCCATTATGGGAGTTACTATTACTATCTCCATTTTGCAGATGAGGAAACTAACACACAGAAAGTTTAAGGCACTTGCCCAAGGTAACACAGCTATTTAAAGAGACAGAGATGGGATTTAAATGTTGGCAATTTAAATGTTGGCATTACCTCTCATATAAGCCAGATAGATAAACACAGACCCTGAAGCAGACTCTTTGAGCAAGGGCTCACAATCAAAAAGGCAACAGAAGTGAAAGAGACAGATACAGGCACATTGCATGGGTGGAGAGCAGGAGGGCATGTCAAAGAGTCAGGGTGTGAGCACATGATTACGTGGAGACATAATTTTGTACAGCCTTCATTTACCTTGAACTTTCCTTTTGGAGGTGTCAGGTAGGAATTCTAACACCAGGTTGATAATGAGAATCATAGACTCTTTCAGAATCCCGCAATGAACTTGCACAGAAAATCCTTCTTCTTCTTCTTTTTTTTTTTTCTTTTTTGAGACAGAGTCTTGCTCTTGTTGCCCAGGCTGGAGTGCAATGGCATGATCTCAGCACACTGCAACCTCCGCCTCCTGGGTTCAAGCGATTCTCCTGCCTCAGCCTCCCAAGTAGCTGGGATTACAGGCACCTGCCACCATGCTCAGCTAATTTTTGTATTTTTAGTAGAGATGAGGTTTCACCATGTTGGCCAGGCTGGTCTCAACCTCCTGACCTCAGGTGATCTACCCATCTCAGCCTCCCAAAGTGCTGGGATTACAGGTGTAAGCCATCACGCCTGGTCCAGCAAATAATTCTTTAAAAATTTTGATTTTATTGTGGTAAGAACACAACATAAGATTTACTCTCTTTAACAAATTTTTAAGTGTACAATACAGTTAACTATAAGGAAAAGATTGTATAGCAGATTCTGTAGAACTTATTCACCTTGCTTAACTGAAACTTTCTGTTTGTTGATTAGCAACTCCTTATTTCCCTTCTCCCAGCCCCTGGCAACCACCATTCCACTCTTTGATTCTATGAATTTGACTATTTAAAAATACCACTGCAGTGGAATCATGCAGTATTTGTCCTTCTGTGACCGACTTAATTTCACTTAGCATAATATCCTCAAGTTTCATTCATGTTGTAATATATTGCAGGATTTCCTCCTTTTTTTAAAGGCTAAATAATAATCCACTGTATGTTTGTTTGTTTGTTTGCTTGTTTTTTGAGACAGTCTTGCTCTGTCACCCAGGCTGGACTGCAGTGGTGCGCTCGCTGCTCACTGCAGCCTCCGCCCCCAGGTTCAAGCCATTCTCATGCCTCAGCCTCCCAAGCAGCTGAGGTTACAGGTGTGTGCCACCATGCTGGGCTAATTTTCATATTTTTAGAAGAGACGGGTTTTCGCCATGTTGGTCAGGCTGGTCTCGAACTCCTGACCTCAAATGATCCACCCGCCTCGGCCTCCCAAAATGCTGGGATTACAGGCGTGAGCCACTGTGCCCAGCCTGTATGTACTCTTTACTATTCAAAACAAGGGTTAAAAGTGGTGGAATTGAGGCCAGAGGAGACCTGTATGTGGTTACGTTTTAAAAACTAATCTTAGCCAGGCATGGTGGTGCATGTCTGTAGTCCCAGCTACTTGGGAGCTGAGGCAGGAGGATTGTTTGAGCCCAGGAGTTCAAGACCTGCCAGGACAATATAGCCAGATCTTCTAAAAACAAACAAATAAAACCAAAAATACCTAGTCTTTTAGAGAAACATACTCACATATTCATGGACGAAATGATGTCATGTCTGAAATTTACTTCGAAATAGTTTGGGAGGAGAAGAAGTGGGTGAGGGTTTGGTTGGGGCAGGATTGTCCCATGGATTGATGGATTGATGGTTTTGGAGGTTAGATAATGAATATGGGGTGGGGCACTTATTGTACCATTTGGTCTACTTTTGTGTAAGTTATACATTCTCCATAATTGGAGAGATTTTAAAAATTAAGATATGGCAGCACAATTTGATTGCAAGTCACCATATCTACCCTAGCAACCATGAAAGAATTATTTAAAAAACTTAGTAGTTCACTTAAAAGTTGAAAATTTTAAATGCTAACAAATCTTCATTCCAATTTTGCTCTTCCCACACAACATAAGTGACATCCTGGCCACAGAACTTGTGTGAAACCGTGTACAACACAAAGCAAATTGTCAGTTTACTTGGAGTCTCTGCCTGTAACTCAGCCCTGACTTGGCTGTGTTCCTTTAGAGCTGAAGCCTCAGTTGAGACTCCTTGCTGCAGAAACAGGGGCCAGACACCAGAGCCCATGCAAAAACTGGAGGGGGTCACCAAGACCCTTGAGGCCTCTGCTCCCAAGAACATGGGTCCCCTGTTACATCCAAAGGGAGAACCACCCACATGACCGAAGGCATCTTCTGGATGGAGGATTCTAAACACACCAGAATGCCTCAGAATCTGTTCTCAGCTCCTTCTCTTCTCTTGCTACACTTTATTCCTTGAGAATTCATCCTGGTTCACAGCTTCAAATTTATCTAAAAGCTGATGATTCCCAGGTTTATATTGCCAGCCTGGACTGTCCCTTGACTGCCACCAACTGGCATATCCAGCTGTCCTCACAACATTCTTACATAAATGACAGTGGGGAATCTGTGTTACCATGTGAAACAGGCTGGGGGATCATTGCCAGAGCCACTCCCACCTTAGTCTGCCCATCCCAGGAAGTTATTCTTGATTCTTTTCTTCACCTATCACCTCCAATTGCTCAGCAAGTCCTGTTGATTTTACCTTCAAACTATACCCCAAATCTGACTACGTCTTACCACCTCTACCACCACCACTTCATCCAGACCACTGGTATCTCCCATCTGAGCTATTGCAGTAACCTTCTGACTGGTCTTGCTGCCTCCTCCTTCATCCCCTGTATCAGTGTAGATTAGATTTTAAATATATTCATCAGATCACAAGCCGCTTCTAAGAAAACTCAAATTTCTGCCAGGCACAGTGGTTCCTGCCTGTAATCTTAGCTACTTGGGAGGCTGAGGTAGGAGGATTGCTTGAGGCCAAGAGTTCAAGACCAGCCAAAGCAACATAATGAAACCCTGTCTCTAAAAACAGAAAACAAAAAAACAAAAATTATCCAGGTGTGGTGGTGTGTGCCTGTAGTCCCAGCTACTCAGGAAGCTGAGATGGGAGGATTGCTTGAGCCTGGAAGGTCGAGGCTGCAGTGAGCCTTGATCCTTGATCATGCCACTGTACTCCAGCCTGGGTGACAGAATGAGACTTTGTCTCCAGAAAAAAGAAAAAAAAAAAAAAGAGAGACCTTGTCTCGACAGAAAAAGTATCTGGGTGTGGTGGCACACACCTGTAATCCCAGCTACTTGGGAAGCCAAGGTGAGAGAATTACTTGAGCCCAGGATTTGGAGGCTGCAGTGAGCACCACTGCACTCTAGCCTGGGTGTGATAGAGTGAGACTCTATTTCTAAAAAGAAAAAAAAAGAAAGAAAGAAAAATTAAAAACAAAACAAGGCCAGGAGCAGTGGCTCACATCTGTAATCCCAGCACTTTGGGAGGTTGAGGCTGGGGGATTGCTTGAGACCAGGAATTCAAGACCAGCCTGGCCAACATGGCGAAACCCTGTCTCTACTAAAAATACAAAAATCAGCCAGGCGTGGTGACGCACATCTGTAATCCCAGCTACCTGGGAGACTGAGGTAGGAGGATTGTTTAAACCTGGGAGGCAGAGGTTGCAGTGAGCCGAGATCACACCACTGCACTCCAGCCTGGGTAACAGAGTGACACTCTGTCTCATAAAATAAAATAAAAACAAAACAAAACTCAAATTCCTTACGTGGTGGACAGGCCCCTATGTGACCTGGCCCCTGGCCACTCACTGCTTCCGACTCCTCTTGGCTCCTTCTCCTCCAGTCACTGGCATTCATGATGGTCTGTGAATTTTACTCCAGTCTCAGGATCCTTGCGTTTGTTCTTCCTATTCTAGTTTGTTCTTTCTTCATACTTCTTATGGTGTGTTCCGTCCCTTAATCGGGGGCATGGTGGGGTCCTTGGATTCAGTTGTCTACTTAGGGTTTTGTACGTAGGTTCTCAGAGACATTCTCCCCCTGCTGTATGTAAAAGAGGCCTTTTCCCATGGTTTATTTTATTTTATTTTTTTTAGGTGGAGTTTTGCTCTTTTGTCCAGGCTGGATTGCGTAATCTGGGGTCACTGCAACCTCCGCCTTCTGGTTTCAAGTGATTCTTCTGCCTCAACCTCCCGAGTAGCTGGGACTACAGGTGCCCACCACCACACCTGGCTGATTTTTGTATTTTTAGTAGAGACAGGGTTTCACCATGTTGGCCAGGATGGTCTCGACCTCCTGACCTTGTGATCCTCCTGCCTAGGCCTCCCAAAGTGCCGGGATTACAGGTATGAGCCACTGCATCTGGCTACCTTACATTTTAAAATAACCCTTATCACTACTGAAAATGATGTCTTTATATGTTTATCTCTTTATGTTCTGTTTCCTTACTTTCCTCCCAGGAACATAAACTTCATGAGGGCAAGGACTTTGCCTCCTTCACTTTTGTGTCTCTGGTGCTTAGCACCATATTTGAATATTTGTTGGATGAATGGATAATGACTATTCCAGGACTCGCTTGATACAGAACTATCTTCTCTAGAGAGTGGAAAGGTAAACGTATCATTTACCAGCCACTTATCTTAGGTAGAGTCCCAGAGTGTAGGCTTATGCCATGGAGCTCATGTGAATTTCCACTTGGGCCATCTGGGATTCTTTTCTCAAAAGAGCCTGATGCCTGGTGCACGGGCTGGTCAGCTGGCCTGGAGGGATGTAACCCACATTTACCTTACTCCTGGCAGTATTCTAGAATACCTCACTCACTGCAGCAAGGGAGCTTTCTCTCCTGGGTCGGTAGGGGATATGGTTTGAATGTAGCCCTGAGGAGCGTCTCAGATGATCTTTGGCCCAGTTGTCTTGTGTCAGTCTCCTGGGGAGAAGGATCATTTACTGAAGTGAAAAACGCATCAGTCAAGCTTGAGAGCTGTAGATAACAGCACAGGGAGCTCTGTTTTATGGCCTCAAAGAGTTTAACCCAGATTGGAAAAAGGTATTTCACTCTAGCAGCAACAGAGGGAAGCTGTACCTTGCCTTTGACTCCAGAGAAATGGGACATGTCACGGGGGTGACCGACAGGGCACCAGCCACAGCAGGGAGAGTAGAAACTTGGGCAGCAAGAGTCACAGTTACTGTCTGGTGAGGAGTGACCATTGGAGTTACGTGGAGCTGCATGGTAAGCACTGGGGACATGCCAAAGAAGGAGGCTGGGTCAGTCAGGTTTTACTGCAATGATTCTGCCCGAAAAACACGCTGAGTTTCAGCGACTTACAACAACATCAACACCACATTTATGTATTTCACCTATAGGTGTTCAGGTCAGCTGTGGTGGTTCTGCTTCAGGCTGTGGATCCAGATCGCGTCTGCCCCACATGGCTCTCACACTGGGACCAGCAGCTTCTCTTGACAGCTAGCAGAGATTTGAGAAGGCAACCCAAACCATGCAAGCTCATTGAAAACCTCTGCTCAGGTGACATCCTTTAATATTTCATTGGCAAGACCCAGCACAGTGGCTCACACCTGTAATCCCAGCACTTTGGGGGGCCGAGGAGGGCGGATCACCTGAGGTCAGGAGTTCAAGACCAGCCTGGCCAACATGGTGAAAACTCATCTCTACTAAAAAATACAAAAATAGCCGGGCTTGGTGGTGGGCGCCTGTAATCCCAGCTACTTGGGATGCCGAGGCAGGAGAATTGCTTGAACCCAGGAGTCAGAGGTTGCAGTGAGCTGAGATCATTCCACTGTACTCTAGCCTGGGTGACAAAGTGAGACTTTGCCAAAAAAAAAAAAAAAAAAATTCCATTGGCAAACAAATCACATAGTTAAGACTAGCATCAGTGGGTTATGAAAATGTGCTCTGTGGACTCTAGTGGGGAACCCTGCAAAGTCTGGGGCAAAGGCAGTGGATGCTGAATTCTATTACAGGGAGGGAGTGAAAAATTGAGAGTAGTAATCCAGTCTCCCACGGGGCCCATCATGGCTGTTTGGAGGCACACATGAGTTACCATGGCGACATCTTGAATGAGAAGGGAGAAACTCAATGGTAAGGGCAAGAAGCAGAAGATTGCTCCTTTGTTCCTGTTACTTTGATACATATTCCTTGATTTGCACCTTCCAGGTTGAAATTTTGAGCCTCCTTGATTTTTACCTTCAGGCTAAATTTGAGCCTTTGGAAGCTCAAATTATAGGACCATGAACATCTCTCCCTGGCAGGAAGAAACAAGGCTGAGAACTTGAGCAGAGAGCTTGTAACCTGTAGGGCCACACACCTGTGCAGTGAAATGCAGCACCCAGGCCTGGCATGAGAAGAGAAGGCACCTGTCTTTTTCAGGTTTGTTTAAAATTACAGATAAGGCCTGGCATGGTGGTTCATGCCTGTAATCCCAGAACTTTGGGAGTACAAGGCAGGAGGATCACTTGAATCCAAGAGTTCCAGACCAGCCTGGGCAACAGGTGAGACCCCGTCTCTATTTTTAAAAATTACAGATAAGATTAGATCTTCCTTGCTCTGCATTTTTGAGCTTGGTTCTGTGGTGACTTCTTTTCATGTCTAAGAATTTGGGTAACACTTAGTTTATCCAATATTGTGGGGAATGAAGATTACACATAACTGATACTTCCTTTGAATGGAAATTTGTCCCTTCAAATAGCATAGCAGTGTTTTTATTTTAAGCACTTAAAAAAAATCAAAATTAGGCTGGGTGCAGTGACTCACACCTGTAATCCCAGCACTTTGGGAGGCCGAGGTGGGTGGATCACTTGAGGTCAGGAGTTTGAGACCAGACTGACCAACATGGTGAAACCCAGTCTCCACAAAAAATACAAAATTAGCCGAGTGGGTGGCACATGCCTGTAATCCCAAGTACCCGGGAGGCTGAGGCAGGAGAATCACTTGAACCCAGGAGGCGGAGGTTGCATTGACCCGAGATCACGCCATTCCACTCCAGCCTAGGCAACAAGTGTGAAACTCTGTCTCAAAAAAAAAAAAAATCAAAATTGTTCTAAAATATATAATTTATTACCAGTCTTAAAAATCAAAGGGTCAGGTGGGTGTGGTGGCTTACGCCTGTAATCCCAGCACTTTGAGAGGCCAAGGCAGGAGGATCACTTGAGGTCAGGAGTTCGGGAGACTAGCCTGGCCAACATGGTGAAACCTGGTCGCTACTAAAAATAGATAAATAACTGGGCACGGTGTCAGGTGCCTGTAATCCCAGCTACTCAGGAGGCTGAGGCTGGAGAATCACTTGAATCTCGGAGGCAGAGGTTGCAGTGAGCTGAGATTGTGCCACTGCGCTCCAGCCTGGGTGACAGAGTGAGACTCTGTCTAAAAAAAAAAAAAAAATCAAAGGGTCTTGGATGTAATTTAATCTTTTCTAAAAGACTCAGAATATTTGTCTATGTCTACTCTTATGCAACACAATAGTTTCTCCTTTCCTGTTTATGTGTGCTCTTTGCTATCAGTCCTTTAAAAAGAGTCTTTAAGGAAGAGATTAGAAAAGGGAATTATCTTGTTATTACCAGATCAGGAAGATTACCCTGGACTCAGGGAAATCTAATCAGATTTAGAAAGATACAATCTCAACAGATTAAAGGGATTCCCCAGAAGGAGCCAGGTCCAGGAAACTATTGAGAACGGTGCTCTTTAATCTTTAGATGGAGAATCCATAATGAACAACTGGGGAATCACATATGAACACTGGGATAGATTTAGAAGATCAGGATGGAGTATTTTTTTTTCTTTTTTTTAGAGAGACAAGATCTGTCTCTGTTGCCCAGGGTGGAGTGCAGTGGGACAATCATAGCTCACTGCAGCCTCAAACTCCTGGGCTCAAGTGACCCTCCTGCCTCAGCTGCCCCAGTAGCTAAGACTATAGGCATGTGCCCCCACACCTAGCTAATTTTTGTATTTTTTTTTTAGAAACGGTCTCACTATTTTGCTCAGGCTGGTCTCGAACTCCTGGGCTCAAGCAATCCTCCTGCCTTGGCCTCCCGAAATGCTGGGATTACAGGCATGAGCCACCACCCACAACCAGGATGGAGTATTATTAAGCCTTTAAAAGGAAGGAAATTCTGACACATGCTACTACATAGATGAGCTTTGAAGACATTATGCTGAATACAGTAAGCCAAACACAAAAGGACAGATACTGTATGATTCCACCTATATGTGGTACCTAGAGTAGTCAAAGTCTACTTTGACTTTGACTAGAGACAGAGAATAGGCCAGGTGCAGTGGCTCACGACTGTAATCCCAGCACTTTGGGAGGCTGAGGCGAGCAGACTCCTTGAGGTCAGGAGTTCGAGACCAGCCTTGCCAACATGGTGAAACCTTGTCTCTACTAAAAATACAAAAACTAGCCAGGTGTGGTGGTGGGTGCCTATAATCCCAGCTACTTGGGAGGCTGAGGTGGGAGAATCACTTGAACCCAGGAGGCAGAGGTTACAGTGAGCCGAGATCATGCCTGCAGCCTGGGCAACAGAGCACAAACTCCATCTCAAAAAAAAAAAAAAAAAAAAGACAGGGAGTAGCATGGTGGTTGACAGAGGCTGCAGCAGAGGGAAGGGTCTCTGAGGAGTTGTTGTTTAATGTGTACAGAGTTTGTTTGGGATGATTGAAAAGTTTTGAAGATGGATGGTGGTGATGGTTGCACAACAATATGAATGGGCCGGGCATGATGGCTCATACCTTTAATCACAGCACTTTGGGAGACCTAGAGGGAAGATTCCTGGAGCCCAGGAGTTTGAGACCAGCCTGGACAACATGGTGAGACCATTTCTACAAAGAAATACAAAACTTAGTCCAGCCTGCTGGTGTGACTGTAGCCCAAGCTACTCAGGAGGGCTTTAGTGGGACGACCGCTTGGGTCCAGGAGGTCCAGGCTGCAATGAGCTATGATTGTGGCACTGCACTTCAGCCTGGGGGACAGAGCAAGACCCTGTCTCAAAAACAAAAAGCACAAACCAAAAACAATATGAATGTACTTAATGCCACGGAACTGTACACTTAAAAATGGTTAAAATATTAATTTTTATGTGTATTTTACCATAATAAAAAAATCAGAAAAATAAACCTTCACATAACCAGAACATTACTGGGGGAATATTATTGGCTATAGGTGGAAAACAGTCTGGCCCTGAGGGAACACGCCTAAAATATACACAGAATTTAGAGGAGGCCTAGGGTAGATGAAACGTCAAAGTGAGCCAGAGAGAACAATAATAAGTCATGTTAGGCTTTGTTAAATATTTTGAATAGAGAATACCTACCCCCAGAATGTAATTACTTGATGCAGGAACATATTAGAATTTATTTGATTGTAGTTTGTTTGAAAATGAATACTTTCGGAAAACCAGAACTCACTGATTTTATGTCTCTCTTTCTGGGACCCCCCAAAATAAATTGCAGAGGATTATTTTAGAAAAATAAACATCTGGGCCAGAAAGCAAAAGGTGGGTGGAGGTGAAAGCACTCAGACCCGGTGAACCAGTTAGAGAAGAGAGTGAACCAACATAAGTAGCTGGCAAAACTGCCTAAAATCTTGCCGGAGGGACACGGGAGCCACAGGAGGATTTGGAGCCCCAAAGGCACATCATTCCACTATGCAGAAAAAGACATGGCAGAAGAAAGTAATTCAAGACGTGAAATTCAAATATGGGGACTGAAAAATGTGAAAAAGAGAAGAAAGCCTAGGACTTGAGGAAGAACAGATGGCAGAGATTCAGGCCTTCCGTGGGGCTCTAGGATCACGAGAGATGCTTCAGTTCACAGTTGGCTGGGAGTGATTCCAGCTGAAACAAATGTGGGGGAAACAGGCAGATTTCAAAGGCCCAGGGTGGTTTCCAGTGAACATTGGTGGTGAGAATGCCTTTCCTGGGGCATTCTGTGAAATCTCAGCCTTGCACAGGCCTGAACAATTCTACTGCAAGAGGAGCTCAAGGCTAAAAGTTCTGCTTAGGAGAGCGTGTGGGGGCTATGTCACTAGACAGAGAACTGAGTGACCAAGAACACAAGGGGAAATTGAAATTAAGAAGTTTGGCCAGGCGTGGTGGCTCACACCTGTAATCCCAGCACTTTGGGAGGCCAAGGCAGGCAGATCACCTGAGGTCAGGAGTTCCAGACCAGGCTGACTAACATGGTGAAACCCTGTCTCTACTAAAAATACAAAAATTAGCTTGGCGTGGTGGCGGGCACCTGTAATCCCAGCTACCTGGGAGGCTGAGGCAGGAGAATCACTTCAACTTGGCAGGGCAGAGATTGCAGCGAGTTGAGATTGCACCACTGCTCTCCAGCCTGGGTGACAGAGGGAGACTCCGTCTCAAAAAGGAAAAAAAAGTTTGAAATCAGCTGGATGGCGAAGAAGGGAACATCAAATAAACATAGTGACTTTTTTTTTTTTTTTTTTGAGACAGTGTCTCACACTGTCACCCGGGCTAAAGTGCACTGGCGCAATTTCAGCTCACTGCAACCTCCACTTCCCAGGTTCAAGCGATTCTCTTGTCTCAGCTTCCCAAGTAGCTGGGACTACAGGCACATATCGCCACGCCCAGCTAACTTTTTGTATTTTTAATAGAGACAGGGTTTCTTCGTGTTGGCCAGGTTGGTCTTGAACTCCTGACCTCAAGTGATCTGCACACCTCGGCCTCCCAAAGTGCTGAGATTACAGGTGTGAGCCAACTGTGCCTGACCTAAATAAACATAGTAACTTTGCAAGAAGGCAGGAATGTCTCAAATGCCACCCTCCAAAGGAGAAGCCATTTTTCTTCTAGATATTACATGTCTGGTTCTCTAATTCACCTGTTGGTGGGAGTTCTTCCCAGTGTAGTTTTTCAGGTTATGATCTCCACATAGCTGACAAGGAATAACCAGCTTTCTTGTAGGGCTGGGAATAAAAGGATTTCTCTACCTAGTCTCCTTGTTTCAGATGCCACGGTCTTGATCTTTGGTAATCATACGTTTCTAGATTAAGTTTTATATAAGTAGAAACATCATGGTGTGTGTGTCGGGGTAGGATTTGGGATTGCTTGAGTTTCCAAATATGGTAGGTATGGGACTGGTGCTATGACAATCTTGTGAATCCTATTTATTCTTTGGAGTCTTTTTTTAAAAATTTAATTTAATATTTATTTATTTATTTATTTATTTATTTGAGACAGAGTCTCGCTCTGTTGCCCAGGCTGGAGTGCAGTGGCGAGATCTTGGCTCGCTGCAAGCTCTGCCTCCCAGGTTCACTCCATTATCCTGCCTCAGCCTCCCGAGTAGCTGGGACTACAGGTGCCCACCACCATGCCCAGCTAATTTTTTGTATTTTTAGTAGAGACGGCATTTCACTGTGTTAGCCAGGATGGTCTCGATCTCCTGACCTCGTGATCTGCCTGCCTCGGCCTCCCAAAGTGCTAGGATTACATGCGTGAGCCACTGTGCCCAGCCTTTTGGAGTCTTTAAAAGAGAGGAACGTGGAGTCTCGTTGAACAAATTCAATGTCTGAGGTCTTAAAATAACCACACTCATTCCAGTGGACATCAGCGAGAAAGCATTTTGCTGAAATACGTTGACTCTATCAGATGCAAGTCTGAGAACCCTCAGGCGGGAGCTGAGCATAATAAGAAATTGGAGAGGAAGAGTTTTGGATTTTATCTAAATATTTTTGACACTTAATCCCTTTAAATTTTAATTTATAAAGGTAAGGGAATTCAATTTTTGGACTTAATAATTTTTCTCTGGGATAGTCATATAGGAAGGGGAGTATACTCAGATCTTTATGTTGTAGATATTAGCATTTTTTATTGTGGTAAAATATGTTACATATGTTACATATGTAACATAAAATGTACCTTTTTAAGCATACAAGTTTAGCAGCATTAAGTACACTCATGTTGCTGTGTGTATTAGTGAGTATTCTCTAGAGAAACAGAGCCAATAGGACATGTATCATTGTGATGCTTAATTTGAGGTGTCAACTTGACTGGATTAAGGAATACTAAGAACTGGGTGCGGTGGCTCATGCCTGTAATCCCAGCGCTTTGGGAGTCTGAGGTGTTTGGATCACTTGAGGCCAGGAGTTCGAGACCAGCCTGGCCAACATGGGGAAACCTGTTTCTACTAAAAATACAAAAATTAGCCAGGCATGGTGGTGTGTGCCTGTAATCCCAGCTACTTGGAAGGTTGAGGCACGAGAATTGCTTGAACCCAAGAGGCAGAGGTTTCAGTGAGCCAAGATCGCTCCATTGCACTCCAGCCTGGGCGACAGAGCAACACTCTATCTCAAAAAAAAAAAAAAAAAAAAAATCGAAATGTGGTAAAGTATTATATTTTGGGGTGTGTCTGTGATGGTGTTTCAAGAGGAGATTAGCAATGTGAGTCTGAGTGGACAAGGTGGATAAATCTGCCTTCAATGTGAGCAGGCACCATCCAACCTGCTGGGGGCCCAGAGAGAACAAAAACAGAGAGAAAGACAAGTATGTTGAACTATCTCCTGGAGCTGGGATATACCCTTCCTCTCCTGCCTTTGGACAACAACTGTTTTCAGGCCTTTGGCCTCTGCCAGTTACACCACTAGCTTCTCTGGTTCTGAGCCACTCTACCAGCATCCCAGGGTCCCCAGCTTGCAGATGGCCTGTTGTGGTGCTTCCCAGCCTCCATAATCATGTATGCCAACCCCCCTAATAAGTTCCCTCTCATATATATATTTATCTCCTATTGGTCTGTCTCCCTGTAGAACTCTGACTAACACAATCATAGATAAAGAGATAGATAGATAGATAGATAGATAGATAGAGCCAAGAAGTCCCACGATCTGCTATTTGCAAGCTGGAGAACCAGAAAAGCGAGTGGTGTAATTCAGTCCAAGTCCAAAGGTCTGAGAATGCATGGGAGTCCAAATGCCTGAGAACCAGGTGCAGTGATGTTGGCAGAAGATGAATGTCTCAGCTTAAGCAGAAAAGTGAATTCACCTTTCCTCTTGCTTTTTGTTTTTTTCAGGCCCTCAACAAATTGGATGATGCCCACCCACACTTGGGAGAGCCAACTGCATTCCCAACTCACCAGTTCAAAGGCTAATCTCTTCCAGAAACACCCTCACAGACCCAGACATAAATAATATTACCCAGTTATCTGGGCATCCTTTAGCGCAGAGTCAAGTTGACACGTAAAATTAACCATCACACCGTGCAACCATCACCACCATCTCCAGAACTTTTTTCCTCTTTCCAAGTTGAAATTCCATAACCATTAAATGATAACTTCTCCCACCTCCTCTTCCCAGCCTGCCCCTGGCAGTGAACACTCTACTTTCTGTCTCCATGAATTTGACTACCCTAGGTACCTCATGTAAGTGGAATCATATAGTATTTGTCCTTTGGCATCTGGCTTATTAGTACTTTGTATAATGTCTTCAAAGCTCATCCATGTAGTAGAATTTGTCAGAATTTCCATCCCTTTTAAGGCTGAATAATGTTCCATTGTATGCATAAACTTCATTTTGTTTATTCATTCATCTATCAATAAACATTAGCATTATTTCCACCTTTTGGCTATTACAAATAATGTTGCTATAAACATGTGCATACAAGGCCAGACATGGTGACTGACGCCTGTAATCCTAGTGCTTTGGGAGGCCAAAGTGCTTTGGGAGGCCAAAGTGGGTGGATCACTTGAGCTCAGGAGTTAGAGATCAGTCTGGGCAACATGGCATAAACATGTCTCTACAAAAACTACAAAAAATTAGCTGAATGTGGTAGCGTGCACCTGTAGTCTGAGCTACTCACGAGGCTGAGGTGGGAGGATCACCTGAGTTCAGAGAGTTGAGACTGGAGTGAGCCAAGATCATGCCACTGCACTCTAGTTTGCGCGACGGGAGTGAAACTCTGTCTAAAAAGAAAAATCTGTTTGAATCAATGCTTTTAATTCTTTTGAGTATATACCTGGAAGTGAAATTGGTAGAGCATGTGGTAATTCCATTTTTAATTTTTTTTTTTTGAAACAGAGTCTCACTCTGTCATCAGGCTGGAGTGCAGTGGCACAATCTCGGCTTACTGCAACCTCCACCTCCTGGGTTCAAGCAATTCTCCTGCCTCAGCCTCCTGAGTAGCTGGGACTACAGGCGCAAGCCGCCACGTCTAGCTAATATTTTTTTTTTTTGTATTTTAGTAGAGACAGGATTTCACCACGTTGCCCAGGCTGGTCTTGAACTGCTGAGCTCAGGCAATCCACCTGCCTCGGCCTCCCAAAGTGCTAGGATTACAGTTGTGAGCCACCGCACCTGGCCAGTAATTCCATTTTTAATTTTTTGAGGAGCCGGGACTCTTTTCCATTTTAGCTGCACCATTTTACATTCCCACCAGCAATGCACAAGGTTTCCAACTTCTCCACATACTTGTCAATATATATTCTGATTGTTGTTTGTTTTTTAAGTAGCCATCCTAATGGGTGTGAGGTGCTATCTCATCAAGATTTTGATTTGCAGTTCCCTGAAGATTAGTGAGTGATGTTAAGCATTTTTTTCATGTCCTTATTGGCTTCTGTATATCTTCTTCTTTTTTTTGTTGGAGACAGAGTCTCGCTGTATCTCCCAGGCTGGAGTTCAGTGGCAGGATTACTGCAGCCTCTGCCTCCTGGATTCAAACAATTATCATGCCTCAGCCTTCTGAGTAGCTGGGATTATAGGTGTGTGTCACCACACCCAGTTAATTTTTGTATTGTTAGTAGAGACGAGGTTTTGCTAGGTTGGCCAGGCTGGTCTCCACCTGCTCGGCCTCCCAAAGTGCTGGGATTACAGGTGTGAGCCACCGCACCTGGCCTCCTGTGGTCCATTTATTTATTTATTTTTTGCATGATCTCGGCTCACTGCAAGCTCCACCTCCTAGGTTCACGCCATTTTCCTGCCTCCCAAGTAGCTGGGACTACAAGTGCCCGCCACCACACCTGGCTAATTTTTTGTATTTTTAGTAGAGACTGGGTTTCACTGTGTTAGCCAGGATGGTCTTGATCTCCTGACCTTGTGATCCTCCTGCCTCGGCCTCCCAAAGTGCTGGGATTTGGCCCATTTTTTAATGAGGTGTTTGTTCTTTTGCTATTGAGTTGTAGGAGTTCCTTATATATTGTAGATATTAATCTCTTATCAGATAGATGATTTACAAGTATTTTCTCCCATCTAATATATTACCTTTTCACTTTGTTAATTGAGACCCTTGATGTACAGAAGTTTTTAAGTTTGATATACTCCCTTTTGTCGATTTTTCCTTTCATTACCTGTGGTTTTTTTTTTTTTTTTTTGAGAAAGAGTTTTGTGCTTGTTGCCCAGGCTAGAGTGCAATGGTGTGATCTCAGCTCACTGCAACCTCCACCTCCTAGGTTTAAGCGATCTTCCCACCTCAGCCTCCTGAGTAGTTAGGACTACAGGCATGCACCACCATGCCCAGCTAATTTTTGTATTTTTAGTAGAGATGGGGTTTCACCATGTTGGCCAGGCTGGTCTCAAACTCCTGACTTTAGGTGATCTGCCCGTCTCAGCCCCGCAAAGTGCTGGGATTACAGGCATGAGCCACCCCGCCTGGCCCCTGTGCTTTTGATGTCATATCCAAGAAATCATAGCCAAATTCAATGTCATGAAGCTTCCCCCTGTGTTTTCTACTAAGAGTTGTATAGTTTTATCTGTTACACTTAGAGCTTTGGTCCATTTTGAGTTAATTTTTGTGTATAGTGTTAGGGAAGGCTCCAACTTCAAGCTTTTGCATATGGATATCCAGTTTTCCAGCACCATTTGTTGAGAAGACTGTCCCTTTCCCATTGAATGGTCTTCACATCCTTGTTGTAAACCATTTGATAATATTAATGTATGTAAGGGCTTACAGTTTATTTTAATTCTTTTTTTTTTTTTTGAGACAGGGTCTCACTCTGTCACCCATGCTGGAGTGAAGTGGTGTGATCTCAGCTCATTGCAACCTCTGTTTCCCAGGTTCAAGTGATTCTCCCAACTCAGCCTCCTGAATAGCTGAGACTACCAGCACACGCCACCATACCCAGCTAATTTTTGTATTTTTAGTAGAGACGAGGTTTCATCATGTTGGCCAGGCTGGTCTTGAACTCCTGACCTCAAGTGATCCACCCACCTTGGCCTCCCAAAGTGCTGGGATTACAGGTGTGAGCCACCGCACCCAGCCAGGGCTTACAGTTTATATCTGTGCTCTCTATTCTATTCCGTTGGTCTATATGTCTCTCTTTGTGCCAGTACCACACTGTCTTGATTACTGTAGCAGCGATTACTATCATTTAAAATCAGAAAGTTTGAGACCTCCAACTTCATTCTTCTATTTTAAGGTTGTTTTGGCCATTCAGAGTTTTCTTTGAGTCCATTGGGATTTCAGGATGGATTTTTCTTTTCCTGAAAAATAAACAAACAAGGAAACAAACAGTAATGGGCTTTTGATAAGGATTGCATTGAGTTTGTAGATCATTTTGGGTATATTGACATTTTAACAATATTAAGTCTTCCAATCCATGAGATGTCTTCCTACTTATTTATGTCTAAATCTAAATCTTGCAGCAATGTTTTGTAGTTTTTTTGTTTGTTTTTGTTTTTTTTTTTGAGATGGATTTTCGCTCTTATTGCCCAGGCTGGAGTGCAATGGCACGATCTCAGCTGACCGCAACCTCCTCCTCCCGTGTTCAAGTGATTTTCCTGCCTCAGCCTCCTGAGTAGCTGGGATTACAGGCATGTGTCACCATACCCGGCTAATTTTGTATTTTTTAGTAGAGATGGGGTTTCTCTATGTTGGTCAGGCTGGTCTGGAACTCCTGACCTTAGGTGATCCGCCTACTTCGGCCTCCCATAGTGCTGGGATTACAGGAATGAGCCACTGCATGAGCCTTGTTTTGTTTTTTTGAGACAAGGTCTGGCTGGAGTGCAGTGACACCATCTTTGCTCACTGGTGGCTTACAGGTGTGAGCCACCTTGCCCAGCTGTAGTTTTCAATATACAAGTGCTTCATCTCTTTGGTTAAGTTTTTTCCTCAGTATTTTATTCTTTGTGATGCTATTGTAAGTGAAATTATTTTAATTTTTTTGGATTGTTTATTGTTAATGTATAGGAATGCAACTGATTTTTGTGTGTCGATTTTGTATCCTGCAATGTTGCTGATTTTATTAGTTCTGTTTTTTTGTGGAGTGTTTATCATTTTCTAAGTGTAAGATGATACCATCTGTGAACAGATGCCTTGATCCTTTCCGATTTGGATGCCTTTTATTTCTTTTTCCTGCCTAATTGGTCCAGTAGAACTTCCAGTACTCTACTGAACAGAAGTGGTGAAAACATGCATCCTTGTCTTGTTCTGATCTTAGAAGAAAAGTTTTCAGTCTTTCACTATTTAATATGATGCCAGGTGTGAGTTTTTCATATATGGACTATATTGTGTTAGGTATTGCATTTTTGAAAGGAGTAGCTTTTTGCGGTCATTTTATTTAATTGTATAACCTTTAGTGAGTTACAGCGGACAATATGACTGGGCATGTTTTTGATGGGAAACAGAATATGGAGCACATTTTTGGCTTAGGTAATATCATGGTCTGGAAGTTAATGGGCTGCTCTAACCCATATTAGAGTCTGCTGAGGCCAAAATATAAACTGTCCACGAGACAGATCTACAAAAGAGCAGTGGCTGGTATTGAGGGAATGGATTCATGAATGTAGAAGCCAGTAATGTTCTGATACATGACTGATCTCTTCTCCCAGGAGGAAAGGGGAGTTAGCTGTGCTCTGGCAGATTTTTGAGCTGAAAGGGTTGCACGACTGAAAATCTGGAAAATGTTTAGGGGAATCTCCATTTCCCCGACCTCAGTTAGATTCCAGAGTAACATTCCTGTTCTCTCTCCCACTCCTTATCCACTCACTCATCTCTATGAGAAGAGGACTAATTTGATTGGTGACTTAAGTACAAGGGCCTGGGCACCTTTGCTCAGTTCTTTCCTTGCCGTCTTCCATGATGTTTGCTTGGAGGTCATTCTGGCCTTTGCCCTGCTCTGTGGCAAGCTCTGAAGCCTGCTTCACACACATGTTGGATGTCCAGGGATGCCTGTGGCCCAACAGGTAAGTCTGTATTTGTTCAGGGGTAAAATATTGGCAAGTCCTTCTAGATGCACCCTTAAACTATGTTTTCCCATCAGCTTGTTAACAACACTGACATTCTGATTTCTGTCAGCTTTTGATTTATATCTGTCTGCCTCCATTTTCTTATTCCTCCATTGATTTCGAACTTAGGAAGAAAAAAGTATTATTTTGGCTTTCTAAGTACTATGGAGTAGTATGCAGCAGTTAAAAAGAAATAAGTAGGCCAGGCGCGGTGGCTCATTCCTATAATCCCAGCATTTAGGTAGGCTGAGGTGGGTGGATCACTTGTGGTTAGGAGTTCAACACCAGCCTGGCTAACATGGTGAAACCTCATCTCTACTAAAAACACAAAAAAATTAGCCAGGCATGGTGGCATGTGCCTGTGATCCCAGCTACTCGGGAGGCTAAGGCAGGAGAATTGCTTGAACCTGGGAGGCGGAGGTTTCAGTGAGCTGAGATCATGCCATTGCACTCCAGCCTTGGCAACAGAGTGAGACTCCATCTCAAAACAAAACAAAACAAAAACAAAAGCTAAATGGCTTCAGAGAAAAGTACATGGAAAGTTAAGTTTCATTGATAAAACATATCTTATTGTTAATTAAAAAAATCAAGCTGTAAGCTGGGCATGGTGGCTCCTGCCTGTAATTGCAGCAGTTTAGGAGGCTGAGGCGGGAGGATTGCTTGAGCCCAGAAGGTCAAGGCTGCAATGAGCCATGATCATGCCTCAGCACTTTAGCCTGAATGACAGAGCATGATCCTGTTTTAAAAAAATATATATATTTATATATAAAGAAAAAATCAAGCTGTGAAAGAAAAAGACAGATATAATATCATCCTATTTATGCTAAAAAAGCTCCACAAACAATAAAACTCAATATTTCTCTAGTACATTTATATATGTGAAAACATATGAAAGTTCAGGAATAACAATGGCTTCTGTATGTTTGATTTGAATTTTTAAAACAGTAGAATATGTCTGTGTAATTTACAGTTAAAAATGAAAAAATCATGTGTGTGAGTAGAGTGTCTGACTAATGGATAGCCCCTTTTGAAGGTTCTGAGGTCTTTTTCTATTATTTTCAGGTTATGAATTGTGAGATTTTCCCTGATTGGGATTGTAGGAGAGGAGGAGTGGATATGCCAGCCAGGTGGAACCCAGGGCCGCAGGGTGAATGCAAGCTCCGCCCCTGGGAGCAGATTCTGGGAACCATAATGAGGGCTGAGTGTTGGGCTGGAAAAGCAGACCCCGCATAGGATTGGAGAAGCTCGGCAGGCAGGATTGGGATTGAAGTTTGGGTGCCGATGGAGCCAGAGGACCCAGGCTGAACTTGGGACTTGATTTTTTTTTGTATTTTAGTAGAGACGGGGTTTCACCATTTTGCCCAGGCTGGTCTTGAACTCCTGAGCTCAGGCAATCCGCCTGCCTCGGCCTCCCAAAGTGCTAGGATTACAGGCGTGAGCCACCGGGCCCGGCCGGGTCTTGATTTTTATTGACTGGTTTCTATGACATGCACCGGTGGGTTGGCTGGGTTTAATGTATAGAATTGGGCCAGAAAGAACTGTGCTTTTAAGCACAGCTGCTCAATGTCTGCATTTGTGAAGTATCAAAGTACCCAACTAATGTTTGACATGCATAGACTAAATCTGGGGATGCCACCAGAGCGAGGACACTATTACCTGTCACACAGTCCTGCTGCAGCTTTACCTCACACGGTCCTGCTGCAGCTTCGAGGAGGACTCTGCACCTGCAGATCCTTAAAAAAGCTCTGTCTGGGTGTCTAATGGAAGAGGGGTGAAATACAAGAATATAAAAACTCTCAATTTTCTATCGTCCTTTACCTCCACCACGAGAGGGCGCATGGATTTCGGTCAGAGAACTGACGGGCCTGGGCAGGAGGCCAGGCTGGGATAATTACTTCCAGGTGTGAGGGCTCGGCGCCTCTTCCCAGAGGCCATAGAAATGAACCCTTCAATTGGCCAAATGGATTATGTCATTTTGACTATTGATTCTGCCCTACGGCTGCTGGTTCTAACCCAAGTTTATAACAGTCACTGCGTTAATAATTGCGTTTAACTCTTGATTGTCCTAGCTTTCATCTGATAATTCTTTGAGCTGGCTGCGGCTTGTTTCTTATGTGTTTACTTTTAGGCCACATCATCAGCCTTCTGCAAATATGGCAAAAACTGAGTGGGAGAGGAGGGTATCATTTGTCTTCAGTTTTGTCACTAAAGACTACATCACAAAAAAGGCCCATCCCTTTGTAAACAGAAAGAAAAGAGAAAAATGGCACAGAAATTCCTAGAAGCAACATTCCATCTTTTGTTTGTTGGTTTCATTTGTTTCATTTTGAGGTTGTGAGCAGATGGCCCAGCTGCGTCAATAACAGAGTCAGAGCTTACTAGAAAAGAGCGGAGATTTAAGAGAGTGGGTGATGCTAATAGCTCACCCCATCTCCCTTTGCACTATTTCTCCAAGTAAAGTCTGCCTCCAGCCTGCATCTGAGCTGCTTGTAAAAATGCAGCTTTCTGGCCTGCATCCCAACCTAAGGAATCAGAATCTGGACTCCTGAATCTGCATTTTTAGTAAGTTCCCTAGTTGATTTCTTTATTCTTTTTTTTTTTTCTTTTTTGAGGCAGGGTCTCACTCTGTTGCCCAGGCTGGAGTACAGTGGCATGATCCCAGCTCAGCTAACCTCTCCCTCCTGGGCTCAAGTGATCCTCCCAACTCAGCCTCCCAGTAGCTCGAATTACAGGTGTGCACCACCATGCCCGGCTAATTTTTGTATTTTTAGTAGAGACGGGGTTTCACCTTGTTGCCCAGGCTGGTCTCAAACTCCTGGCCTCAAGTGAACCACCTGCCTTGGCCTCCCAAAGTGCTGGGATTACAGACACGAGCCACCACACCTGGCCCCCTAGTTGATTTCTTATGGCTATACATTACATTTGAGATTAGAAGTAAGCCCCCTGGGGTGAGGCAAGAGGGGAGATGTGACACCCAGGGATAATATTTCTGCACCAGGATTCAGGACCTTACCTGGAGACAAAGGGCACATATCCCAGGAAGCTGCCCTGCGGAAAACAGAGCAGCCAGTAGCTGGGACTGAGGATGAACAGGAGAGGCTGTGAAGCTACAGAAGCTGGACTCAGCCCCACTGGGAGCTACAGAAGCTGGACTCAGCCCCACTGGGAGCTACAGAAGCTGGACTCAGCCCCTCTGGGAGCCACAGAAGCTGGACTCAGCACCACAGGGAGCCATCTGGATGGAGAAATGGGAGCTCTGGAAGAGAATCTGAGGATTCCTTGCTCTCTGCCACTTATAAACACCCAGAAACCCCAAGTGCAATGTCTAACAGTGTTGATTCTATCTGCAGAGCACCTCTGAAAAATTACTTTCCATAGTGCGGGAAAACTCCTTAATCGCACTTCCTAGAGTTTCACCAAATACAGCTTGATTCGTGTGGGATTTTTGTTTTGTTTTTAAATCTTCTTTTTAAGTGCAAATCCCCTTGGGAAAATGGAGCTCTTGTTCAGACCTTGGAGAAGATTTGCTTATTACCTCTCATTACGTAGTTGTGATCTCTTACCCTAAGAAGCAAATGAAACATTTTTGTTGACTTGAGAAAAAGAGGTAATTTTAGAGCCCGGGGAAGCTTAAGGGGTAGAAGAATGGGGATAGAATAGCAATTCCACGCCAGGTGTGGCGGCCCATGCCTGTAATTCCAGCACTTTGGGAGGCCGAGGCGGGAGGAACACTTCAGCCTGTTAACAGTGGTGAATGGTGGGGGTCTGCAGCAACCTCAATTCTTGCCTCCCCAGAAGAAAAAATTTGACCAAGGGGCATAAGGCAGAAGGAGAGACTGAGGCAAGTGTTACAGCAGAAGTGAAAGTTTATTAAAAAGCTTTACAGCAGGAATGAAAGGAAGGAAAGTACACTTGGAAGAGGGTCAAGCAGGGGACTTCCGGGATCAAATGCACGGTTTCACCTTTTGACTTGGGGTTTTACATGTTGGCATACTTCTGGGGTCTTGCGTTACTTCTCCCCTGATTCTTCCTTTAGGGTGGGCTGTCCGCATGTGCAGTGGCCTGCCAGCACTCGGGAGGGGCTGCATGCACAGTGTGTTTACTGGAATTGTACACATGCTCACTTTGTGTCTCTATCTGTATCTCTCTTCATGTCTCTCTCTGTCTCTGCATCTGTCTATCTATCTATCTATCCATCCATCCATCCATCATCTATCTATCTATCTATCTATCTATCTATCTATCTATCTATCTATCTATCTACACATACGTATCTCCAGCCTGGGCAATATAGTAAAATCCTATCTCAAAAAAAAAAAATGAACATGATGAGAGAGAGACAGAGTGGCAGAGACAGAGAGAGACATGAAGAGAGATACAGAGAGAAACAGAGACGCAAAGGGAGAGGGACAGAGAGACAGAGGCAGAGACCTTATTGGCTCACGCCAATGTCAGGGCTGGCAAGTCTGAAATCTGCAGGACAGGATGACAGGCTGGAAACCCAGGGAAGAGTTGACGTAGCCATAGTCCAAAGACAGTCTGGGGGCTGAATTTCTTCCGCAGGATACTTCAGTCTTTTTCTCTTAATGCTTTTAACTGACTGGATGAGTCTCAACCACATTATGGGGAGTAATCTGTTTTACTCAAAGTCTACAGATTTAAATGTTAAGGAAGGCATCCAAATGCCCTCACAGCATTGATCTGGGGAGGCAAAGGTAATAAATATGAAATAAAGCAAAAGAAATAGAACAAGGACAAAATACCTTCACAGCAACATCTAAACTGATGTTTGACCAAAAACTAGGTACCATGGCCTTGCCAAGTTGACACATAAAATTAACTATCACAGGCTCTTAATCTTCAACCTGGACAGGACACATCTGACTTCTGCTCGTGGGTCATTGACTAAAGTATATCACATGGCCACATCTAACTTCAAGGGGGCAGAGAAATGCAAATCCTACCATCTACCCAGAAGGAGAAGAGTCAGAACATTTGTGAACAACCCTAATGGCCACCATAATCCTCATTTCACTAAGGGAGTGCAAGCACATTCTGAGTCAATTTGGCATCCTTTTCCCTGGGTTCCATCTACGGAGGTGGTAGGAGGACTCACATATGCCATGGCAGTAGATGATTCCTGGACCTGGTTCATTATCTATTCAGGTTGGCATGTCTTGAGACATCCATCTGTTTGCAGTTGTCTGCTTACCCCATTTCAGTTTACAGGGCTCCATGAGAGCCAGCCGCTTTTGTGGGCATATCAGCACCTTTCTGGGACAAGCAGGAATTATACTGTTCTTCCTGGGCCATCCTAGGACACAAGAAATTATTTGAGGATGGGGTGGTGGAGACTGCTAGTTGCCCCCAATGTCTGTTCTCTTCTTCTCTAGATATTATTATTACTGTTTTTAGAGACAGGATCTTGCTATGTTGCCCAGGCTGGACTCGAACTCCTGGGATCAAGGGATCCTCCTGCCTCAGTCTTCCAAGTAGCTTGGATTACAGGTATACACCACTGTGCCTGGCTCAGAACACTCGATTTTTAGCTGGGCACACATCCAGAATAATGAATACAATTCCCAGACTTCTTTGCAGCTTGGTGGAGTCACGAGTCTAGAGTCTGGTCACTGGGATATATGCAGTGGAGAATATATATATATATATATACACACACACACACACACACACACACACACATATATACACACATATATATATCATCCATTATGGTGCCTTAAAGACCGAGAGTGGGCTTTTCTTCCTTATTTTCTTCTTCCTGCTTTCTGGAGCATGGATGAGATGACTGAACTATGGGCAGTCATTTTGGAGAATGAGGAGACTTTGGGAATGGAGGTCATACATAGTGAAGCAAAACTTGGAAGGAGTGCTATAGCAACCCTCGATCACCAATCTGCTATGTGAAAGGCAAATTTACTTCCTACTTGTTTAAGCCACGTGCTTGATTTTCTGTCACTTGCAGAATGTAATGTAATTACAGCACAGCAAGAATTTCTGTACCTGGCTGGGTGCGGTGGCTCATGCCTGTAATCCTAGCACTTTGGTAGGCTGAGGCGCGTGGATTGCCTGAGGCCAAGGGTTCGAGATCATCCTGGCCAACATGGTGAAACCCTGTCTCTACTAAAAATACAAAAAATTGTCTGGGCATGGTGGCTCACGCCTGTAATCCCAGCACTTTGGGAGGCCGAGGTGGGCGGATCACAAAGTAAGGAGTTCAGGACCAGCCTGGCCAATGTGGTGAAACCCTGTCTCTATTAAAAACACAAAAAAATTAGCTGGGCATGGTGGCGGGCACCTGTAGTCCCAGCTACTTGGGAGGCTGAGGCAGGAGAATCTCTTGAACCCAGGAGGTGGAGGTTACAGTGAGCCGAGATCATGCCACTGCACTCCAGCCTGGGTGACAGAGCGAGACTCCATCTCAAAAAAAAAAAAGAAAAAAAAAATTAGCCAGGCATGGTGGTGCGTGCCTGTAATCCCAACTACCCAGGAGGCTGAGGCACGAGAATCTCTTGAACCCAGGAGGTGGATGTTGCAGTGAGCCGAGATTGTGCCACTGCACTCAGCCAGGGCGACAGAGTGAGACTGTCTCAAAAAAAAAAAAAAAAAAAGAATTTCCATACGTGGTAGGAGATAGATCCCTGAGCACTGATGAGGCCTCTCCCTTACTGAGTGGTATAAAAGGCAGTGAATCTGTAGCTCCCGACCACCCTGCACATTCCCACCTCTATGGCTACACCTCAGAGAGGAGCTAAGGATGCATCCCCTCACCTACTTGAATCCTCGTGTATATCTTTGGCACTCTGTTTGGCTCAGATGCCAACTGAAGAGAAAGTAGTCCTGAGGTGTATACAACTTGTCATTCATGTCACTCTTTGACGGTGCCCTGGACTTTGATGAAATGACTGTCTTTATTTAGGTTCCTGCTGAAGTATCCTGAAATAAGGGTTTGAAAGCAAATATGAATCGTTGATTCAGAGATAATTGCAAGAAACTCCAACAGGGAATGGAGAATAAGATGGGGAGGTAAGGGAAGCCAGTAAAGTGTGCAGGTGAGTGAGCAAGCACCCTTCTCCCATGGGCAGCTGGAGCTCACTCCTGGGGAAAGCACTGGGAATTGGGCAGGGCGTGCCTCAGAATGATCACGAACATCATCCTTCCTGAGGGTCGAGGACGTTGAGATCCATAACCACCAACTCTCTGTTGGCCAAAGGTTGCTTCTACAGGCGTTCACTCTCCAGCACTTCAGGATTGCCCCAGCTGCAGGCCAAGCAGCTTCCTGTGGCCAGAAAAGAGTCTTTGAGAGGATTTGTGGGTGTTGGATGTGAGCCACCTTCAGAGTGTAGCCACGAGATCTGGGCAGGACACTCATCCATGCCGGTTCTCCTCTAATTTATTCTCCAGTGTGAAATCAATGTGATTAGGCTAGGCGCGGTGGCTCACGCCTGTAATCCCAGCACTTTGGGAGGCCAAGGTGGGTGGATCACGAGGTCAGGAGTTCAAGACTAGCCTGGCCAACATGGTGAAACCCCATCTCCACTAAAAATACAAAAATTAGCTGGGAATGGTGGTGCAGTTCTGCAACCCCAGCTACTTGGGAGGCTGAGGCCAGAGAATTGCTTGAACTGGGGCCCAGGAGGCTGAGGTTGCAGTGAGTCAAGATGGCACCTCTGCACTCAAGCCTGGGCTACAGAGTGAGACTCCATCTCAAAAAAAAAAAAAAAAATCAATATGATTTGAGAAGGGGAAGAAAATCTCTCCTTCAAGAAAGAAATTCACTTTACATAAAGTGAAAACATGAAATAACTACCTAGAACTTCTGTTTTCCAGGTTCCATACAGTAGGTTATTTGCTGGGACTAGCTACATAATTTTCAGGGCTCAGTGCAAATAAAAAGGTTTGGGCCCTTATTCAAAAATTATTAAGAATTTCAAGATATTGACTGTAAAGTGTTAACTAAGTGCAGGGCCCTTCTCTGTACAGGAATGTGCAACTGTGCAGGTCACACGCCCATGAAACCTACTGGGCTCCTGATCTGGAGAATTGATAATACCTTGTAAATTGTAGGGTTCTTTGGAAGATCTGTTAGTCCGAGCTCAAAGTTTCCATCTTGGATCTTATGTTTCTCCCGTGTTTCTCCCGTCGGCTTTCTTTCATAGATTTTTATTCTCCCTCTGATTTCTGACACTGAAAATCCAAGAAGATTAGAGCTCTCTCAAAAGTGCCTCAGAGCCTGTCTTCCTGTTTTTGACATGAAACAGCCCCTTTCCTGGATTAACTTCATGCTAGATGAAGTCATGCAATATGGTTAGTGTGGAAGACAGGGTTTTGTTGTTGTTGTTGCTGCTGTTTTAAATTTGTTAGTTGTAATGAACTCATATGCTGCTCCGTAGGTCCCTGGCTCTCTTTTTTTGTCTCCTGAGTTCTGTTCTGCCTTAGTCTAAGGGTTGAGGAAGCTGTTTAGGTCAGGCCCACAGAAATTCTGGCCATGGGCTACTGCATGGCCCAAGTGAGAAATAATGGCAACTGGGATGGGGAAGAAGCCTTGGAGATAGAAAGGGGCTGATTCAAGAGAGAGGGAAAATGTACAATCAATAGGAGTAGGTTGAATTGAATAAGAGAAACAAGGGTATCAAGGATTTCCAGCTTGAATAGAATATTGTTCCTCTTGTTCATGTGCTGGATCAATGTTTAATGAATTTCCCCCATGTACCAGGCACTGTTAGACTGTTTCAGATATTTAACCCCTTCCCCCTTCATCATTATTGTTATTATTTTTGAGACAAGGTCTCTCTCCATCACCCATTCTGGAGTGCAGTGGCACGATCTCAGCTCACTGCAACCTCTGCTTCTCGGGTTCAAGTGATTCTCCTGCCTCAGCCTCCCAAATAGCTGGAATTACAGATGTGCACCACCATGCCCAGGCTAATTTTTTTTATTTTTAGTAGAGACGGGGGTTTCACCATGTTGGCCATGCTAGTCTCGAACTCCTGACCGCAAGTGACCTGCCCACCTCTGCCTCACAAAGTGCTGGGATTACAGGTGTGAGCCACCGCACCCGGTCTGATCAGGCAGTGGATCTTAAGACTCTCCCATGAGAGGGCTCCCACCCTATACCATGCGGGAAGGAATGTTGATGTCATGAAGCTTCCGTAAAAACCCAAGAGGACATGGATTAGTGAGCTTCCGGGTAGCTGAGCTCCTGGAGGTTCCTGGAGGGTGGCGCCCAGGGAGGGCACGGAAACTGCGCCGCTTCCTCAACACCTCGCCCTATGCATCTCTTCTCGTGTATCCTTTACTATATCCTTTATAATAAACCAGTAAATGTGTTTCCGTGAGTTCTATAAGCCACTCCAGCAAATTTATTGAACCCATAGAGGGGGGTCATGGGAACCCCAATTTGAAGCTGGTCAGTAAGAGGTTCTGGAGGGCCGACCTTGCAACTGGTGTGTGTTGGTGGGAGTTCGGGGGGCAGTCTTAGGGACTGAGTCCTCAACTTGTGGGATCTGACACCATCTCTGGGCAGATATGGTTGGAACTGAATTAGAGGACCCTCCCTGGTGTCCGTTGCTTGGTGTGTGGGGAAAAACCCCCACACATTTGGTCACAGAAATCTTCTGTGTTGATGATTGTTGTGGTGTGAGAGTAGAGGAAAAACATGGTTTCAGGAGAGTTTTTCCCTATACAGTCTGATACACTGAATGTCCCTAATTTTGGTGAACACCCTTGAAATTAGTGCTTTTGGGGGAAGAAGGGGCTAGATTGATGAGTTTTTCAAGGAATAAAGAGAAGAAAAGAAGCTTAAGAAGCTTTTTATTGGTCGGGCATGGTGGTCCCATGCCTGTAATCCCAGCACTGTGGGAGGCGGAAGGATTCCTTGAGGCTAGGAGTTCGAGACCAGCCTGGTCAACAAAGCAAACCGCCGCCTGCCCCCAATCTCTACAGAAAAAAAAAATTAGCTGGGTATGGTGGTGCGTGCATGTAGTCTCAGCTAATTGGGAGGTTGAGGTGGAAAGAATGCTTGAGCCCAGGAGTTTGAGGCTGCAGTGAGCTGTGACTGTACCACTGTATTCCCACCTGGGTGACATGATGAGACCCCCATCTCAGAAACAAACAGGCTGGGTGCAGTGGCTCACACCTGTGATCCCAGCACTTTGGGAAGCCAAAGCAGGTGGATCACTTGAGGTCAGGGGTTCAAACCAGCCTGGCCAACATGGTAGAACCCCATGCCTACTAAAAATACAAAAATTAGCTGGGCGTGGTGGCACGCACCTGTAATCCTAGCTACTGGGGAGGCTGAGGCATGAGAATCTCTTGAACCCGGGAGACAGAGGTTGCAGTGAGCCGAGATTGCACCAGTGCACTCCAGCCAGGGCAACAGAGTGATACTGCATCTCAAACAAACAAACAACAACAAAACAAACAACAACAACAACAAAAAGAATCTTTTATTCATGGAACCCAATAGAAAAAGTGGAGAGACATAAAAAAAAAAAATTAAATTCTACAGAGGTATCCACCTATCCCTGTGCCCAGTCTGTCACCCAGCAGTTTGGTTTCAGTTTTTAGTGATTACCTCTGTGTGTCTAAATACTATGTTTACACTGCTTGCTATTTCCTGGTTTATAATCTTTAGACATTGTCTCTTGACTTCCTGTTGTGAAAGATAAGGATGTAACTTGCTCACACTCCTGTCCCAGTAAAACTATATCATTATTTTTAGTTCCTCTACCGGTTTCTAACATTAAGTAATGAACTGGAATCTCTCTTGTTCTAGTGATTTCAAGGAGTATCTTCTTCTCCCTTTATTGAAAGCAAAAAAAAAAAGCTTGCCTTTCCCTTCAACACTTCTGTCCATCTTTTACTTCCCAATTTCTGACATCTGTCGTTTCACTTTCACCTCATCAGGCTGATAAGCTTTACATTCTCTTCTGTATCCACAGTTGACTCTTCCATGCTTTGTCTGTACAGCTGGATTCTAAAAGGTGAACATCTCCAGGGGAGCATGGGAGTGGGGATTTTGGGGGTTTCTCTGAGAGAGGGCCTGACCTGAAGAGGCCACCTGGACAGGAATAAGGGGCTTTTCCTTAAAGGGTTTTGTTCAAGAACCCAGGAACTGGGTGGGAGCTGAGTTATTATCTGCAGATCAGTGGTCTTCACTGGTCCTTACCTGCCCCCAGGGGCTCAGCTGGCTCTGCTTCCCACTGACATCCCTTGAGAATGATCTCTTTAATAGTAGCCAGCATCTCCTTCAATGTCAGTGCAATCTGGTGACTCCCATCCATCTCCAAACCTTTGCTCAACCCCTATGTCACTTTTCCTATAAGGTTAACCCACACTTCATAACACCCTGTGACTTCAATAAGCCCCAGAAAAGGAAGCTGTAACCTGAAACTCATGGGGTGGAATCCCCCTATGTTGGTCTTGGAGTTTGAGAGGGTGGAAAGGTACCAGCTTATGACTCCCCATCCACCCACCCAGGATTGGAGCAGTGGCTATCTAGACATTGTCTCTCTTACACAGACCTTTCTTTTTCTTTCTTTCTTTCTTTTTTTTTTTGAGACACAGTCTTGCTCTGTCACTCAGCTGGAGGACAGTGGCAACATCTCGGCTCATTGCAACCTTCTGGGTTCAAGCGATTCTTCTGCCTCAGCCTCCTGAGTAGCTGGGATTACAGGCACCTGCCACAATGCCCAGCTAATTTTTGTATTTTCTTAGCAGAGACGAGGTTTCACCTTGTTGGTCAGGCTGGTTTCCAACTCCTGAAACCTCAAGTGATCTACCTGCCTCGGCCTCCCAAAGTGTTGGGATTACAGGCATGAGCCACTGTGCCCGGCCCACAGATCTTTCATTGAACTCTTTTTTTCCACCTCACTTCACCATCTGCCTCTCATACCTACAGAATGCTGGGAGGCCTTTGTCTTGGTGTTTGACACATTTTATGGCAGCTTTTGGCCAGATAATCTTTTAAAGACTGTTTGCTTAGCAGACATCTTTGGAAGCTAGAGATATGTCTCCCTTTGGGTCAGAGTTCAGTTTTGTTGCCTGACTACTGTTGTTGTAGGAAAAGGGGTCCTTGGGAAGTTTTCATTTTTTAAAGCATCTCTGGAAAAGTTTCTTGTAAAGCCCCTGGCTCTTAGAGCCAGGCCCGCAACCTTTGATATGCAAATACAAGCCATTAGAAACTGGGTCCACCCAAACATGGAGATTCCCTAGGCCTTCTTGCCCTTTTTCGACATGTTCCTGGCAACATGGCCGCCCCAACATATCCCTACGTGTGTGGAACACCTTGGCGCCCTATATTTGCATATTAAAAGGCTAGGGTGGGAGCGCCAGCTTTTTCTTGGGCTACGTGAATGACATGCCTAATCAAACCAATCCCCTGAGCCCTATGCAAATCAAACACCACCTCCTCCAGCCTCTGCACATGTACCTGGCTGGTAGCCTTGGCAGGTAGAGATCTCCTCTTTTGGCTTTGGAGCTCCCCTCCCTCTGTCTCTGTACGGGGGAGCTTCTTTCCTTCTGTGGTCTCCCTTCCTTCTTGCCTATTAAACTCTCCACTCCTTAAAACCTCTCCACGTGTGTCCATGTACTGTCATCTAAACCGACATGAGGACCAAGAACTCTGGTGTTCCTCCACTCTTTAGAGCTGTATCACTGTGATAAAGATAGTGTCGCCCGGGCGCGGTGGCTCACGCCTGTAATCCCAACACTTTAGGAGGCAGAAGCAGGTGGATCACCTGAGGTCAGCAGCTTGAGACCAGCCTGGCCAACATGGTGAAACCCCATTTGTACTAAAAATATAAAAATTAGCCAGGTGGAGGCCGGGCGCGGTGGTTTACGCCTGTAATCCCAGCACTTTGGGAGGCCAAGGCTGGTGGATCACGAGGTCAGGAGATCGAGACCATCCTGGCTAACACAGTGAAACCCTGTCTCTACTAAAAATACAAAAAATTAGCCGGGCATGGTGGCAGGTGCCTGTAGTCCCAGCTACTCTGGAGGCTAAGGCAGGAGAATGGAGTGCGGAGCTTGCAGTGAGCCTAGATAGCGCCACTGCAGTCTGGCCTGGGCCAAAGAGCAAGACTCCGTCTCAAAAAAAAAAAAAAAAAATTAGCTAGGTGTGGTGGTGGGAGCCTGTAGTCCCAGCTACTTGGGAGGTTAAGGCAGGAGAGTGGCGTGTACCCGGGAGGTGGAGATTGCAGTGAGCCGAGATCTTCCCACTGCACTCCAGACTGGGCGACAGAGCAAGACTCCCTCTCAAAAAAAAAAAAAAAAAAAAAAAGATAGTGCCTTCCTCTGGCGCAAAGTTGGGGCAGGTGTGCTAGCGGTTCTGTTGGAAAACTGGGAGTTTCATGAACTCAGTGTTCCTCAGGGTGTTCACCTGGCCAGCACTGGTATTGCCCCATGAGGCTTGGGGGCCAGCAGAACTGATGCAAACATTGGGGTCATGCTGCCTGCTGTGCTGTAAGTAGTAAATGACATCTATTTGGGAAAGTGGGGCAAATCAGTGGACCCAGCAGCTGCTATTTGGGGACAGCTTGGCCGCTTGACACAGACTCTCTGAGGGGCTGCCCACTTTCTTCTCTGGGTCGGGCACACCCTGTATTTTAAAGGTGGGGACATCCTCCACTCTCAGGCCTCTGAAACCCTTAGCTGTTGACACCTCCTTTGCATTCTCCTCCTTTACAGTCATTTTAATGAGGCATCAGGTGGTGGGAGTGGTAATTATTCATGTGTGTGCTCAGATTACCTAGTTGAAACGGAGCTCATTTGCATTTCAGTATACTAAAGAAACATATCCAGAGAGAACTTTTTGAGATTTTCAGCAGCTTTGTAAACAGAATGCAACATTCAATAGTAAGTTGCAAAGCACAATGCATTGTAAAAAGGGACATTTTTGCTGATTCCAGAATTTCTCTCTCCTGCATAGCTTCTCAGATTTACGCCACAGGGATCAGCAGAATCTTTTAAAGATCAGAGGCTGAGTGGTATTTTTCAGAGGCCGCGAAAAGTGGGGAGCAGGGAGACATGATGTGCTTGCTCCACTGCAAATCTGAGATTGTGACCGCAGATTGGTTTGCAGAACGTCATTCCATGAATTCCCATATGCAGGGGCTGGACAGCAGAAGCCTATGAGTACTAGACTCCTTTGCAGTTAGGATTCCTCAGGAGACGTTACTCCACCAGAACACCTACTGGGTGAGACTTCAAGGTAGAAGTGTGAGACCCTGGCTGAGGGCTCAAAGATTGCATCTTCTGAAAAGCACCCCTAGGAGAGGTTTTTGTTTTTTCTGAAACAGTTGTGGTGAAGTTTCTATTGTTTCATATCTGATTTCATGGGTATGGTTATGGTTAACCTGTACAGCATCTTTGTATCAATTAGAAAAAGACACCTAATTTTGCCTGAAGCACCTCCGTTCCATCTGTAAAATACATGCATGCATTTCTTGTATTTTAAAGGCAGCGACTTCCTCCACTCTCAGGCCTCTGAAGTCCCTTACCTGTTGATACCTCCCTTCCGTTCTAATATATCAATCATTAGTATAACAGTATATTAGAATAAGACTTCATCTGCTGGAAATTGTAAGATGTCTACAATGTGACTACCATGCGCTGGGATTATAAAGAGAATCCTGGTCAGAGATGCTAAGAGGCATGTGGTGGCAATAGTGAGGTTCTTGTTAGAAGATCCTACCAGGGTGGTTCCCTAGTTCAAAGCTGGTCCTCTAGTCCTCTCAAAAATGCATTAGCAGGCTGGGCGCGGTGGCTCACATCTGTAATGCCAGCACTTTGGGAGGCAGAGGCAGGCAGATCACTTGAGGTCAGGAGTTCGAGACCAGCCTGGCCAACATGGTGAAACCCGTCTCTACTAAAAATACAAAAATTAGCTGGGTGTGGTGGCACACACCTGTAATCCCAGCTACTCAGGAGGCTGAGGCAGATGAATTGCTTGAACCCAGGAGGCAGAGGTTGCAGTGAGTCGAGATTGTGCCACTGTACTCCAGCCGGGGCAACAGAGCGATACTCCGTCTCAAAAAAAAAAAAAAAAAAAGAAAGAAAGCATTGGGTCCCTAATACCCTTTAATTAATCTCTTTGTGTTTAAACTAGTTAGAGAGGGTTCTTCTCTGCCACTAATAATCCTGATCAATACAGACACAAAAGACAGAGAAAGTAGAAGCAGTGACAGGGGCCAAGGGAGTTTTTGGGGTCTGTAGGAAGAAAAGAAGGGTTCCATTGGAAGAAACCAAGAAATAGAGAAGTCAGCTTCCATTTAACTGATGAGAAGACAGAGTTCCTTGAAAAGGACGCGTAGTATTCACAGGTGGGGGAGTTTTACAGGTTCAGTAGAGGAGAAGAAATACATTTACTTGAGAAATACATTCAATAGAGAATTTAGAAATCAGCAAAATATCCTTTTTATGATACATTATGCTTTGCAATTTACTAGTCAAATGCTTTTAAAATAAGTAAATATATAATCCCATAGGTTTACCCCTGTGTTGGAAGAGAAGTAGTTGTCTGATCCGTGGCACACATGGATTTGCTGATGGAGTACAGACACTGAGTCTGAAAGGATGTCCATGAGAGGGTCCACAAAGCAGCTGGAGATTTGTGGGCGGTCCTGAGACAGGAATAATACAGGATGGTCACAGGAGGATAAAAATTCCAGACAGCAGTTTCACATGACTAAAGGCTATGGGCTGAAAAGACTTTGCAAAACCACGGTGTGGGCCGGGCGTGGTGGCTCACGCCTGTAATCCCAGCGCTTTGGGAGGCCGAGGCGGACGGATCACAAGGTCAGGAGTTCAAGACCAGCTTGGCCAACATAGTGAAACCCCGTCTCTACTAAAAATACAAAAATTAGCCGGGCATGGTGGTATGTGCCTATAGTCCCAGCTACTCAGGAGGCTGAGGCAGGAGAATTGCTTGAACCAAGGAGGTGGAGGTTGCAGTGAGCCAAGATTGCGCCACTGCACTCCAGCTTGGACAATAGAGTGAGACTTCGTCTCAAAAAAAAAAAAAAATAAAAAAAAATAAATAAATAAAAAAAAGAAAAACCACGTTGTGGGCCACGCTGGCTAAGATAGGCTGGATCTGGCTTGACACGGTGGCTCACGCCTGTGGTCCCAGGGCTTTGAGAGGCCGACACCGGTGGATCACGAGGTCAAGAGTTCGAGACCAGCCTGGCCAACATGGTGAAAGCCCGTCTCTACTAATAATACAAAAATGGGCAGGGCATGGTGGCGCATGCTTGTAGTTCCAGCTACTTGGGAGGCTGAGGCAGGAGAATCGCTTGAACCCGGCAGGCAGAGGTTGCAGTGAGCCGAGATCATGCCACTGCAATCCAGCCTGGGCGACAGAGTGAGACTCTATCTCAAAAAAAAAAACAAAAAAAAATAGACTGGATCCAACATGGTGGTGGATCTGACCTAGGTTCCTCCTAGGACCTCATTATGCACTCATTAGCATACTCAACACACCCCCACCAGTGCCATGACAGTTCCGGGAACACCTGTATTTGGTGTAAAAATGGGTAGCATGACCGTTCTGAGGAATTACCACCTTTTTCCAGGAATCTTCATGAATATTCCACTCTTTGGTTAAGAAATCCATAAAGACAGAAACCCTAAATCCCATCGCAGTACTCTTTTGAGTATGCATGCACTCTTTTTTCTTGTGTGTGTACTTTCCCTTTGCAATAAATCTCTGTACTTTCACAATTTTCTGACTTGTCCTTGAATTCATTCTCACGATGGCATCAGGAGCCTGGACACCGGCTGGGGTGAAGGTCCCACTGGCATTTAGAGACCTTCCCTAGCCCACCAGTATCAGTCTCTCTGCCCTATTTTACCAGCTTCCCTCTTGGTTTTCGTCTCTGGTGTGGAAAACCTCAATTTAGAACTGTTTGAGCCAGATTGCTTCTTCTTCCTTTGCTATCCACCTTTTAGCTATTTTATTATTTTGCAAACTGCTTGTAAAAGCTATGGGGAGGAAGGGACTATGTCCTTGATTTGGTCATTGATGTAAAGACTGTATCTTTACATCACTGTTGTAAAGATGATACAGCTGGCATCATCTTCTACTTGCAGATGGAAAATACACAGGCCCCGAGAAAGACAGCAAAGAAACATCTTGCCTTCCCCTTCTCTCCCCCTTGGATTCCTGATCTCTACCTCTTACGGGGCTCTGCCTTCTCTTAACCCCTTGCCCTTTTCCTCAATTTAAATTGTCAGTCCCTCAGCTTCATCCTGTTCTTTCCTGGATGGATCCAGGGCTTTGAGCCAAGAGAGTGCTGGAAAAAGAGGGCCTGCTCTCAGGGAGCCGCAGAGGGAGGGATCCAAATATTGGACACTTCCCAGCTTCACACATTTTTAGGTTATTATGTTAAGAAGCCTGTCTGCCTCATTTTGTTATTCTAGTCTATTTCGCATTCAACCCCAGGAGGAAGAAGGGTAAAGGAGAAAAAAAAAAAATCCTTCCTGCCACAACTAAAATGTAGCAGATGTTAGCTGACGATTAGGAAAAGGCAGTAAAGCAGGCCAAGAAACCACGGGACGGAGGGGGTGGACCACAGCAGAGGGCGGGGAGTGGGTGTTCGTGGAGCTGAATGTTCAGGGCAGATGCTCCGGAGGATTAAATTACACCGAGAGTGAGGCTGCTGGTGCCGTCCCTCAGCCCTCCTCTGTAGCGCTGGGAGCTATTTCAAGCCAGTGAGAAAGAGAGTCTGCACTATTTGTCTTTAGGAGGCACTTTATTTCCTTCCCTGTTTTGGAAAATGATACCTAGCTCTGCATGTATGTGGGTGCCTTTTTAAATGAAGTGCTACTCAAGGACTCAAAAGAAGGAGCAGTGGCAGATGGGGCATCTGTGGGTTTTGCCTCTTCTGCAGCCATTCCCCCCCTCCTCTGGTAACAGCACTATGATTTGGTGGCGGGGAAGGGCTGGGGGTGCATCTTTTTCACTGTAAGTCTCTGTGGTTCAGGTGAGACTGATTCCATCCTACCCAATGCCCCTGCTCCAAGCTGGGCACTTATGCTAGCCTAAGCCATTGATTGCCCTGGAATGTTCATGTGACTTAAGTTAGGACGAGGAGAGTCAGCTCCAGGACTTTTGCTGACACTGTTGTGAAAGAGGGGCTTTCTGCTGCGAATGCCAAGCGGATGGTATGCAAGTCTGGAGCTGTTCCTGGCTTGTTCTGTGAAAACTTACGGGAGAATGAAGCCAATTAGAAGAGATGCATTTGAGCAATGAAGAAAGAAGTTTCCTGAGGACATTGAGCATCCGGATCCAGCTGCAGCTGAAACTGATCCTACCCTAGGACTTTGCAGGTATATGTGCCTGTAAGTCTTCCCCCACCTCTTTATTCTCACCACTTTGCATTTGGGTTTCTGTCCCTCACACCTAATACAAGTGCCTTCAGAAAGCCCAGGAGGCTTGTCCAGGTCACTGTGCTGGGCAGAACAAAATGAGGGCAGCTATCTCTCATTGCTTCGATGCTGCTTTTGCTGTGGATGAAGCCTGGAGGCTTATTTTCAGGTCATGTTTGACTGAGTACACAGCTGCCTCTGAGAAAGATTGCCAGGCAGGAGTCAGCAGCCAGAACTCAGCTCAACAATCGTGTTCAGTTCTATGTTATTGTACAGCAGTGCTCTCCAAGGACAGAAATGAATGCACATAAAGGTCCAACATGCATTCAGGAAGCCAGAGTCTCCACTTGTGCCCATATGCAAAGGAATCATTGTTCTCAGACCCCCTGGTAGAGACAGCTCTCAGCTCACTGACATGAACTGATGTGAAAATGTTCTTTAAGTGGAAAGCAGCAGGAAGCAGCTGTTAAGGAGGTGGGCAATTAGAAAGGAGAGACCACTTTACCATTTATCCATTTGTCCAGCATACATTGATTGAGCGCCTTCTATTGTGCTAGGGACAGAAATGCTAATAAAAGACAAAGTTCGTGCTCTCAGGAAGCATGCAGTTGAGTCAGGGAGTCAGCAAGAAAATCAACTGGTAAATAAATGTAATTGTGATTATTTAAATGGAAATAATAAGAGAGTGCCATCTACCCAACAGCATAACTCTCTTCTTCCTTAGTTTGTAGAATCTGGATTTTATTCTAAAAGGCAGGATGCTCAGGTCCCTCCCCCAGGCTCAGGATTAACTATGATACATCTGAGCCAGTGGTTCCAAATTTTGGCTTGCATGAGTCACCTGGAGGCCTTGTTAAAACCCAGAATCCTGGGCCACACTCCCAGAGTTTCTGATTCAGTAGGTCTAGGTGAAGCCTAAGAATTTGCATTTTTTTTTTGAGACAGAATCTCACTCTGCAATCTTGGCTCACTGCAACCTCTGCCTCCTGGGTTCAAGCAGTTCTCTTGCCTCAGCCTCCCAAGTAGCTGGGACTACAGGCGTGCATCACCATGCCTAGCTAATTTTTGCATTTGTGGTAGAGATGGGGTTTCTCCATGTTGGCCAGGGCTGGTCTTGAACTCCTGGCCTCAAATGATCCACCTGCCTCGGCCTCCCACCCTGCTGGGATTACATGTGTAAGCCACCCTGCCTGCCCAAGAATTTGCATTTATAACAAGTTCCCAAGTGATGCTGTTGCTGCTGGCCTGAAGATCACTAATCATAATCAAGCATGGTCATCTGGTTTACCTGTTCTAGTATTTGGTTTAGGGTTAGGCACATGACCGAATTCTGGCCGATTAAATGAAAGGAAAAGTCAATGGAGTTTTAGGACAACTGTTTGCTTCTTGGTAAAATGTAAGATGGAAAGGAGGCCTCTTTTTGTCCCATCCTGTTGTGTCCGGAATTGGTGGGTTCTTGGTCTCACTGACTTCAAGAATGAAGCCGCGGACCCTCACGGTGAGTGTTACAGCTCTTAAGGTGGCGCGTCTGCAGTTTGTTCCTTCTGACGTTCGGATGTGTTCGGAGTTTCTTCCTTCTGGTGGGTTCGTGGCCTCGCTGGTTCAGGAGTGAAGCTGCAGACCTTCGCGGTGAGTGTTACAGCTCTTAAGGCAGCACGTCTGGAGTTGTTCGTTCCTCCTGGTGGGCTCCTGGTCTCGCTGGCTTCAGGAGTGAAGCTGCAGATCTTCGCGGTGAGTATTACAGCTCATAAAAGCAGCGTGGACCCAAAGAGTGAGCAGTAGCAAGATTTATTGTGAAAAGCGAAAGAACAAAGCTTCCACAGTGTGGAAGGGGACCCGAGCGGGTTGCCAATGCTGGCTCGGGCAGCCTGCTTTTATTCTCTTATTTGGCCCCACCCACATCCTGCTGATTGGTAGAGCTGAGTGGCCTGATTTGACAGGGTGCTGATTGGTGCGTTTACAATCCCTGAGCTAGATACAAAGGTTCTCCATGTCCCCATCAGATTAGCTAGATACAGAGTTTCGACACACAGGTTCTCTAAGGCCCCACCAGAGCAGCTAGATACAGAGTATCAATTGGTGCACTCACAAACCTTGAGCTAAACACAGGGTGCTGATTGGCGTGTTTACAAACCTTGAGCTAGATACAGAGTGCCGATTGGTGTGTTTACAATCCCTGAGCAAGACATAAAGGTTCTCCAAGGCCCCACCAGAGCAGCTAGCTACAGAGTGTCGATTGGTGCACTCACAGACCTTGAGCTAAATACAGAGTGCCGATTGGTGTGTTTACAATCCCTGAGCTAGACATAAAGGTTCTCCAAGGCCCCACCAGGGCAGCTAGCTACAGAGTGTTGATTGGTGCACTCACAAACCTTGAGCTAAACACAGGGCGCTGATTGGTGTGTTTACAAACCTTGAGCTAGATACAGAGTGCTGATTGGTGTGTTTACAATCCCTGAGCTAGACATAAAGGTTCTCCAAGGCCCCACCAGGGCAGCTAGCTACAGAGTGTTGATTGGTGCACTCATAGACCTTGAGCTAAATACAGAGTGCTGATTGGTGTGTTTACAATCCCTGAACTAGATATAAAGACTCTCCACATCCTCACCAGACTCAGGAGCCCAGCTGGCCTCACCTAGTGGATCCCGCGCTGGGGCTGCAGGTGAAGCTGCCTGCCAGTCCCCCGCCATGTGCTGGCAGTCCTCAGCCCTTGGGTGGTCGATGGGACTGGGCGCCATGGAGCAGGGGGTGGCGCTCGTCGGGGAGGCCTGGGCTGCACAGGAACCCACGGACGCAGGGGAAGGCTCAGGCATGGCAGGCTGCAGTCCCGAGGCCTGCCCCGCGGGAAAGCAGCTAAGGCCCTGCGAGAAATCGAGTGCAGCGCCGGTGGGCTGGCACTGCTGGGGGACCCGGTATAATACTCCGCAGCCGCTGGCCTGGGTGCTAAGTCCCTCATTGCCTGGGGCCGGCAGGGCCGGCCGGCTGCTCCAAGTACGGGGCCCGCCAAGCTCAGGCCCACCCGGAACTCCAGCTGGCCCGCAAGGGCCGCACACAACCTCGGTTCCTGCTGGCGCCTCTCCCTCCACACCTCCCTGCAAGCTGAGGGAGTGGGCTCCGGCCGTGACCAGCCCAGAAAGGGGCTCCCACAGTGCAGCGGTGAGCTGAAGGCCTCCTCAAGTGCCGCCAAAATGGTAGCCCAGGCAGAGGAGGCGCCGAGAGCGAGTGAGGGCTGTGAGGACTGCCAGCACGGTGTCACCTCTCACTGTGTTCCAGAACTTTATCCTTAGTTCAGCTAAAACTGGGTTCTTGTCACGCAACTAGGAAAGATTAGGCTCGTGGACACCTAGAAGGGTGAGGAAAATGGAATTTATTGGGCAAAAAGGAAAAAGAAAGAAAAACTCTCAGCAAAGTGAGAGGGGGTCTTGCCAACAACCTCCCCCCTCACAGACTGAATCCCAGGTTACCACACAGGCACTGAAGAGGCCAGACTCCTCCTCCCTGCAAACGGTGTGAACTTCCCAAGGCTCCACCCGATCTTCCCAGTGTACAAGCAGGCATTATTCAGAATCAGTTGGGAAAGAGCAGGCTTCATTCGCGACCAACAGACCGGTTTTTCAGCCTTCAGGCTGTTTTAGGCTTGAAGGCAGGGTTTCACTCGGGACTCTTGGCTGTCTTCTGTCTCTATCACCTGAAATGAGGTTATGTGGGGAGCTGCTGTTTAGAGCTACTGATATCATGTGATGATGTGCAGTTGGCCAAGAGGCTTGCAAAAATCCTGATCCAGACCCCTGACATTGTTGAGGAGCTGAGCAAACCCTGGAACCACCCACCTCCGACTCTTTGTTGTGGAGAAATTAAATGTTGTTATTCCCGTTTTCCATCAGAGCTGGAAGTATCCCAACTGATTCAGAGGGCTATCAATCTGAGGCTGAGTAGGATGGAGTATCAGGAAAGGCTTCCAAGAGGAAGTAGACTCACTCTTCTCCAGCTCTTCAGTGAGAACGATTCCCATTTGTGCTTTGGCAAAATAACAAATGATGACACCCCATAGACTCACTTTTAGACTAACTTTTGAATTGCCTAAAAGAGGAATTTTAAATTTGTGAATGCCAAGGGTTTATTTCATGTGTAAATAACTGTGTTGGAATGGAGATTGAGAAAACCATTAATTTTATCTGTGGCAAAGTTCAGGAAAAAATTGTGAAGGAGGGCCAGGAGGGCCGGGCATGGTAGCTCATGCCTGTAATCCCAGCACTTTGGGAGGCCGAGATGGGCAGACCACTTGAGGTCAGGAACTTGAGACCAGCCTGGCCGACATGGTGAAACCCCATCTCTACTAAAAATACAAAAATTAGCTGTGCATGGTGATGCACGCCTGTAATCCCAGCTACTTGGGAGGCTGAGGCAGGAGAATCGCTTGAACAGGGGAGGAGGAGGTTGTAGTGAGCCGAAATCACACCACTGCGCTCCAGCCTAAGCGACAGAGCAAGACTTTGTCTCAAAAAAAAAAAAAAAAAAAAAACAAACTTTGTGAGGGAGATGACATTGGGCCACGCTACTAACAGCTGATGGCACGGGTTGGGGAGTAACGTAGTGCTGGAATCTAGCAAAGTGTGTGGTGTATAATAAATACCCGTATGTTTCCAGGGCTTACCTAACCTTAAGAATATATCATCCAGAGGAAATGGCATGAACAGCAGCCTGTTCATGGTGCTCTGGCTATGAGTACACAGCCTGGTATGGTGATCTAGAGGTAGTATGGGTTAGACTGAGCCATGATATGAAAAAAGCGGGGAAGCATTGGATTGGATTAAATTGGAAACCAAAATCATGGGTCTCAGTTAGGTTAACAACAACAGCAAATCCCAATCCTCCAAGACTTCTGAAACTCGGAAGGTGGTTGAGTTTCAAGAGGGTTGCCCAAGAACTCTTGCCCAACAAGGGTTGGGTTGCCTCTCCTCTGCCTAAGGAGGCAGTCCTTCCCTTGGAGTAGGAATTGCTTCATGACCTACTTCGCATTTTGCTATGCCAGTAACCTAAATCCAAATACAACATGGCCTGGGGTGGAGCAGGATGAGATTGAGCAGGATGTGAAATGACCAAGGATATGATAATAGAAAATGATCATTTGTGCAGCATGCTGGGTTAAATACGAGACTGCTTAGAGTTGGGAGTGGGCGGCCCAGGGGTTCCATTCACCCAGAACACAACCACAACAATGAGGAGAACACTATTGCTACATATCTGTAACCTGTTGCTTGTTTACATTTTCAAAAGCCCTGATGATGTTTCTAAGAATGAATTTCGAGGATGTATAAACAAGGCTAGTGGAATATAATTTTAGCTTGGGCTAGATTTAGTGATGTGGATATAGTTATATGCTAGAGAAGACAAGAATTTTAGCTTGGGCTAGATTTAGGGATGTGGGTATAGTTATATGCTAGAGAAGACAAGAAGATCATTTTTCTTTGTGAAAATAGCCTTCAAAATAATTTAAAACAATGTTCATTAAAACAATTTAGAAAGGTATAAGAAAGAAAATTAAATCACCTGAAATCTCATTACATTGATAATAGCTTAATAATTTTTCTAAGTTTGCTGCAGTTGGCTGATGTAGCCATGGATCCTCTCGCGATAATAGGGAAAGGCCAGAAATAGCTTGGCATGACAGAGAGCAGTGGATCTCAGGCTGGGCGCAGGGGCTCATGCCTGTAATCCCAGCACTTTGGGAGGCCAGGGCAGGCAGATCACTTGAGGCCAGGAATTTGAGACCAGCCTGGGCAATATGGTGAAACCCCGTCTCTACAAAAATTAGCTGGTCATGGTGGCACGTGCCTATAATCCCAGCTACTCGGGAGGCTGAGGCAGGAGAATTGCTTGAGCCCAGGAGGCGGAGATTGCAGTGAGCTGTGATTGCACCACTGCACTCCAGCCCAGTGACAGAGCAAGACCCTGTCTCAGAGAAAATGTTTAAAAAGGGAGCAGTGGATCTCAAAGCTGGCTGCATATTGAAATCTCCTGGGTGAGTTTAAAAAGCACTGGTGTCTGAGCAATTTAGTCAGAATCTCTGAAAGTATAGGGCATATAGGCATCAGTGTGGTGTTTTTTGGGTTTGTTTTGTTTTTGTAGTTTGTGTGTGTGTGTGTGTGTGTGTGATAGGGTCTCACTCTGTTGCCTAGACTGGAGTGCAGTGGTGTGATCCTGGCTCACTGCAACCTCTGGCCCCCCGTGCTCAAGTGATCCTCATACCTTAGCCTCCTGAGTGGCTGGGACCACAGGTGCACACCACTATGCCAGCTATTTTTTTTTTTTTTTGTCTTTTTAGTAGAGACAGGGTCTTGCCTGTTGCCCAGGCTGGTCTCGAACTCCTGAACTCAAGCAATCCTCCAAATTTGGCCTCCCAAAGTATTGGGATTACAGGCGTGAGCCACTGTGCCCAGCTGGCATCAGTGTTTTTTAAGCTTCTAGGTGATTTTAATAGGCAGACTGAGTTGGGAACAACTGATGTAAACAGAAGAATTCTAAAACGTTAGGAGACAGTTCTGGATTGGCTCTTTCAAGCCTGTTGTGTCAATCAGGAGTCCAGTCCAAAAAACATAAACCATTCTAGATATTTCAAGCAGAAAGGGATTGAATGCAGGCGACTGGTTACAAAGGTTTTGTAAGGGCTGGAGTTGCAAAATGAAGACATGGGTTTATCTAGAGATCAGGGACCTGCCACCACTTGGGGCTGATACCTGTGGGTTCACACTCACTGCTAAGCTGCTCCAGATGACAAGTGGCCTGAGTAGCAGCTGTCACTGCTGCCACGATTGGAACTGGCATTCTGCTACAGCCCATTTTTTGTCTGCAACTGGCTGCTTCTGCCAGAGCCAGAGAAGGCTAGGGGTCATCTTCTTCCTACCTTCTATCTCCCTTCAGTGGCAGAACCTATCTATCCAGTACTCAGCTGGTGAAGGAGTTTGGGAAATATAATATTCCAACGGCTCCAAAAAATACACAGAAGGGTATGGAAAGGGGGATATGAGGGCCAAATATCAATCAATCAATATCTTAATGTCCATCAATATCTGACATACATTTCTTGCCCACTTACCCACTGACTGCATCTCCTTCACAGAGCTTGGAAGACTCTTCCTTCACTGGGCTTTAAAATTGAAGAGCCCATCTTTACCAAATGCCGACATATGTGGGTGCCATGGCAGGAGATAAAGACGGGACATCTGGGCCAGAGGTGGTTTGTTGAGGGCTGGCATGTCTTAGGTGTTCTGTTTCATTACTCTTATGTCACTATATAAAATTATCTTCATTTTGCAGATGAGGAAACTGGGGCTCAGAGGGACAAAGGACAAGATCCCATAGTTCAGAAGGGGCAGGGTGTAATTGGCACTGTTCGCCTGACTACAAATTCAGTTCTCACACCATTGCACCACACTGCCTGCCAGGGTCCCAACCCCAGAGGGCGAGGACACCAGCACCAGGCCTCCTCAGGGAGCAGCTTTATGGAATGGGTGTGGGAAAGGAGGCCTGGGGGCAGCGGATCCTGCCTGTCACAGCTCTCACAATCTCCTAAGCTCTTCTTGCCTGTGGGTGCCAGGACTGACACCAGAAATCCCCTGTGGCCTTCCTGTCTCCCCTGCAGAAGATCATAGGCATGCGTCCTGTCTCATCACCCCCACCCTTTCTGGCCTGGCCCACATGCCCCTGCTTCTTAGAGAGTCATAGCAGTCTGGATGTCAATGTGGGCAGAGCTTGAGGGCACTCTAGGTGCAGCTGGTTTGGGCTGGCAGGTGAGGCGAGGGGGCTGGGAGGATGTCCCTGCTTCTCACAATTCCTGGGGAGAGAAGAAAGCAGGAGGGCAGGCTTTGGTCGAGGTCCCACCACGGTGGACTTGGCTGAGCCAGCAGCCTGCCGCACTCCTCTCCGCCGACAGTGGCCTCATTGTTTCCAGCGGCCAGGCAGTTTGGAGGAGGTCCCTTGGCCACTCCTAGCCCCCTAAATAGGGGCCAGCTTATCAGAAACATATCAGAAGTCTGCAGGCTAGAATTGTTGATAGGAAAATGCCAAAGTTGAAACTTGTTTTCTATTATCAGCAGGTATCTGGGAGTGAACTGTGGCAGAGTACAAGTGATGCCAAATATGTAACGACTGGAGGCAACATGGGCACAGTTACATTAGGCTCTAGGGCAGGCTTGGGAAAAATATTTGACAAGGGCCTGATCCTCCAAGATCTCTGCTATGGCATCCGTGGTAATGAGATCAACAGATGACCTGTGCAGGTTTTCTGTGATGTGAATAACTAACCCAAACCAAACAAAGCTGCAGCTTGGTGAATAGAGGCCTGATTTGCACCACCACGGTAGACATAGCTTATCTTCCAATTCATAGGCCTGAGATTGGTAACAGAACCAGATGCACAGAATGGAAAGGACACCAAATGCCTACAAGGAAGGATGCACATAACACCTCAATTACATACTTGAAACCTCCTTCTTGCTCAAAGGAACTATTTACCTGGATAGCTGTGTATGGGGGCAAGACAGAGACATAAATCTTTCAGGGAGTAGCGAATATTGGCTCTGAACTTACATGAGATACATAAATCTATTGTATTTCCTGATTGCAGTGGGTCTAATGGTCATCAGGTGGTAAGTAGGATTTTAACCTGGGTCTACTTATAAAAAGCCCAGTAATTATTTCTCCAGATCCTGAATACAGCACAGAGTTGGACTGGTAGGTCCCCATAGTGGCTCTCTGACACACACAGTAAGAATGACTGTGGTTGGAAGAGCCAAGTGGGAACCATCGAAGTTTCTTCTCCCTACCAGAATAATAAATCAAAGCCAATACCACACTTCCAGGGGAATCACACAGATTAGCCCCATAGTTAAAGATTTTGAAATGATAGCTAAGTTCCTCAGAATGGCCAGTATGAGGATAGATGGATTCTGGAAACAACAGTGGATTAAGTAAGCCTAATTAGTTGATAACTCCTCCCACAGTGACAGGCCAAGACATAGTCTCCCTTTTGGAGCATATTAACACAGGCCCTGGCACCAGCAACTGATCTAGCAAGTATATTTTCTTACCCATTCTGATAAAGGGTATTCCAGAAATAGTTAGCTTTCACCTAGCAGAAATATATACTTTTACCATGTTGCCTCAGGGATATATTGAGTCCAGTAGGGATCCTGATAATTTCACCATCCCACAAGACATAAGGCTGGTCTACATTGAATATAGCACACATATAAGGCCCGGGAAATAAGAAGTAACCAGTATCACAGATGTTGATCTAGATATCTTAGACCCACATGTGCTAGCGGGTGAGAAATAAATCCTATGAAAATACAAGGGCTTGCTACCTCAGTTAATCTTCTGGGGGAGGGTTGGATGCCATGGCTCATGCCTGTAATCCCAGTGTTTGGGGAGGCCAAGGTGGGAGAGTCACTTGAAACTAGGAATTTGAGACTAGCCTGGGTAACATAGTGAGACCCTGTCTCCACAAAAAATTTAAATATTGGCTGGATGTGGTGGTGCACACCTGTACTTCTAGCTACTCAGGAGGCTGAGGTGGGAGAGTCACTAGATCCGGAGAATTCAAGGTTACAGTGAGCAGTGATTGCACCATTGCACTCCAGGCTGGGTGACAGAACAAGACCCTGTCTCTAAAAACAGAAAGAAAAATAAATTCTAGGAGGGGACCTAGTGGAGTGGACTGAAATATTGGTAGATAATCCTCTCCAATTGATAGGGCTTCTTGCATATTAGAGGTAACAGAGAACACATTTGGTTGCCTTCCTTCAACCCATTTACCTGGTAAACTCAGATATGCCAGCCTTATTTGGGTACAGAACAAGAGAAGCCTCTCTAGCTCATCCAGCCTGCAGAAGAAGAGGAGGTACCAATTGTTCCTGCTGTATGGCCCAGCAGATACAATGATGGTCCAAGTGTCTGAGGGAGATAAGTCCTCAGTTAAGGAACTCACTTCACAAGGAAAGTAAAAGACAATGAAATATCATGGTAACAGTTAACTAGTTTTATCATGTATTTAGGAACTTGAAGCATCTGATACCTAGAAGGAAATACAGGTACAGGATTTGGCGGTGGTGCCTTTCAAAGTTTTACCTAATTACTAAATTATAAAATGTTTGCTTCCCATGTATGCAACTCTGGGCTTTGCTGTCTTGTTTATTTTGCTCACTTATTTATTTATTTATTTACTTTACTTTTATTTTATTTTATCTTTTGAGACGGAGTCTCTTTCTGTCACCCAAGCTGGAGTGCAGTGGCGCAATCTCGGCTCACTGGAACCTCCGCCTCCCAGGTTCAAGTGATTCTCCTGCTTCAGCCTCCTGAGTAGCTGGGATTACAGGCGTGCGCCACCATACCCGGCCTATTTATTTATTTTTAATTTTTAAAAACTCTTGTTAAAAAATAGAGATGTGGTCTCACTACGTTGCCCAGGCTGCTCTCCAACTCCTAGGCTCAAGCGATCCTTCACCTTGGCCTCTCAAAATGCTGGGATTACAGGGGTGAGCCACCATGCTCAGCTGGTGGTCTTACTCTCTAAGGGAGGAATACTTCTCATAGGGGACACAATAATGGTTTCTGTCCTAGCCATGAGCAGGCAAAAAAGGGTAATGGTGTCGGCTGGGGTGAATGACACTGTGAAAAGGGAAATGAGGTTGCTGCCACATGATGCGAGTAGGGGTGTACACAAGAAATGAGCAATTCATCAGGAATTGCTCCTTGTTTTATTATTTATGTCCATGCCCAGCACTTGTGGTCAGTGGAAGCTTATTTCAACCTTTCATTGGCAGGTGCACCAAAGCTGAGATCATTTAGAAATGCAAAGTTGGGCAGAAAAATTGCCATCTATCTGAGGTGCTGGCCAGCATTCAGGGGGACAAGAAATTGGATAAATGGAGGAGAGAACCCTTAATTATTAGTGGTGGTCTAGTGACCAGATAGAGTGTTTCCTTCTAAGTGTCTGCTCCTTCAATAAGTTGATGTATAAATATAAATATCACACATATACACACACGTGTGTATGTATATTCTTGAATAATAAAGTGGTGTTTTTTTTTCTCCTTTGACCACCCTGTTCAGACCAGGGAACATGGGTATACCATGGGTCTCAGGAGAAAGCCAGAAATGGAGAGAGAATAGACTCAGCTTCCAATTCTAGAGCTGAGAGTTTAACCTAAGACGGAAAACTTGAAAGGATTTGCAAATGGTAGGAATCCTTTTTTCCTGAGTCTTTCTCTCCCCAACTAGGAAAAATCCTTCAAGTCAAGAAGAATAAAGCAGTTGAAGAGTTAGGAAGAGTATAAGGGCCATACACTACGCCCCCAACTCTCATTGTCAATGGGCCTGGGTGATAAGAACCCCTCTTTATGTCCGCAGATCTAAGAGCAACATGGGCTTCTGCTTTGAGTCTCGTCTAGAATTTTAAGAAGGTGGCAGACTGGCAGATGTGACCCACGACCACATGAGGAGAACAGAAGAGATGGTGGCATCATGAGACTAGTTGGAGACAGTCAGGAATTATCCCTGAAGTTTCCTGTGGCTCCCAAGTGGTAAAGGAGAGCTGAAGGTTCCCGTGGGCTGTGAGAGAGGGAAGGAGTACGGCTGAGAGGAATTGGTTATGGTGCATGAATTTATACTGGGAGAATTAGGTGTGCTTAGGTTATTTTTTGTATTGTTTAGATAATCAATGTGAAAACATTCTTGCTATACAGAGTTTTGATATTTTTTATTTTTTAGGACACTGTATTTTTGAAAGTAGGGTTTGAAGAGAATTTTATTATAGGTAACCCCACTGATAAAATGAAGTCAATCTATCAGTTAATAAATAAAAATTCCAATTATATTATTTTCATTATTTTAGTAACTCCTTTCTTTTTTCTTTTTCTTTTTCTTTTTTTTTTGAGACAGAGTTTCATTCTTGTTGCCCAGGCTGGTGTGCAGTGGCACGATATCAGCTCACTGCAACCTCTGCCTCTCAGGTTCAAGTGATTCTCCTGCCTCAGGCTCCTGAGTAGCTGGGATTACAGGTGTCCGCCACCATGCCTGGCTAATTTTTTGTATTTTTAGTAGAGATGGGGTTTCACCATGTTGGCCAGGCTGGTCCTGAATTCCTGACCTCAGGTGATCCACCCACTTTGGCCTCCCGAAGTGCTAGGATTACAGGTGTGAGCCACAGCGCCTGGCCCGTACCTCCTTTCACTCAAAAGTTTTCTGGTTTGGATGATAAATTAGTCACCCTAACTATATGTGACCTAGAAAGGGAGCAGATAAAACAATTTTTGTTATTCTTGTCCCTTCATCCACCTCAAAGTCATCAAAGATTGAGTTGAAGATCAAAAAGTCTGGAAACGATGTCTGAGTATGGAGGCTCGTGCCTATAATCCCAGTACCTTGGGAGGCCAAGGTGGGAGGATTGCCTCAGCCCAGGAATTCAAGATGAGCCTGGACAGCGAGACCCTGTCTCTGCAAAAATTAAAAAATTAGCTGAGCATGGTGGGGCAAGCCTGTGGTTTGCTACTCAGGAGGTCCCAGCTACTCAGGAGGCTGAGGTGGGAAGATTGCTTGAGCCCAGAAGATGAGGCTGCTGTGAGTCAAGATCATACCACCGCACTCCAGTCTGGGTGACAGAGAGCAAGACCCTGTCTAAAAAAAAAAAAAAAATATTGGAGAGAAAGGATTTCTTTGGAGAGAGTGGTTAATGTACCATACTTGCAAGAGAACTATCTAAAAAGCTTGACAAAGGTCCCCTGTCCTAGCCTACTACAGTTTGAAAAATCCCCAGGGCAAAACCACAGTTGGTGATGCCTTTCAGCTGGCTTTAAAAAGGAGGCTAGGATCCAAAATATATAAATAACTCTAACAATTCAACAACCAAAGCACAAAATACCCAGTTTAAAAATAGGCAAAAGGGGATAAACAAAGAAATCCTAGACAAAAAGAACAAAGCTGGAGGCATCACACTACCCGAATTCAAACTATAAGGCTACAGAAGTTAAAATAGCATGGCACTGGCACAAAAACAGGTGCATAGACCAGTGGATAGAGAACCCAGAAATAAAGCCACACATCTACAACCATAGGATCTCCGACAAAGTTGACAATAACAAGCAATGTGGAAGGGACTCCCTATTCAATAAATCGTGCTGGGATAACTGACTAGCCATTTGCAGAAGAATGAAACTGGACTCCTGCCTTTCACCATATACAAAAATTAATGCACGATGGATTGAAGTCTTAAATGTAAGACCTAAAACTTTACAAATTCTAGAAGAAAACCTAGGAAATACTATTCTGGACATTGGCCTTGACAAAGAGTTTATAATGAAGTGCCCAAAAGCAATTGCAACAAAAAAATTGACAAGTGGAACCTAATTAAAATAAAGAATTTCTGCACAGCAAAACACACACACAAACAAACAAACAAACAAAAACTATCAACAAACTAAACAGCCAACCTACAGAATGGGAGAAAATATTTGCAAACTATGCATCCAACAAAGGTCTGATATCCAGAATCTATAAGGAACTTAATTCAACAAGCAAAAAACAAGCAACCTCATTAAAAAGTGGTCAAAGGACATGAACAGACCCTTCTCAAAATATGATATACATGCAGCCAACAAATACATGAAAAAATGCTCAATGTCACTAATCATTAAAGAAATACAAATCAAAACCACAATTAGATACCATCTTACATCACTCAGAATGGCTATTAAAAAGTCAAAAAATGACAGATGTTGCTGAGGTTGCATAGAAAAGGGAATGCTTATACACTGTTGCTGGGAATGTAAATGAGTTCAGTACCCATGGGAAAAGGTTTGGAGAATTCTCAACTTAAAACAAGACTACCATTCAACCTGGCAATCCTATTACTGGGTATATACCCAAAGGAAAGTAAGTCATTCTACCAAAAAGACATGTGTACTCATAAGTTTATCACAGCACTTTCACCATAGCAAAGACAAGGAATCAACCTAGGTGCCAATGAACGGTGGACTAGATAAAGAAAATGTGGTACATATATACAATGGAATACTACGCAGCCATAAAAAAGAATGAAATCACATCCTTTGCAGTAACATGGATGCAGGTGGAGGCCATTATCCTAAGTGAATTAATGCAGGAACAGAAAACCAAACACCGCATGTTCTAACTTATAAGTGGGCGCTAAATATTGAGTACACAAAGACATAAGAAGGGAACAATAACACTGGGGACAGAGTGAGGTCTTGTCTCAAAATTAATTTATTTTTATTTTTTTTTGAGACAAGATCTCACTCTGTCACCCAGGTTGGAGTACAGTGGCACAATCACAGCTCACTGCAGCCTCAACTTCCAGGGCTCAAGTGATCCTCCCAACTCAGCCTCCTGAGTAGCTGGGATTACAGGCATGTGCCACCACACCTGGCTAAATAAAAAAAAAAACCACACTTTTTTTTTTTTTTTTTTTTTTTTTTTAGAGACGGAGTCTCACTAAATTGCCCTGGCTGTTCTCAAATTCTTGGACAAAAGCAATCCTCCTTCTCTGGCCTCCCAAATTGCTGGGATCATAGGCATAAGCTGCCTTGCCCACTGACACTGGGGGCTACTAGAAAAGGGAGGATGGAAGAAGGGCAAAGGTTGAAAAACTACCTATGCTCACTACCTGGGTGATGGGATCATTTGTACACCAAACCTCAGTGACACACAATTTACCCATGTAACAAACCTGGACGTGTACCCCCTGAACAAAAATAGAAGTTGAAAAAAAAAGGGCAAAGGATTTGAATAGACTTTCTCTAAAGAAGTTATACAAGCGACTAATAAGTACATGAACAGCTGCTCAACATCATCCGGTAGTTTAGGAAAATGCAAATCAAAGCCTCAGTGAAATACTATTTCATGCTTGCTAGATGGGTAAAATAACAAACAGACAAAATGGGAAGCGCTGGCCAGGATATGGAGAAATTAGAAACCCTCATACATTGCTGATGGGATTGTAAAATGGTGCAGCCACTTTGGAAAACAGTTTGGCAGTTCCTCAAAAATTTAAACATAGAGTCACCATATGACCAGGCAATTGTGCTCCTATGTGTATGCCCAAGAGAAATGAAAACATATGTCCATACAAAAACTTGCACATGAATGCTTATAGAAGCCTTATTCATAATGGCCAACAAATGGAAACAACCCAAATGTCCATCAATAAATAAACATAAATAAACAAAATGTGGTATCTCTAAACAATGGAATATTTTCAGTCATAAAAAGGAATGATATACTGATTCATGCTACAGCGTGGATGAACCTTGAAAACATAATGCTAAGTTAAAGAAGGCAGACACAAAAGACCACATCTTGTACAGTTCCATTTATATGAAATGTCCAGAATAAGAAAATTCATAGAAACAGGAAGTAGATTGGTGGTTTCCAGAGGTTAGAAGAAGGAGGGAATGCAGAATGATTGCTAATGGGTCAGGGGTTTCTTTTTGGAGTGATGAAAGTATTTGAATTAGAGAGAGGGGATGGTTATGCAACCTTGTGAATATGTTAACACCCATGGAATGTGCTTCAGTGGCAAATTTTATGATATGTGCATTATATCTCAATAAAGTTGTCATTGAAAAAAAAAGGTTGCGAGGCTGCCTTAGAAGCAGCTGCACTCCCCAAGCAGTGGATCTAAGGTGCTTATTTTCTGGGACCAGAGGTGAAACCTGATGTATGAATTCTGACCTGGCATCATTTAAAAAGAGATTTTGCCTGGCACTGTGGGGTGTGACTATAGTCCCAGCTACTTGGGAGGCTGAGGAGGGAGGATTGCTTGAGCCCAGGAGTTGGAGGCTGCAGCGAGCTGTGATCACGCCTATGAATAGCCACTGCACTCCAACTTAGGCAACATAGCAAGACCCTGTCTTTAAAAAACAGAAAAAGAGATCTTGCCCAAGAGGACTGCCTGAGGGTATGATGGGACACAACAGAGAGAGTCTGTGTGGAGACGGCCACCCCATGCTAAGGTTGCCAGGGGTGATGAGTGACAAACCAAAGCAGAGGCCATCCCCCAACTCCAAGTGAAGAGGAGCAGTCAGGGAGCTTCCTGGCCAGCCCGTTGGAGTAACCAGGAGAGAAGCATCAGCTCAAATCATTTAACATGTTCAGAGAAACTCCAAGCCTGGAGGGTCAGAAGTCCCAGAAAGTGTGGGCTGTGGAGGAGAGGCTCCCAGAGGAAAAAGAGAAGCAGACAATCACCCTCTCCTTGACTGCATGCTTCTGCCTTGAGCAGGCCACGCTGAGGCAAGTTGACATAAAGTCAAGAGTTCTGATTATTATACTGCATGAGACATATAATTTATAACATTAGTTTTTCTTGTGGCTGAAAGCAATCAGAATATTTTCTTTCTTATCTTTTTTTTTTGAGATGGAGTTTTGTTCTCATTACCCAGGCTGGAGTGCAATGGCGTGATCTCGGCTCACTGCAACCTCCACCTCCCAGGCTCAAATTATTCTCCTGCCCCAGCCTCCCGAGTAGCTGGCATTACAGGTATGAGCCACCATGACCGGCTAATTTTTGTATTTTTAGTAGAGACGGGGTTTCACCATCTTGGCCAGGCTGGTCTTGAACTCCTGGCCTTAAGTAATCTGCCTGCCCCTGCCTCCCAAAGTGCTGGGATTATAGGAGTGAGCCACCATGCCCGGCCGCGATCAGAATATTTTTTACCTCTTAGAATTAATGAAAAACTATGAGGCTTGCCCAGGTTTCATACATACATGGGTAAGAACTAGCGCCACAGAGCATCCGATGCCTATTCCTCAACACAGATGTAATCCGAATAAATCACTACAGAGAGCGGTAAATCCTATGATGAAATAATAGTTCAGATGAGAGATGAAGATGTGAAATCAAGTATATGGGGAAAAGGGGAAAACATAGGTTTAAAAATCGACAAATTTGGCCAGGCATAGTGGCTCATGGGAGCCTGAGGCGGGAGGATTGTTTAAGCTCAGAAGTTTGAGGCCAGCCTGGGCACAGGGCGAAACCCCGTCTCTACAAAAAATACAAAAAATAGCCTGCGGCTCCCGGGGCCAGCTCTCTGGCCGGAGACATGGGCTAGGCAGGCCTCGCCCTGACACGGTCGCCATGCCCAAGAGAGGAAAGTGACTCCAGTTCCGGGCCCACGATGCCTGCTCTGGACAAGTGACCGAGGTGGATTACGCCAACTCGGATCCAGCGGTCGTGAGGTCTGGATGAGTCAAGAAAGCCTTAGCCAATGCTGTTCAGCAGGAAGTAAAATCTCTTTGTGGCTTGGAAGCCTCTCAGGTTCCTGCAGAGGAAGCTCTTTCTGGGGCTGGTGAGCCCTGTGACATCATCGACAGCGGTGATGAGATGGATGCCCAGGAGGAAAGCATCCGTGAGAGAACTGTCTCCAGAAAAAAGAAAAGCGAGAGGCATAAAGAAGAACTGGACGGGGCTGGAGGAGAAGAGTATCCCATGGATATTTGGCTATTGCTGGTCTTCTATATCCGTCCTGAGGACATTGTGAACTTTTCCCTGATTTGTAAGAATGCTTGGACTGTCAATTGCACTGCTGCCTTTTGGACCAGGTTGTACCAAAGGCACTACACGCTGGATGCTTCCCTGGCTTTGCCTGTGCGACCAGAGTCAATGGAGAAGCTGCACTGTCTCCGGGCTTGTATGATCCGATCTCTGTACCATATATGTATGAGCCATTTGCTGCTCGAATCTCCAAGAATCCAAGCACCCCCAGCACATTAAAGAATTCCAAATGCTTGCTTTTCTGGTGCAGAAAGATTGTTGGGAACAGACAGGAACCAATGTGGAAATTCAACTTCAAGTTAAAAAAACAGTCCCCTAGGTTAAAGAGCAAGTGTACAGGAAGATTGCAGCCCCCCGTTCAGTACGGAGATGTTCATACCAATCCATACCGGGACTGCTGCCTACTGCGGTCACCACCCTCAATTTCATCTTTATTCCGATTGTCATGGGAATGATATTTACTCTCTTTACTATCAATGTGAGCGCAGACATGCGGCATCATTGAGTGAGACTGGTGTTCCAAGATTCCCCTGTCCATGGTGATTGGAAACTGTGCAGTGAACAGGGTGTGCAAGTCATCCTAGACCCAGTGCACAGCTTTCGGCTCTTTTGACTGATGGCACCCTCAGTACCCATTCTCCCTGAGAGCATAGTTACTGCTTCCCATCCCTTGGGGGTAGCCCCGATTCTAGTCCATTAGTAATCAGATTCCAGTTTGGATGGGGTGGCTGGGTTGTATATCTGGTTAGTAATGCACATGCTCTTCAGGTTCTAGGGCTCCTGTTAGGGGAGGGAGAAATGTTGAATCAAGAGGAAAAACAACTACTATGATTTATAAACATATTTTAATGTAAAAATTTGCATTAAAAAAATAGCCAGTTGTGGTGGCGCGTGCCTGTAGTCCCAGCTACTTGGGAGGCTGAGGTGGGAGGATTGCTTGAGTCTGGGAGGACCAGGCTGCAGTGGGCCGAGATCACCCCAGTGTACTCTGGCCTAGGCAGCAGAGTGAGATCCTGTCTCAAAGAAAGAAAGAAAAAAATGGACAAATTTGAGTAGCAGATTAGATGTGGGAAGTAACAAAGAAGGAGACATCAGAGATGACTTTAAGTGTTTTAATTTGGGAGATCAGGTGACTGATTGTCATAACAGCTGAGGGAAGGAGGGAGGAGCAGATATTGGTGGAGGAAAGGAAGACACAAAGTTTTTTTTTTTTTTTTTTTTGAGACGGAGTCTTGCTCTGTTGCCCAGGCTGGAGTGCAGTGGCACGATCTCAGCTCACTGCAAGCTCCGCCTCCCGGGTTCACGTGATTCTCCTGCCTCAGCCTCCTGAGTAGCTGGGACTACAGGCGCCCGCCACCATGCCTGGCTAATTTTTTGTACTTTTAGTAGAGACGGGGTTTCACTGTGTTAGCCAGGATGGTCTCGATCTCCTGACCTTGTGATCCACCTGCCTTGGCCTCCTAAAGTGCTGGGATTACAGGCATGAGCCACTGAGCCTGGCCCCTCAAAGTTTTGTTTTGGACATGCTGAGTTTGAGGTGCATGTGTCACAGAAGGGTCAGAAGCCAGGAAACAGTTGGAAGTGCAGCCTAGCGTTCAGGTGGCAATTCGGGTGGAATAGATTTTTAAATTTTCAGGACATTGGCCAGGTGCGGTGGCTCACACCTGTAATCTCAGCACTTTGGGAGGCTGAGGCAAGGAGATCACCTGAGGTCAGGAGTTTGAAACCAGGCTGGCCAGCATGAGGAAACCCCGACTCTCCTAAATATACAAAAATTAGCCGGGCTCAGTGGCGGTCACCTACAATCCCAGCTACTCGGGAGGCTGAGGCAGGAGAATTGCTTCAACCTGGGAGACGGAAGTTGCAGTGAGCCGAGATTGAGCCACTGCACTCCAGCCTGGGCAACAGAACAAGACTCTGTCTCAAGAAAATAAATAAATAAATAAACAAATAAATAAATAAACAAACAAATAAATTTTCAGGACATGGATAGCAAGGGAAGCACAAAGCTAGATAAAATCACATAGGGAACAAGAGCATAGGGTGAGAAAAGGGCTTGAGATTGAATCAACATTTAATGGTTAGTGGAAGGTGCCAAGGCAACTATAAAGGAGAAGGTAGAAAGATCTAGAGAAAAAGAGAACATGTAATCACACAATCAGTACAAGAAATGAGTGAGGATGTCTGAGCCACACAGCCACTCCTTTCAGTAGGGCAAACAAAATAAATATTGGTGATGGCGGATCCAATAGTAATAAGGTGCTGTTTTTCATAACATGTTAGCTAACACTCTTGACCAACTGATAAGGAATGTTGCCTGAGCAAATGGGGAACTTGCAGCTTACCTTTGCCTGGTGATTCCTTGAAATGTGTGACTTGAACTTGCAAGGTAATTGGATCGGGTTGGGCTTTGGACCATGGTTCAGAATGAAGTGAACTGTTGACTTCTGGATCATTTATAAGATCCCAAATACCTTAACATGGTGTAGAAGGCTCTTCCTGCTGTGGCCCCTGACTCTGTTCTCATCTTACGTCTCACTGTTTCCCTTGCTCATCCTACCCTTCAAGCAATCCAATTACTTGAATATGCCAAGTGCTCCCTCACGCCTGCGTGGCTTTCACTATGCTGTTTCTTCAGCTTGGAATACCAGTCTCTGGTCTAAAACCCTTTGCCAACTTCCCCTAGTCTTGGAGTCACTTCAAATCTAATTGTGCGCAACACTATCTTTACCTACTCATGAAGGGAAACAACCTCACAATAGAGCTTCACACTACTTAAACTCCTCGTCAGAGAAAGAGTTAAAATCTTAGCAAAACCCCAGCTTTTTAAAATTTTGCTGGACACTGTGTCCTATTTGATATGCATGCTATCAGCCCATTTGACCGAAGCCAGACTTTTTTTTTGAGACGGAGTCTGGCTCTGTCACCCAGGCTGGAGTGCAATGGCGTGATCTCAGCTTACTGCAACCTCTACCTCCTAGGTTCAAGTGATTCTCGTGCCTCAGCCTCCTGAGTAGTTGGGATTACAGATGTGTGCCACCACTCCCAGCTGATTTTTTTGTATTTTTAGTAGAGACAGGGTTTTGCCACGTTGCCCTGGCTGGTCTTGAACTCCTGACCTCAGGTGATCCACCCACCTTGGCCTCCCAAAGTGCTGGGATTACAAGCGTGAGCCACCATGCTGACCCGAAGCCAGACTTTTGAATTTACTCACTTATAATCATGTTTCTCCCTCTTTGTGAAATAACTTGAAATCCTTCTTCACACCGGGTGTGGTGACTCACGCCTGTAATCCCAGCACTTTGGGAGGCTGAGGCGGGCGGATCACGAGGTCAGGAGATCGAGACCATCCTGGCTAACATGGTGAAACCCCGTCTCTACTAAAAATACAAAAAATTAGCCGGGTGTGCTGGCAGGCGCCTGTAGTCCCAGCTACTCAGGAGGCTGAGGCAGGAGAATCACGGGAACCTGGGAGGCGGAGCTTGCAGTGAGCTGAGATCGCGCCACTGCACTCCAGCCTGGGCGACAGAGCCAGACTCTGTCAAAAAAAAAAAAAAAAAAAAAAAAACAGAAATCCTTCTCCCCTACCTCAGTTTCATGAAAATCTTCCCCTTCTTCACCTGTACATCACAAAATCCCTCCTCCCCTGAGTGTCACAAGACAGTTCTCAGCCAGGATTTTTTTTTTTTAGTCAGCCAGGAATGAAAAAGAAAAAAAAAAAGAAGTAAAAGAATGCTTGTCACATGACCTCTGTTGTTTCTTCCTTAAAATTCATAACCTCAGTCTAATCATGAGAAAACATCAGAAAAATCCAAATTAAGAAATAGTCTACAAAATACCTGGCACTCTTCAAGAACAAGGAAAGACTGTGAAACTGTCACAGATTAGAGGGGACTAGAGATATGACAAATGATGCAATGTGGTATCCTGAAACACAGAAAATAATATAGTGGAAAAACTGGAGAAATCGGAAGAATCTGAGTTTAGTAGAATAGCTAATAGTATTGTACCAGGATCAATCTTTTATTTTTGAGAAATGTACTGTACCATGGTACGTAAGATGTTAACATTAAGAAAGCTATCTGACGTATTAAAATAACTAAGGTGTGGCCAGGCATGGTGGCTCACGCCTGTAATCCTAGCATTTTGGGAGGCCAAGGTGGGCAAATTGCTAGAGCCTAGGAGTTCAAGACCAGCTTGGGTAAAATGGTGAAATCCCAACTCTACAAAAAATACAAAAAATTAGCCAAGCTTGGTGGTGTGTGTCTGTAGTCCCAGGTACCCAGGAGGCTGAGGTGGGAGGACCACCTGAGTCCAGGAGGTCAAGGATGCAGTGAGCCATGTTTGAGCCACTGTACTCCAGCCTGGGTGACAGAGTGAGACCCTGTCTCAAAAATAAAATAATATAATATAATAAAATAATTAAGACGTGAAGGCCACCCGGCTTTTAGGTGGTGATCAGCCCCCTTCTTCTTTCCTTAGTTCTTGGTAATGACAAGTCCTGACATTAAAAGTCTAACTTCCACACTACCTCTTTGACTATATCTCAGGCCATCTTGCCTTTGATGGATCCCACCCTCATCATCTGGCCTTCTAATTCCCAGGACAATCTGAAGCTGGCCCCACTGCAGGGTCCTTGTGCTTGCTGTTTCCCTCTTCTTGGAACCTTTCCCCGCTCCCTCTTTGTAGAGCTGGCTTCTGTCTTTCAAGTCTCAGCTTCATGTTACCTTCTCAGAGAGGCCTGCTGTGACTACCTACCCCAATAATCTCTGTCACAGCACTTTATGTATTTTTCTTCATTTCACTAAGCATAGTCTACAATTTATTGATATGTTTGCAATCTTTCTCCCTTCAGAATGTTTGCTGTATGAGGGCAGAGACCAGGTCTATCTTGCTCTCTGTAATATCTACTGCCTCTGTGTTTTCCCAGTTTTTTTTTTTTGAGACAGGGTGACAAACTGAGATCCTTTGCAGTAGTGCGAACATGGCTCACTGCAGCCTCGACCTCTGGGGCTCAAGTGATCATCCCCACCTCAGTCCTCCAAGTAGCTGGGACTACAGATGGGTGCCAACATCAAGTAGCTGGGACTACAGATGGGCGCCACCATGCTAGGCTATTTTTTGTGTATATGTGTGTATACAGATATAGAATATATATTCTATATATTCTATATATAGATATAAATATGTATTTTATATATATATATATTTTTTTGTAGAGATGAAGTTTTGCCATTGTTGCCCAGGCTTCCCTTAACATTTATATGTTGAACTCTTAACCCCTAGAGTGATGATGTTAGGAGATGTGGGTCTTTGGGAATTGATTAGGTCTTGAGAGTAGTACATTCATAAATAGAATTAGTGCCTTTATAAAAGACGCTCCAGAGAGCTCCAGAGAACTCCTTTGCCCCTTTTGCCTTGTGAGGCCATCTGTGAACCAGTAAGTAGGCTCTCAGCAGATACCAAATGTGCCAGTGTTGTAATCTTGAACTTCCCAACCACCAGAACTGTTAGAAATAAATTTCTGTTGTTTATAAACCACCCAGTCTATGGTATTCTGTTCTAGCAGCCTAAACAGACTAAGATGCCTATAACAGTTGTTCAATAGGCCTGGAGTGGTGGCTTACGCCTGTAATCCCAACACTTTGGGAGGCTGAGGCAGGTGGATCATTTGAGGTCAGGAGTCTGTGACCAGCCTGGCCAACATGGTGAAACCCCATCTCTACTAAAAATACAAAAATTAGCTGGGCATGGTGGTGGGCACCTGTAATCCCAGCTACTCGGGAGGCTGAGGAAGGAGAATTGCTTGAACCGGGACCTGGGAGGCGGAGTTTGCATTAAGCTGAGATCGCACCACTGCACTCCAGCCTGGGCGACAGGACGAGACTCAATCTCAGAAAAAAAAAAAAGTTTTTCAATAATTATTTGTTAAATGAATGCCAAAGGATAATTTTCTTTTCTTTCTTTCTTTCTTTTTTTTTTTTTAGGCTGAGTCTCCCTCTAAGAGTAAAAAACATGCTGCCATCAAATATATAGTAAGCACGTGTCAAATATTAATCTAACTCATTTAATGAAGGGACCAGAAAGATAATAAATCTAGTTGAAGGAGAATTCAAGGAACAGAGGTTTATACAGCAGAAAAGACATACTGAAATAAGTTAGCTAGGTTAAAGGGAAATCTAGTTTATGTCCTATAGGTGAATAAACTGTAAACTTTAGGATTGTCTTTTCTACAGAATAGGAGTCATTTGCATCTCTAACAGACAAAAAGCTATAAGTTAACAGGTAACTTCATAGAATCTGGACCCTAATAATAATAATTAACAAGTCAAACAAAGGTACATTCTCCAGATGAATAACACTTGGGTGGACCTGTTGGGACAATGCTCCAGCATGACAGTGAAAGGACATACAATTATCTTTTTGCCTTAATTCTAAGATTAGGACATTTTTAAAAACAAAAGACTAAAAAATATAGAATGAATGTACAAGTGCTGCAACTGAAGTTTGGAAAGGGGAGGTCAGTCAGTTGGGGGGCAAGGCATGGGGCATCTGCTTCATCAGGTCTTCCCCCAAAGCCATCATCACTGGATCCGGCATTCATGCTTTGAGAGCCAGCCAATGTTTCATCTTCTCTGTGAAGTCTGTCTAGATTTTCCTCTCACTCCCTATCAGGCAAACTGAGGTAGACAAACCTTATTATCAAGATGGTGATTGCAGCCTGGCACAGTCGCTCAAGCCTGTAATCCCAGCACTTTGGGAGGCTGAGGCAGGAGGATCGCTTGAGCCCAGGAGTTCGAGACCACCTTGGGCAACATAGTGAGATGCTGTCTCTGCAAAAAATACAAAAAGTCTGGGCCGGGCACAATGGCTTATGCCTGTAATCCCAGCACTTTGGGAGGCTGAGGTCAGGAGTTCAAGACCAGCCTGGCCAACATGGTGAACCCCCCACCCCCACCCCTCCATCTCTACTAAAAATGCAAACATTAGCCAGGCTTGGTGGCGCACACCTGTAGTCCCAGCTGCTAGGGAGGCTGAAGCACAAGAATCACTTGAACCCAGGAGGTGGAGGTTGCAGTGAGCCGAGATTGCACTACTGCACTCCAGCCTGGGCAATAGAGCGAGACTCTGGCTCAAAACAAAAACAACAACAACAACAAAAATTCACCATGCATGATGGCATGCGCCTGTGGTCCCAGCTACTTGGGAGGCTGAGGTGGGAGGATGGCTTGAGTCCGGGAGGTTGAGGCTGCAGTGAGCCGAGATCGCACCACTGGACTCCAGCCTAGGTGACCGAGTGAGACCCTGTCTCAAAAATAAAAAAGATGATGATTGCTATCAAGGCCCTAGATTTTTTTTTCCTATGACTTGCATATCCCTGGTTTGAGCCAAGACATTCTATTACCGTTGTTACTCTTACTTCCCAGACCATATTTTTGTTTGAGGATTATACATAAGAGCCCATGTGAGGATTCCCACAAATAATTGAGATGGGATGTGAAGGAGAATTTGAAAGTGAGAGCCCTGTTTTTTTCTTTTCTTTCTTTTTTTTTGAGATGGAGTCTCGCTCTGTTGCCCAGGCTGGAGTGAAGTGGCGCGATCTCAGCTCACTGTAACCTCTGCCTCCTGGGTTCAAGCGATTCTTCTGCCTCAGCCTCCTGAGTATCTGGGACTACAGGCACACACCACCACGCCCGGCTAATTTTTGTATTTTTAGTAGAGACGGGGTTTCACCATATTGGCCAGGCTGGTCTCGAACTCCTGACCTCGTGATCTGCCCGCCTCAGGCTCCCAAAGTGCTGGGATTACAGGCAAAAACCACCACGCCCAGCAAGAGCCCAGTTTTTACAAACAACAGATGACTGCTAGGGGGCAGGACAATGCAAATATGAAATGAGACCAGCTAACGAGACCAGCTGCATGTTGGTTAGACAAGTATCAGAGCTGCTTTGTCCCTTGGTCCCATGAGATGCTACTCTATAAAACATGTCCAAAAGCCAGCCTCACATGTATGTCTTTTTCTAGTTTATTTATTTATTTTTGAGACAAGGTGTCACTCTGTTGTCCAGCCATTGCATTCCGACTCACGGCAGCCTCGACCTCCTGGGCTCAAGTGATGTAGTTGGGACTACAGGCACACGCTACCACACCTGGCTAATTTTTGTATTTTTAGTAGAGACGAGTCTCACTATGTTGCCAAGGCTGGTCTTGAACTGCTGAACCCAAGTGACCCTCCCGCCTTTGCATCCCAAAGTGTCTAGTTTCAGAACTTACTTTATTCAGAGGTGTAGCTATCTTTGGGACCAAAACTGTGAGCACTGAACCAGCGACTGGCTTGAGAAGAAAGCATTTCCAAGGCAAATAATAATCCAAGCTGAAAACAGTCCTCTTAGTGCACCAGAAGGGACCTTTTGGCAAGTGGCATCTTGCCAGAAAATTAACTCAAAACAAATCCCTAACAGCTCAGAGATGGTGGAGGGGAATTTCAGAAACAGTCAGCAGGGCAGGGCCTTGCAACTGCTTACGGGAATTGCCTCACTCACACTTTGATGTTGATTCTCTGCAGAGCTTCCGCTGCTTCAAAACGGCGTGCAGGAATCAGAGACATTACATCAGGAAGATACTGCAGAGATATTCTACTCCATCTCATTCATTGTACAGGTGAGGAATCCAAGGGTCAGAGATTTTAAGGAATTTGTCCAAAGCCACAGAGTGGAGAACTGTGAGTAGAACTCAGATCGCTTGTTGCCTAATTCAGGTGTTTTCAACCCCTTATAAATAAGCCGGGGAGGTGTGGCACCCACACGATTTGCTTTCTGGCTGATGTATCTCTATTCCTAACGCAGAGCTCAGGCATCAATAGGTAAACATGAGGAAGAGATAGATGTGGCTCTATCTATCTAGTGTATGGGAGCAGCATGTGACATTGCGATGAGATGTGTCAGCACAGGCACAATTTAAAGCAGTGCCATGGCAACCGGCATTCACTCTGGCTCCAGATAGCACCGTGAACTACAGGGTGTAGTTGAAAATGGCTTCTCACCTAGGGAGTGGAATGTTCCAGCCTCTGTTTCCTGCAGTGAGTGACTCTAAAATCTACCAAGCAATGTAGCAAGAAGACTGGTTCAGGTTATTTACCAAGGGTTGGGGGTTTTCAGCGTAACTCACAGGAGAAATAAACTTGGCAGCCTTGGGAATCCCCAAGAATTACTGTGACTATCTGCAAAGCAGTATGGTTTTGCTTCCTCTTAGAGCAATGCATTGTTTCAGTGTCTTCCCGGAGAACTAATACTTCAAAGAGGTGCCCTGGGCACAAGGGGAAGGTAATGGAGAAGGGCACCACCATTTGTTTCTTTCTTATATATTGCAGAATCTGCTGCTACCCTCCCCACAAATTCTTTTTTTTTTTTTTTTTTTGAGACAGGGTCTCATTCTGTCACCCAGGCTGGAGTACAGTGGCATGATCACGACTCACTTCAGCCTCGACATCCTGGTTTCAAGTGATGCTCCCATCTCAGCCTCTCGAGTAGCTGGGACTACAGGTGTGTGCCACCACACCCAGCTAGTTTTTGTATTTTTAGTAGGGATATTGCCCAGGCTTTTGGCCAGGCTGGTCTTGAACTCCTGGGCTCAAGCAATCCACTCGCCTCAGCCTCCCAAAGTGCTGGGATTACAGGCTTGAACCACCACGCTCGGCCCCCACAAATTCTTAAACCATGGCCGTAGACCAGAGGAGATCTGGAATGAGATAAGTTTCATCAGTAGCATTGAGTATTAGGGTCATTTGTCGTGAGATGCTAAAGCCTCCTTGATTTTAACTTAAATGCTCATATCATCATTCCTGAAACAGAACTGAAACAGAGACCACTTATGGTCTCCAGTATGTACATGCTCTTTTATTTTTATTTTTGTGTTTCTAATTGTGCACATTCGACTAAAGACTTCCAGCTTCCCTGACAAGTAGGTGTAGCCAGATGACCAAGTTCTGACCATTGCACTATGAATGGAAGTGGTGCAGCTTTCTGGAGTGTGCCCTGTCTGTGGGCCTCCCACTCTTTTCTTGGCTGGCTTGCAGTTGTATTGGTGGCAAGTTGTCTTGGACCATGAGGATGAGGACAACCCCTAAGGAATGGCAGAGCAATAAGACATACTCTTATATAAAAATATTGCTACTTATTTTATCACTACTAAAAAAAAGAAAGTGAGAGGTATCCAATATGCTAAATAAAGAAGACTACTTCTGAGCAAAACTCTCAAAGCAGACCTGCACTACCAGTCCTCCTTTAAAAAAAAAAGGTGGGGGTGCTGGGCGTGGTGGCTCACACCTGTAATCCCAGCACTTTGGGAGGCCGAGGCGGGAAGATCACCTGAGGTCAGGAGTTCAAGACCAGCCTGGCCAACATGGTGAAACCCCATCTCTACAAAAATTAGCCAGGCATGATGGTGGGTGCCTGTAGTTCCAGCTACTTGGGAGGCTGAGGCGGGAGAATCGCTTGAACCCGAGAGGTGAAGGTTGTAGTGAGCCGAGATCGCACCTTTGCACTCCAGCCTGGGTGACAAGAATGAGACTCCATCTCAAAAAAAAAAAAAAAAAAAAAATTCTTCCTATGTTAGCAGCTGAACCAATATCCTAACTAATAATAGCTCCACTAAAACTGCCGCCAGTCATGTTAAAAGTATGATTTAGGATGCTTGGGACTACAAGTAACAAACAACAAGCCTTGCTAAAAGTAGCTTACAAAATTCGGAGTTTAGAAAATGATGCCATTTTACAAGAAATCAAGAGGAATCGTGTTCCCTGGGTTGGTTCAGTTTTAGGTGGTTGTATTAATTTCCTACTGCTACTATGATAAATTACCACAAACTTGGCTTAAAACAACACAACTTTATTCTTTCATAGTTCTGGAGGCCGGAGTCTAAAATCAGGTTCACTGGACTAAAGTCAGTTGGCAGGGCTGTTTTTTTTTTTCTGGGAGCTCTAGGGAAGTTCTGTTTTCTTGCATTTTTTAGTTTCTGGAGGCTGTCTGCTTTCCTTGGCTCGTGACTCCTTCCTCAAATCACTCTAACCTCTGGCTTCCATCATCTCCTCCCCTACTTCTGTTGTCAAATCTCCCTTTGCTTCCCTCTCATGAGGACGCTTGTGATTACGTTTAGGGTCTACCCAGATAATTCAGGATAATCTCACCTCAAGATCCTTAACTTTATCAAATCTATAAGGTAAAATTGATAGGTTCCAGGGCTTAGCCTATGGATATCAGCCTACCAAAGTTGAGAAAAGGTTTTCATTTTCCTGTTCTGCCGTTCTAGTGTTTTGGTGCCATCTCCCTTCATGGTTTTAAAATCACTTTGGACCCAGGTGGGCAGATCACCTGATGTCAGAGGTTCGAGACCAGCCTGGCCAACGTGGTGAAACCCTGCCTCTACTAAAAATGCAAAAATCAGCTGGGCACTGTGGTGGCTGCCTGTAATCCCAGCTACTCGGGAGGCTGAGGCAGGAGAATTACTTGAACCTGGGAGGTGGAGGTTGCAGTGAGCCGAGATCACGCCACTGCACTCCAGCCTGGGTGACAGAGTGAGACACCATCTCTGAAAAAAAAAAAAATCACTTTGGAGCTCCCAAGCATTACATCCTCACCAGGCCATGTCCAGGCCAGGAAGGGAGGGGTGTTCGCATCCTGCATCTTTTAGTTATTAATGGAGATGTGCTTTGCCAAAAGTTCCCAGCAGAAGCCACATCAGGTCCCGTTAGTCAAGAGTGAGTCAACTGCCTGTGCTCTGGCTGCACACTGAACTGAGAATTTGTGTGTCTGGCAGTTTTAACCTCTGCATCACAATGTCAGTGCTCCCATCAAGAGGTTGAATGACTGCTAGGGAGGCAACAACTCACTTTTATTTATTTATTTATTTTGTAGAGACGGGAGTCTCGCCATGTTGCCCAGGTTGGTCTTGAACTCCTGAGCTCAAGCAATCTGCCCACCTTGGCCTCCCAAAGTGCTGGGATTACAGGCATAAGCCACTGCACCAAGCCTAACAACTCACTTTTGAAAGTCTTGCAGGAGATTCCACAGGCACGAGTGACTCCAAAGAGCCCTTGTTTACTAGCAGCCACAAAAAGCATGTGTGAGGCCAGGCATGGTGGCTCACGCCTGTAATCCCAGCACTTTGGAAGGCTGAGGTGGGCGGCTCACCTGAGATCAGGAGTTCGAGACCAGCCTGAGCAACATGGAGAAATCCTGTCTCTACTGAAAATAAAATATTAGCTGGGCGTGGTGGTATGCACCTGTAATCTCAGCTACTTGGGAGCTGAGGCAGGAGAATCACTTGAACCCGGGAGGCAGAGGTTGCAGTGAGCCGAGATTGCGCCATTGCACTTCAGCCTGGTCAACAAGAGTGAAACTCTGTCTCAAAAAAAAAAAAAAAAAAAAAGAAAAAAGACAAAAAGCGTGTGTGATGAGAAGATCTGGGGGCTAGGGTGGTGGTGTGGTAATGGGGTGATTTAAAAAAACCTTTTGACTGGAGATCTAGAATTCGAACTAAGCCAGGAACACATCCTCATCTATAGTGCTTCCAGGGCATCTGCGTGACAGTTTGAATTGTATTCCCCTCAAAATGAATACGTTGAAGTCCTAATCCCTAGTACCTCAGAATGTGATCTTTGCAGAGGTAATCGGATCACCAGGGTGAGCCTTTGTCCCATATGCCTGGTGTCCTTATAAAAAGGGGAATTTGGAGACAGACAGGTACACAGGGAGACTGTCATCTGAACATGAAGATGGCCATCTATAAGCCAAGGAGAGAGACCTGGACAGATCCTTCCCTCATAGCCCTTAGATGGAACTAACACTCCCGATATTTTGATTTTGGACTTCTAACCTCCAGAAGTATGAAACAAGAAGTTCTGGGCTGGGTTCAGCCTGGCCAACATAGTGAAACCTCCCTCTACTAAAAATACAAAAAATTATCCACGCATGGTGGCAGGTGCCTGTAATCCCAGCTACTCGGGAGGCTGAGGCAGGAGAATCTCTTGAACCCAGGCAGCGGAGGTTGCAGTGAGCTGAGACCATGTCATTGCACTCCAGCTTGGGCAATAATAGTGAAACTCCATCTCAAAAAAAAAAAAAGTTCCTTTTGTTTAGGCCAGGGGCCCTCAACCCCAGGGCCATAGAACAGTACCATAGGCCAGTTAGGAACTGGGCTGCACTGCAGGAGGTGAGCAGTGGGCAAACGAACACTACTGCCTGAGCTCCACCTCCTGTCAGATCAGAGCTGGCATTAAAGTCTCATAAAAGCACAAACCCTATTGTGAGCTGCGCATGTGAGGGATCTAGGTTGTGGGCTCCTTATGAGAATCTAATGCCTGATGATCTGTCACTGTCTCCCATCATCCCCAGATGGGACTGTCTAGTTGCAGGAAAACAAGCTCAGGGCTCCCACGGATTCTACATTATGGTGAGTTGTATAATTATTTCTTTAAATATTACAATGTTATAATAATAGAAATAAAGTGCACAATAAATGTAATGTGCTTGAATCATCCTGAAACTGTCCCCACCTTCCCTGCTGCCCCCGATCCAGGTCCATGGAAAAATTGTCTCCCATGAAACTGGTCCCCCTGGTGCCAAAAATGTTGGGGACCACTGGTTTAGGCCACCCGATTTGCAGTACTTTGTTACAGTGGCCCTAGCAAACTTAAAAACCCCGAGTTTCTCACTTCTCTTGCACCCTCCAAGGTTGTACCAGCCCCATGCTCCTACCCAGTATGCACCTGGCTCTCCCTTGTGTTTCCTGGTCTCCAGGTGGACTCTTTGCAGTGTTTTGAAAGCTCTTTTGATAGTATCTCTTTCTTGTCAGGAAGCCTCCTGGATTCCACGGAGAAAATGTGCTCTCCACTGTTGTGTCTGCGCAGAAAACCCCCACAATTATTAAATCCATTCCCACATTATATGGGGTTTTATAAGTCATTCGTAAACATACAATATTTTTATTCTGCTGCCATATGTTTTGTATAAATAGTCATGTTTATTTACAAAAGAGTATTCTATTTAGCTGTCAACCCATGGATGGCAGAAAAGATGTTTCATATTTGTGTGTGTGTGTGTGTGTGTGTGTGTGTTTAAAGCACCAAACATGATATCCATTGATTTTTGTTATGACACACATGTTCTTTCAGGATAGTGTGTGATAATCAAGTTGTCCTTTTATTTATTCAACTGACATTTGAATCACTTTTTCTGTGCCTAACTATTCCACCATGGGCTTTCGTTACAAATCTGAATTTAAAAAGGTCCCTGGTGTCAAGGAGAGCCTGGCTGATTGTGAGAGAGGCAGACAATACAAGTGAAGAAATAGTGTAGCTGTGATGGAGACATGAGATAGTGGGATGACTCACAGTGATGCTTTATGAAACCCAAGGGCCGCAAAGCTTCAGGAAGTAGGGAAGCAGAAAATGAACTACCAGGATCCAGACTTGCTGTTCATCCCTCATTTTCCCATTTCACACTTTCTTTTTTTTCTTTTTTTGAGACAGAATCTCACTCTGTCACCCAGGCTGGAGTGTAGTGGTGTGATCTTGGCTCACTGCAACCTCTGCCTCCTGGGTTAAAGTGATTCTCCTGCCTCAGCCTCTTGAGTAGCTGCAACTATAGGCACACGCGGCCACACCCAGCTAATTTTTGTATTTTTAGTAGAGATGAGGTTTCACCATGTTGGCCAGGCTTGTCTCGAACTCCTGACCTCAAGTGATCCTCCCGCCTCCGCCTGCCAAAATGCTGGGATTACAGGTGTGAGCTACCACGCCTGGCCCCATTTCACACCTTCTTCCCTCTGTGGCTTCTCTCTATTTCTAGGGAGAAACATGACAGAAGTCAGCTGCTCTAGAATCAACAGACTCCTCTCCAGTTGGCATCCCACCATACAGCAGTGGCGTCATACGTTCATACATATGCTGCAGCCCAAGGGGGAGGATCATCAACGCAGGAGGCACCCACAGGTGCCTCTCAGAGGTGGTGAAAGAGGAAGTGGGGGCAGGCAGAGGTAATGCTTATAATTTGAGTCACTTCTGTTAACTGTACCCACTTTTAGACAGCTTAATCCACTTTGACTCTGGAAAAGTGTGAACAGAAACCTTGCTGGGTTTGGAGGAGAGACAGCCTCCCACTGCTCTTCCCAGGGGAGTCCTGGAACAGGCTGCCGCGGAGGCTCAGGGCAGGTCTGGAGATGTGGCGCTGGTTCAAGGCCAGACCCTGCTGTGTTTTGGATGGACTAGGAAAAGTTCCTGTACAGAAATAACAGAGACTGGAGATTATGTGTGGGAATTATTCTGCTCTTATCCTGAGTATGTCTGTACTTCAGTCCTGGTGCTCACTTCAAGAAAGAGGAGGATGGGGTTGCCGTTGCTCTAGCAGACTATTGTTACTCCCGGAAGCTCACTTAAAGGTTCCATTTCCATAACCAATTACAGAGCAAATGCTTTTTCATAGGAATTGGTCTTTGCGGGGTTGACATTTCAGGTCGCAAAGACCCGGAAGCTTTAGGAAAGCTGAACTTTGCCGTTGAGAAATTTAGAAGGGTAGAAATTACAACACTATCTTAGCTGCAATTAGCTGGCATTTCTGCCAAGCACTAATACGTATTTCATCCTAACTTCTAGTGAAGAACGACATTGATAAGAATATTTGGGGAGTAGCTGTGAAAGTTCATCTGGTTTTAATAGGGAAACATTGTGCTTTTCTCTGCTGATTGGAGAGCAGGTCAGGCATGTGACTGGCCTCACCGAGGAAGAACTCACATGGTTCATTCTCTCTCCAGGAACGGTAGGGAAAGCAACGTGTTTTGAAACATTGGGTTTTCCCTGGCCTGGGAGAAAGTGGATCAAAAGAATCGCTGTTTTCTCCGCTGTTGTTTGGGTTCTCTAGTTTGAAAGGGTCATGGTGGTGTTTCCTGATGGGCCATTAAAGGCAATGTTGAGGAGAATAGAGAAAATACACGAAGAAAGAATAAGGAAAATTGGACATTTGGTAGAAAAGCCCAGGATTCTATGGAGAAAAGTTGGAGGTAGTGCCGAGAGAGTCTGCTGCACCAGAGGTGCCCCACCAGAGGACTCTTTAGAAGAATGTTCTTGAGCTAAAATCCTGCCAACCTTCCCATGTAGCTGGTGCAATTTTCACTCCATATTCTGCTGTCTTTATTTTCTACCACAACTGAATTTAGTTCCTAATCCACTGGGACTCACACTTAATAGCCTATCTACTGGCATTTGTTTGCATTGTACAAGTACAACCAAAGGCTTTAGGCTTTTGCGAGCCACAGTGAGGAAGAAGTCTATCTGTCTGTCTCTCTGTTCTTTAGACTTCAGTCTTCTCACACCCTTTCCAAATGGCAATGGGCACAAAATGGCCTATCTGCTGGAAATCGGCAATGAGCAAAAGAGACACATACATGGAAACAATGAGTTAAGAATATAAAATATTATTCTGCACACACGTAAGTGGGAACTTCATGTCCTCTGTTCAGAAGTAAAGCAGTTGGAACCTCTGGAATCAGAATCATCTGTGCATTTGCTAAAAATATAGATTCTTGTGCCCCACCCAAATTCTGCATCTGAAAATTCTGATTCTGCCTGAATCAGAATCTTTCCAGGCAATTCTTATGTGCATCAAAGCTTGAGAGTTGCCTAGACGCAGCCTCAGCTGAACCATCTACTGTGTTTTAATACTGAGTTGTGCTTGTTCTCAAGCTGGTTCAGAGCACTTTAATGTGCATTCAAATCATGCTGAGGTCTTGGTAAGTTAGGTGGTGGGACGTGAGATTCTGCATGTCTAACAAACACTTGGGTGATGCTGCCACTGCTGGTTTCAGGACCACCCCTTGGGTGGCAAAGTGCTAGAGAGACTATTTTTATTTCCTTTGCACTCCTGTGAGGCCATCTTGAGGCTTCTCAAGTCCCTGGGGCCAGTGATTTGCTTGCACTGGGATTGGAGATTGCTGCACCCTCATGGGTACTGTGCTTTGTTGACTGGGCTCTATCTCATGCTCATCCAGATTTGCCCTGCCTTCCTGCTTCCCCTTCCATCTCCTCAGCCAACACCCCTATTCCCACCCTCACTCTTCTATCCCCACTCTGCCTAAGGGGCAGCCCTGCTGCCATAGCCTGGTCTTCCTCACACTGTGGGTCTACTCTGACTATAGATACATAATTGAATATCTTTAGATAATCTTCAGATTTGCTGGTAAGATAAAGTCCTTCTTCCTCCTAGGAGAAAAGGGGAAGTGGGACTCTAAGCAAGCATGTATAAGTGAGTCAGGAGTTCTTTTTTCTCTTTAGGGCCACCATCAGTGGGTGGCCCCAGTGTAATGGAATGGAGTGGAAGATGTTACCATTTCCTACACTGTCCTTGACCTTGAAAGAAGAACTGAATCTGTGGGACCTACTGCCACTTTTTATAGGTGGAGGGGAAAGGGGAACCCCATTGCATGGCATAAGCTTATCCATCAAGTCCTTGGTGAGCGGAGGTTGGGGGTAAGGGGGAAGAATTACAGTGTATTAGAAGTGGTGAGATTCTTTTCTCCAGTCATGGAGAACTTCTGATATTCAATCTAGCATGGCTTTAATTGCTACTAGATAATAATAAGAAAGAAGGTCTAAAGTTGAGGTCTAGGGAAAGACTGGCTTGTAGTGCTCTTCAGGCTTGTAGTCACATTGAAAGGTCTAATGGTGGCCGGGCGTGGTGGCTCATGCCTGTAATCCCAGCACTTTGGAAGGCCGAGGTGGGTGGATCACCTGAGGTCAGGAGTTCGAGACCAGTCTGGCCAGCATGGTGAAACCCTGTCACTACTAAAAATACAAAAATTTGCTGGACGTGGTGGTGGGTGCCTGTAATCCCAGCTACTTGGGAGGCTGAGGCAGGAGAATTGCTTGAACCCAGGAGGCGGAGGTTGCAGTGAGCGGAGATTGTGCCGCTGCACTCACATGAGATCGTGCCACTGCGGCAGAGTGAGACTCGGTCTCAAAAAAAAAAAAGAAAAGTCTAATGGTTAGAGTGAAGCCAGCTGTAGCCAGTGGACTGTCATGACAATAGATCTGGATAAAAATTCCTGACTGTACAGTTGTTGACTGTGGCTCTGGGCCAGAGTAAGATCTCTTAGGCCTGGGAAAGCAACCATAGATGTCACTGACCCCGAGGCCAAGCAGAACCAGTACCTCTCAGAGCAGTGGCTTGCAAACTAGGGTCTGCAGAAAGCTCTTTCAGCATCACCGGAGGAGATTCATAACAGCAATGCCAACACCCACCCTAGAGAGTCTGATTCAGCAGGGCCTCATGAGCTATATTTAAAAAATATATTCTATGGGCAATTTAACAGTGAGTTAAATTGCAAGTTTTGACTTTGTCGGGTTTAGGAAGCAATGCCTTAGCACAATGGTTTCCCAAATTTTTAGCAGAGAAAAATTTATTAACTAGAAAAATATTTATTGAACAATTACTGTATGCCATGTATTGTTGTAAGCCCTGGACAAAAAGTGGTAAATAAGACTGATGAGGTGTCAGGGCACCTGCAATCCCAGCACTTTGGGAGGCCGAGGTGGGCAGGTTGCTTGAGGTTAGGTATTTGAGACCAGCCTGGCCAACATGGTGAAACCCCCATCTCTACTAAAAATACAAAAATTAGCTGGGCGTGGTGGCACGTGCCTGTAGTCCTAGCTACTTGGGAGGCTGAGGCACGAGAATCGCTTGAACCCTGGAGGCGGAGGTTGCAGTGAGCCAAGATTGCACCACTGCTCTCCAGCCTGGGTGACAGAGCAAAACTCTGTCTCCAAAAAAAAAAAAAAAGAAAAGAAAAAGACTGACAAGGTTTCCATTAAACTCTAAGATAGATAAAAATGAGGAGCGGATTTTTCAGGAATGTTAAACACTCATTGTTTGGAAGAAAATGCTGTTTGTTGTTGAACCCCCAAAGTACCATCAGGTTCTGTGATGCACAGTTTGAGAACCACTTTCTTGGGAAGGAGCTTAGAGAAATAAAACTATAAGATGGCAGAAGGAATATCCAACATAGTGGGGTTCAAATGACAAACGTGGAAGCCTTTTCCACTTCCTCATTGATAAAGTGGGGACAATGACATCTACCTCAAGTCTTACTGTGAGTAAGAAAAGAACTGAACACATACATTGTGGAGCTCAATGTTGGTTGTACAGCTGGACCCTGCTGCATTTTTTTCTCTTTCGTCTCTCTTTCCTTGGGAACAGGTCACTTCACTTTGATTGGGAGTAAGTTCGAGGAGAAAACAAGACATTCCTGGAAGTGTGTTGCCACTTGAGGTTCAGGTGGGATAACGAGGAGCACAAAAGGCAGAAGCCAAGAAAAGGCCCCACCACGCCACAGCCAAAAGCAACCACAGATGTAAAATGGCGCAGTGGATCTGGCAGTTCTCCTCAAAACGTTAAACACAGAGTCACCATGTGACTCATCAGTTCCACTCCTATGTATATACCCAAGAGAACTGAAAACGTATGTCTGAACAAAAACCTGTACATGAAAGTTCACAGAAGCGTTATTCATAATAGCCCGAAAGTGGAAACAACCCAAATCTCCCTTAACCAATGAATGGATAAACAAAATATGGTATACCCATACAGTGGAATATTATTCAGCCAAAAAAAGAAATGAAGTGCTGACACACGCAACAGCGTGGGTGAACCACGAGAACATTATGCCAAGAAAGAGGCCAGATACAAAAGACCACATATTATAGAATTCTTTTATATGAAATGTCCAGAATAGGAAAATCTATAGAAACAGAAATTAGGCCAGGTGCAGTGGCTCATGCCTGCAATCCCAGCACTTTGGGAGGCTGAGGTGGGTGATCACCTGAGGTCAGAGTTCAAGACCAGCCTGGCCAACATGGTGAAACCTTGTCTCTACCAAAAATACAAATATTAGTCGGGTGTGGAGATGTGTGCCTGTAGTCCCACCTACTCAGGAGGCTGAGGCAGGAGAATGGCTTGAACCCAGAGGTGGAGGTTGCAGTGAGCTGAGATCGTGCCACTGCATTCCAGCTTGGCCACAGGGCGAGAGTCTGTCTCAAAAAAAATAAAATAAATAAATAAACAAACAGAAATTAGATTAGTGGTGTCAAGGCACCAGGAGAAGTAGGAAATGGGATGACTGCTAATGCACATGGAATTTCTTTTTGAGGTGATAGTGGTGATAGTGCTACAATCTTGTGAATATGCTAAAAGTCACTGAATTGGACACTTTAAAAGTGTGAATTTTATGGTACATAGATTCTCTCTCTCTCTTTTTTTTTTTTTGAGACAGTCTCACTCTGCTGCCCAGGCTAGAGTGCAGTGGAGTGATCTCTGCTCACTGCAACCTCCACCTCCTGGGTTCAAGGGATTCTTAGGCCTCAGCCTCCTGAGCAGCTGGGATTACAGGCACTTGCTACCACACCTGGCTAATTTTTCTAATTTTAGTAGAGACAGGGTTTCACCATATTGGCGAGGCTGGTCTTGAACTCCTGACCTCAAGTGATCCACCCACCTTGGCCTCCCAAAGTGCTGGGATTTACAGGCGTGAGCCACCGCACCCAGCCCATATCTCAATTTTTAAAAAGAAAAGAAAGAAGCAACCACAGAGAATGAAGCCAACCAGTGATCCGTGGATAAGCACTAAGAAAATGCTCAAAGCCTGTCATGACTCAGATAGAACCCACAGGAGAGGGCAGAAAGAATATTCAATATAGTGGGGTTCAGATGACAAACCTGGTCAGGTTTGAGACTCTGCCTTTCCTTGCTGGGGCTTGAAGAATTTACCAATTTCTCAGAAAAGACAGGCAATGAACAAAACTACACCTGATATGCTTCTAATCATCATTATTTTCAGTGCCACATTAATTGTTTACATATGCTTATATTTCTGCTATAATGATGGTTTGGTAAGTTCTTTTTCTTTTCTTTTTTCTTTTTTTTTTTGAGACAGGGTCTCACTTTGTCACCCAGGCTGGGGTACAGTGGCACCATCATAGCTCACTTCAGCCTCAACCTCCTGGGCTCAAGTGATCTACCCATCTCAGCCTCCTGAGTAGCTGGGGCTATAGGTGTGTGCATGCCACCACACCACGCTACTTTTTAAAAAAAATTTGTAGAGATGAGGTCTCACTATGTTGCCCAGGCTGGTCTTGAACTCCTGGGCTCAAGTGATCCTCCTGCCTTGGCTTCCCAAAGTGCTGGGATTACAGGCATGAGTCACCACGCCTGGTCAGGTAAGTTTCAAATATTTCAATTTTTTTCCCCCAAGATTCAGTTCTAGCAGGTCCATTTAGGCTATTCAAAATACAGCTCTAGGTCCTTGTGCAATATGGGCTGATGATCTTGGGGGGCTAGAAATGCCCTGCACGTTAGCCCCCAGACAACCAGCACAGGGGCCTTGACTGGGCAGAGCTTCTTTTTTTTTTTTTTTTTTTTTTTTGAGACGGAGTTTTGCTTTGTTGCCCATGCTGGAGTGCAATGGTGCGATCTCGGCTCACAGCAACCTCCGCCTCCTGAGTTCAAGCAATTCTCCTGCCTCAGCCTCCCGAGTAGCTGGGATTACAGGCATGCGCCACCATGCCTGGCTAATTTTGTATTTTTAGTAGAGACAGAATTTCTCCATGTTGGTCAGGCTGGTCTCGAACTCCCGACCTCAGGTGATCCACCCGCCTTGGCCTCCCAAAGTGCTGGGATTACAGGCAGGAGCCACCACTCCCAGCCTTGGGCAGAGTTTCTTGAATAAGTCTTACAGGCTCCTCTAGGGTGGGTGAGAAAGGTATTTTTGGGAGAAGCCACTTGAAATTTACATGCTGTGCAAAAATGTGTTATGGGGACAGAAGGTGTTTTTAAGCATGAAAAGTTTGGATCATTGGTGGGAATAAAGGCCTGCCAGTGAATTGTGGTTCCACTTTCAGCCTCATCACTGCCTTCGGGTTTTCTCCTGTGAATGGTTCTGACAATGTGCCATTTTACAGAATGTGTCTCTGTTGCTTCCGAGCTGCCACATATGCTCTGCTGCACATTTGGGGCTACCACATCAGGTTTTAAAAACTGATTAAAAAAAAAAACAACTTTTGAAGTTTGCCTTTAGCATTTTGCAGGGAGGTTGCTCACCAGCTGTTTGTTTATACTCTCTGGTGATTGTTTTTGCACATTATCCATGAATAGCATGCAATTACATCATTATAATGGCAAGTAGTAAACTGAATTCCCTGTAGGGCGTTTCTAGGGGAAGAGATGTACTGCCTCTAGCCCGAATGCCCTAAAGAGACTGTATAGTTAGATAATCCTGTGGCTCCAGATAAGCGTGGGTCCTATGGTAAGTTGCAAAAGCCTAGGGTTTTTTGCAGCTCTTGGCAGGTGTTTACTAGCAAATCTCAAAGTTTCGTGGTCACTCAGGACAACCTCCTTTCTACTGAGATCGACACTGAATTAAAACAACCCCAGTGATCTGTTTGTAATTTAGAACATCATTTGTTCTTTTTTTTTTTTTTTTTGAGACAGAGTCTCACTCTGTCTCCCAGGCTGGAGTGCAGTGGCACTATCTTGGTTAACTGCAACCTCCGCCTCCTGGGTTCAAGCGATTCTTGTGCTTCAGCTTCGCAAGTAGCTGGGATTACATGTGTGAGCCACCACACACGGCTAGTTTTTGTATGCTTTAGTAGAGATGGAGTTTCACCATGTTGAGCAGGCTGGTCTCGAACTTCTGACAGGTGATCTGCCTGCCTCAGCCTCCCACAGTGCTGGGATTACAGGTGTGAGCCACTGTGCCCGGCCTTTGTTCATTTTTTATGACAGCTTTATTGAGATATAATTCATACCTAATAAAAGTTATGATAAAAGTTACCCCCCCTTTTTTTTGAGACAGAGTATCACTCCTGTTACCCAGGCTGGAGTGCAGTGGTGCATTCATAGCTCACTGCAGCCTTGACTTCCAAGGCTCAGGTGATCCTCCCACCTCAGTCTCCTGAGTAGCTGGGACTACAGGAGAGCACCACTACATGCAGGTAATTTTTTGTATTTTTGTAGAGACATGGTTTTGTCATGTTGCCCAGGCTGGTCTTGAACTCCTGGGTTCAAGCGACCTGCCTGCCTTGGCCTCTCAAAAGTGCTAGGATTACAGACGTAAGCCACTGTGCCGGGCCAAAAGTTAACCTTTTAAATTATAGGCATACCTCTTTTTACTGTGCTTTGCAGATACTGTGTTTTTTATAAATTGAAGGTTTGTGGCAACAAACCTTGGAGAAAGTCTATCAATGCCACTTTTCTAAACAATGTGTTTTTTTTTGTTTTTTTTTTTTTTTTTTTTTTTTGAGACTGAGTCTCACTCTGTCACCCAGGCTGGAGTGCAGTGGTGTGATCTCGGATAACTGCAACCTCTGCCTTCCAGTTTCAAGTGAACCTTCCACATCAGCCTTCTGAGTAGCTGGGACCACAGACAATTATCCATGCCACCATGTTCAGATAATTTTTTGTATTTTTTGTAGAGACGGGATTTTGCCATGTTGCTCAGGCTGGCCTCGAATTCCTGACCTTAAGAGATCCACCTGTCTGGGCCTCTCAGAGTGCTAAGACTACAGGTGTGAGCCACTGTGCTCAGCCCTGGCTAATTTTAATTTTTTTTGTAGAGATGTTATCTAGATGCTATGTTGTCTAGGCTGGTCTTGAGCTCCTGGCCTCAAGTGATCCTTTTGCCTCATCCTCCCAAAGTGCTGGCATTACAGGTGTGAGCCATTGCACTCGGCCAATAAATTTTCAATGTAGATGAAACAGCCACCTAGGACTTTCATAGCTAGAGAGAAGTCAATGTCTGGCCTCAAAGCTTCCAAGGACAGGGTGGCCCTCTTGTTAGGGGCTAATGCGGCTGCTGATTTCAAGATGAAGCCGATGCTCATTTATCATTCCAAAAATCCCAAGGTCTTTAAGATTTATGCTACATCTACTCTGCCTATGCTCAAAGTCTGAGTGACAGAATATTTGTTTACAGCATAGTTTACTGAATATTTTAAGCCCACTATTGAGACCTACTGTTCAGACAAAAAGATTCCTTTCAAAATATTATTGCTTATTGACAATGTGCCTAGTCACTCAAAAGCTCTGCTGGAGAAGTACAAGGAGATTAATGTTTTCATGCCTGCTAACAAAATATCCATTCTGTAGGCCATGGATCAAGGAATAATTTCAACTTTTGAGTCTCACTATTTAAGAAACACATTTTCTAAGGCTATAGCTGCCATAGGTGGTGATTCCTCTGATGGATCCGGGCAAAGCAAATTGAAAACTTTCTGAAAAGGATTCACCATTCAAATGCTATTAAGAATGTAACAATTCTTTTAGCTACCATATAGAGATTAAGATTAGAAAAAGAGGCTTCTGGCTGGGTACAGTGGGTTCACACCTGTAATATTAGCAGTTTGTGTGGCTGAGGTGGGAGGATTGCTTGAGCTCAGCCTGGGCCACATAGTGAGAACCTGTCTCTACTAGAAATTGAAACAATCCACTGGACGTGGTGGTGCATACCTGTAGTCCCAGCTACTCAGGAGGCTGAGGTGGGAGAATTGCTTGAGCCTGGGAGGTCAAGGCTGCAGTGAGCTGTGATTGTGCCACTGCGCTCCAGCCTGAGCAACAGAGTGAGACCCCATCTCAAAAAACAAAAAAAAAAATCATGATTCATGAGAGGAGGTCAAAATAGCTACATTAACTATGGAAGAAGGTGATTCCAATCCTTATGAATGACGTTGAGGGGTTCAGGGCTTCAGTGGAGAAAGTCACTACAGATGTGGTAGGAATAGCAAGAGCCTGAAGATGTGACTGAATTGCTGCAATCTCATGATAAAACTTGAACAGACGAGGAGTTTTTCCTTCTCCTTCTCCTTCTTCTTCTCCTGAGCCACTGCACATGGCCTGGAGTTGCTTCTTATGAATGTGCAAAGACAGTGGTTTCTTTCTGTGGCATCTACTCTTGGTAAAGATGTTGTGAACATTGTTGAAATCACAACAAAGAATTTAGAACACTACAGAAATTTAGTTGATAAAGCAGCAGCCAGGCTTGAGTGACTCCAATTTTGAAAGAAGTTCTACTGTGGATAAAATCAAACAGCATCACACGCTACAGAAAAATCTTCCATGAAAGGACTAATCAATATGACAAATGTCATATTGTCTTACTTAAAAAAATTGCCACAGCCACCACAACCATCAGGGGCCACCACCCTGATCAATCAGAAGCCATCAGCATCAAGGCAGGACCCTCCACCTGCAAAAAGATTATGACTTGCTGAAGGCTCAGATGATTGTTAGCATTTTTAGCATAACTTATTATTATTATTTTGAGATGGAGTCTCACTCTGTCACAGAGGCTGGAGTGCAGTGGTACTATCTTGGTTCACTGCAACCTCTGCCTCCTGGGTTCCAGCAATTCTCCTGTCTTAACCTCACGAGTTGCTGTGATTACAGGCATGTGCCACTGTGCCCGGCTAATTTTTGTATTTTCAGTAGAAACGGGGTTTCATCATGTTGGCCAGGCTGGTCTCAAACCCCTGACCTCATGCCATCTGCCCGCCTCGGCCCCTCAAAGTGCTGGGATTACAGGCATGAGCCACCGTGCCCAGCCAACAATAAATTATGTTTAAATTAATGTATGTGCATTGTTTTTAAAGACAAAATGCTATTCTATACTTAATAGACTACAGTATAGTATAGACGTAACTTTCATGTGTTGTGGGAAATAATTTTGTTTTTTTTTTTTTGAGAAAGGGTCTCATACTGTCACCCAGGGTGTAATGCGGTGGCACGATCTCTGTTTATTGCAACCTCCGCCTCCTGGGTTCAAGTGATTCTCCCACCCCAGCCTCCCAAAGAGCTGGGATTGCAGGTGCGTGCCACCATGCCCAGCTAATTTTTGTATTTTTAGTACAGACGGGGGTTTCACCATGTTGGCCAGGCTGGTCTCGAACTCCTGACCTCAGGTGATCTGCCCGCCTCGGCCTCCCAAAGTGCTGGGATTACAGGCGTGAGTTATGTGACTTGTTTTATTGCAGTATTTGCTTTACTGTAGTGGTCTGTAACTGAACACAAAATATCCTGAGGTATGCTTTTATGCAATTCAGTGATATTTATATATTCATAGAGTTGGCATCATTACTATCTAATTTTAGAATACTTTCATCACCCCAAAAAGATACTTTGTACCCATTAGCACTCATCCCTCATTCCTCCTTCCTCTCAACTCGTGGCAACTACTAAACTACTTGCTGTTTCTATGGGTTTGCCTATTTCTGGATATTTCACGTAAATAGAAGAATACAATAGTGGTCTTTTTCATCTGGCTTCTTTCACTTAATCTAATGTTTTCAAGGTTTATTTATGGTATAGCATATGTCAACACATTCATTCATTCCTTTTTATTAAAAAATTTTAATTGTGATAAATACACGTAACACAAAATTTACCATCTTACCCATTTTTAAGTGTACACTTCAGTAGGGTTAAGTACGTTCACGTTGTTGTTCAACCCATCTCTAGAACTCTTTTCATCTTGCAAAACTGACACTCTGTACCTATTAAATAACTCCTCAAACCAGCCCCAGTCAACCATGATTCTACTGTCTCTATGATCTGTTCTAGGTCCTCGTATAAGGGAAATCATGCATATTTGTCTTTTTGTGACTGGCTTATTTCACTTAGCATTATCTCCTCTAGGTTCCTCCATGTTGTAGCATGTGTTAGAATTTCCTTCCCTTTCAAGGGTAATACTCCATTATATGTATATACCACAGTTTATCTATTCATCCATCAGTGAACATTCAGATTTCTTCCACCTTTTGGCTACTGGGAATAATGTTGCTATGAACAAGGGTGTACAAATATCTGTTCAAGCCCTTCCTTTCAATTCTTGTTTTATTTTATTTTATGTTTTGAGACAGGGTCTCACTCTGTTACCCAGGCTGTAGTGCAGTGGCACGATCTTGGCTCACTGCAACCTCCACCTCCCGGGTTCAAGTTATCCTCCCACCTTAGCCCCCAGAGTAGCTGGGACTACAAGCATGTACCACCACACTTGGCTAATTTTTTTTTTGTATTTTTAGTACAGAGGGGTTTTGCCATGTTGGCTAGGCTGGTGACCTGACCTCAAGTGATCTGCCTGCCTCGGCCTCCCAAAGTGCTGGGATTACAGGTGTGAGCCACCACATCCGGCTCCTCCTTGCAATTCTTTTTTTGGTATATACCCGGAAGTGGAATTGCTGGATCATATGGTAGTTCTATTTTTAACTTTGTGGGGAACTTCCATGCTGTTTTCTATAGCAGCTGCACCATTTTGCGTTTGCAACAACACAAAGGTTCCAATTTCTTCCAGATGTCTGAACACTTGTTTTTCTCTTCCCTTCCCTTCCCTTCCCTTCCATTCCCTTCTCTTCTTTTCTCTTCCTTTCTTTTGGATTATAGCCATCCTAATGTGCGTAGATAGCATTCATTCATTCTTTTTTTTTGTGACATGGTCTCACTCTGTCACCCAGGCTGGAGTGCAGTGGTGCGACTGCAGATCACTGCAGCCTTGGCCTCCTGGGTTTAAGCAATCCTCCCACCTCAGCCTCTCGAGTAGCTGGGACTACAGGTACCTACCACCATGCCCGGCTAATTTTTGTATTTTTTGTAGAGATGGAGTTTCACCATGTTGCCCAGGCTGACCTTGAACTCCTAAGCACAAGTGATCCACCTACCTCAGCCTCCCACAGTGCTGGGATTACTGGCATGAGCCACTGCATGTGGCCTGGCATTCCTTCATTCTTAATTGACATCTGACCCACTGTGCTAGGTGGGCAAGAGGGTGGGCTATCAGTAAAAGAAATGTGTGAACAAGATATTAGACACAGTCCTTGCCTCAATCTTACAATCCATTTAAATCATAATTTAAACTTCAACATTTATTACGCAATTATCTTGTACCAGGCACTGTACTGAGTGCTTACTTAACTTGTTCTCTCATTCAGTCCTTTCAACAGCCCTTTGAGTTAGGTAGATTGTCGCACCATCTTCCAGGCGAGGAAAGTGCAACACCTCAGTGATTTGCCAAATGTCTTCAGGCAAGAGTTGAAAGCCTGGCTGCGTACCTTTCACTCTGAAGCCTGTGTTCTTACTTTCAACAGAGGATGAGATTAGCCCGATCTTGTTAGCCTGACTTGCAGGGTTGGAGTAGCTGGGCTTGGTCTTCACAGATCAGAAGAGGGCTTGCCAGGGCCCACATTTGAAATGGTAGTCATCTGCTGTAATACACTTTTACCCCACTAATAGAGCTAGAATAAAATTCGTAAGTAGAAAGGATGAAGAATTCTCACCTGATGCCCTCCATCCTCTCCATTGCTATTTTTACAAGGCCCCCAGGCCTCCAGCTTGTGTCTTAACCAATGTCGTACAGATAGATACAAGGAGAGGTGGGAGACCAGAAGCAGAATGCTGGCCTGTGGACAAGTCTGGTTGTTGATTATCCTGATTGCATTGTTGTTTAATGCTTATACCGATTATATATTGTAAAATAGAAATCAAAATGGGGGCTGGGGCTGACCTTTGCCTCTGAGCCAGTGGCCAACAGGCAGCTCAGCAAAACTCATTAAGCCCCATTTCCTGAAATACTCACTTAAATTTTAATGAACTCTTGAAATTTATTTCCTCCTTCAGCATGAATCAATACATTGTAGCCAATCAGCTACAGCCTAAGTCAGCTTCTTGCCCTAAAAGGAAAAGATACTTTAAAATAACCAATGAAAATTAAGCTCTATGAACTTCCTCTTTTACTCTTTATAAGCCTTACTCTAACCTTTACAAGAGGGCCATTCTTATCTCTTGGTTGTAAAGTGCCTATGTGCAAACAGTTTGTTTCTTCCTCAATAAAAAGTTTATATCAGCCGCATGCAGTGGCTCATACCTGTAATCCTAGCATTTTGGGAAGCTGAGGCAGGATTGTTTTGTGTCTGGAATTGGTGGGTTCTTGGTCTCACTGACCTCAAGGATGAAGCCATTGACCCTCCCGGTGAGTGTTACAGTTCTTAAAGATGGTGTGTCCGGAGTTTCTTCCTTCAGATGTTCAGATGTGTCCAGAGTTTCTTCCTTCTGGTGGGTTTGTGGTCTCACTGGCTTCAGGAGTGCAGCTGCAGACCTTCGCAGTGAGTGTTATAGCTCATAAAGGCGGCATGGACCCAAAGAGTGAGCAGCAGCAAGATTTATTGTGAAGAGCCAAAGAACAAAGCTTCCACAGCATGGAAGGGGACCCGAACAGGTTGCCACTGCTGGCTCCGACAGCCTGCTTTTATTCCCTTATCTGAGTCCGCCCACATCCTGCTGATAGGTCCATTTTACAGAGAGCTGATTGGTCCATTTTGACAGGGTGCTGACTGGTGCATTTACAAACCTTTAGCTAGACACAGAGAGCTGATTGGTCCATTTTACAGAGAGCTGATTAGTCCATTTTGACAGGGTGCTGATTGGTGCATTTACAAACCTTTAGCTAGACAGAAAAGTTCTCCAAGTCCCCACCCAATTAGCTAGACACAGAGTGCTGATTGGTGAGTTTACAATCTTTTAGCTAGACAGAAAAGTTCTCCAAGTCCCCACCCATCCCAGAAGCCCAGCTGGCTTCACCTGTCACCGGCACTCGCTGCGGGACTCTGCAGCACCCAGCCTGGGCACTCTGGCAGCCCAGAGGGAGCTTTCCTCTGATTAAGCCCAGCAGGGACTGGCCGGCCATGCTGAATGCGGGGCCCACTGAGCCCATGCCCACCCGGAACCCATGCTGGCCCATGAGCACCGAATGCAGCCCCGGCTCCTGCCCGCACCTCTCCCTCCATACCTACCTGTGAGCAGAGGGAGCTGGCTCTGGCCTTGGCCAGCCCCAGAGAGGGGCCTCACAGTGCAGCAGCAGGCTGAAGGACTCCTCAAGTGTGGCCAGAGCAGACACTGAGGCCAAGGAAGCACCAAGAGCGAGCGAGGGCTGCTGGCATGTTGTCACCTCTCACTTTCCCCTCTAAACAGGACACCCCAACTGCTGCTGGGAATTTGGCTGATGACCACTTTAGCTACTTCCTGCTGGATGGGGTGAAGAAGGGGCCCTGCAGTCATAGTGTCCTCCAGAGGGGAGCTCTCTTGGCCAGTGAACAGACCAGTGGGTCGATCCAGGAGTCCTCGGTAAAAGTTGTTAGTTGAGCTCATTTGGAGTTCCGTTTGTAAGACCATCTGTAGCTTGATGGCATTGATTCTAGAGGAAACAAATTTGACAAGGAGGTTAAAAATACAAGGCCAAAAGGCGATAGCAAGATGGCTGCCACAGGACCTAGAAAGGGGAGAAGCCTTGTTGCCCAACTCCAGAGGTTGGTATAAGAATTTGAAAGGCATTGTCTGATTTCAGAAGCCTTTTCCTGTAAATGCTGGGTGGCATCTTGTACTATCCCTGACTGGTTAAGGTAAAAACAACACTCTTCCCCTAAGAAGGTGCAGAGTCCTCCTTTCTCAGCAGTGAGGAGGTCTAGGCCTCAGCAGTTCTGGAGAGTCACTGCTGCTAAAGAGTCTTTTTGGGATTGTAGAGTAAGGACAGATTTCGTTATTTCTTGGAAACTGTCTGAAAAAGCCTTTGAGAGTGTGTGGTAGTAGGATAATGAAGTAGATAGGCTGGCTATTCCAGTTCCTGTAGCAGTAGCCATTCCTAACCCTTTAAGTAGGGGGTATTAGTTGTACGGCTCTGCGCTGATGGACTTGAGCTTTGAGGGGTACTGATAGAGTCTGATTTCCTGTGGCAATGTTAATGTTGGGACTTAGAAAGACTAAGATACAGGTGCTGGTCCAGTTAGTGGGAAGGCAGATACAGGTCAACGTTCCACATAAGAAGAATATGCCTTGGCTGGGTAGACAGAAATTTACCCTGGATTTTAAAGGAATAGGGTACACTGTTTTTTCTTTACTATTTCTTTTTTTATTTTTGTTTTTTATTTTATTATTATTATACTTTTCTTTACTATTTCTATCTCTCTTTCTTTTTCCTTGACTTCTTCTTTGTCTCTTCCTCTTTCCTTCTCTGTTTGATTTTCTGTCTGTCTCTTCCTCTCTGTCTCCTTCTCTTTGACTTCCTATGTTTCTCTTTCTCTCTTTTTCTGTCTGTCTTTCTCTCTCTGTCTCTGACTTCCTGTCTCTTTCTCTCTTTCCTTTCTGCTGCCTCTGTCAGCTGCTTATGCTACTGTTCTCCCTTCTCCTTCCCCTTTTTGATGGCTTTGGCAGTGTAAAACTGCTACCTTCTTCAGTTTTTGCACTGCGTGCAGTAACTCCATGATTTCCTTGTGGTATTTAATGGGGGTTCCCAGAGGTTAGGAACTCCCTTTCTTTCCATATTGCAGCATGAACATGTAGGATTAGATAAGCATACTTGCTATCTGTATACACATTTATTCTTTTTCCCTTTCCCAGTTCTAAGGCTCGGGTAAGTGCCACTAGTTCTGCTAACTGGGCACTGCTCCCTGGGGGAAGAGGCTTACTTTCAAGTATGGTTACATCACTAACTATGGCATAACCTGCCCTTCATATCCCATTCTCCACAAATGAACTTCCATCGGTATATAGGTTAAGGTCAGGATTAGCTAAGGGGACTTCTAAAAGATCATCTTGGGTGGCATAAGTCTGGACTATAATTTGTTTGCAGTCATGCTCGATTGGTTTCCCATCCTCTGGGAGAAAAGTGGCAGGTTTGAGGGCCACGCACATATGTATTTGAAGCACTGGTCCCTCAAGGAGTAGCACCTGGTATCTAAGTAGGTGGTTGTTTGATAGCCATAACTTCCTCTGGCACCTAGTATGCCATTCACATCATGCGTGGTCCAGACAGTGAGATCCTTTCCTTGTATTATCTTGATAGCCTCTGACACTAAGACGGCCACCACTGCAACTACCCATAAACAGTGAGGCCAGTCTTTTCTACTACATCAATTTCCTTACTTAGGTATGCCACTGATTATGGGGTTGTCCCACGAGTCTGAGTAAGGACTCCAAGAGCTATCCCTGCTCCCTCTGTGATGTATAAAGAGAAGTTTTGTCCTGTGGGAAGGCTTAAAGCTGGAGCTTGTACTAGGGCCTGCTTTATGGTTTTGAAGGCTATTTCTGCCTCTGGTTCCCATTCTACTAGATGAGTATTTGCTCTCTGGGTTTCTTTGATTAGAGTATAGAGGGGCCTGGCTATCTCGCTGTATCTGGGGATCCATAGTCGGCCAAAGCCAGTGATTCCAAGGAACCCCAGGACTGTTTTAATGTTTTAGGGCAAGGATAAGCCAGTGTAGATTGTATTCACTCCTTGCTGAGGGCCCTGGTTCCTCTGGGTAAGATTAGGCCTAGATATTTGACCTGTTGTAGACAAAGCTGGGCCTTCAACCTAGACACCTTGTACCCTTGATTAGCTAGAAAGTTCAAGAGACCTAGAGTAGCCTGCTGGCACGAGGCTTCTGAACTGGTAGCCAAAAGTAAATCATCCACATACTGAAGGACCAGAGTGCCTGGACTTGAGAAGTGGCCTAGATCTTGGGCCAGTGCCTGACAAACAGGTGAGGGCTATGCCTAAACACTTGGGGCAAGACCTTCCACCTAAGTTGGGATGTGTGGTCTGTGGGATCCTCAAAGGCAAAGAGTAACTGGCAGTCAGGGTGCAGGGGAATACAGAAGAAGGCATCCTTGAGGTCCAGAACAGAGAACCATTTTGCTTCTTCTGGTATTTGAGAAAGCAGGGTATAGGGGTTGGGTACAACTGGATATAGAGGAATTTCTGCCTCATTGATGAGTCTAAGATCTTGCACTAGTCTCCACTAACCATTTGGTTTTTGTACTCCTGGAATTGGGGTGTTGCAGGGACTGCTGCATGTCCTTACTAAGCCTTGAGCTTTTAAATGTTTAACAATATCCTGTAAACCGTTATGAGCTTCAGGCCTTAAGGGATATTGCCTTTGATAAGGAAAAGTGGTGGGGTCTTTCAGCCTGATTTGGACTGGGTGGGCATTTTTTGCCCTTCCAAATTGTCCTTCCAATGCCCAGACTTCAGGGTTGATTCCCTCCTCAAGTAGGGGACAACAAATAGGTAACTTGTTCCCCATATTCATGTAGATAATAGCTCCAGCCTTGGCTAATATATCCCTCCCTAATAAGGGTGTGGGACTTTTAGGCAAAACAAGAAAGGCATGTGAAAAGAGCAAAGTCTCCCAATTACAACTGAGGAGGTGGGAGAAATACCTGGTTACAGGCTGTCCCAGGATTCCTCGGATGGTAATGGACCTTGAGGACAGTCATCCAGGACAGGAGATTAACACTGAGAAGGCCACGCCAGTGTCCAGGAGGAAGTCAATTTCCTGGCCCTCAATGGTTAAATGTTCCCGGGGCTCAGTGAGGGTGATGACATGAGCTGGCGCTTGCTCTGGGCACCCTCAGTCCTGTTGTTGGATCATCTGGTTGGGGGCTTCTGACCCAGAGAACCTTTGTCCTCTGGGGCAGTGCACCTTCCAGTGATTGCCTCAGCATAGCGGACATGGACAAGGGGGTGGCTTGTTTCTCACTGGACAATCTTTTTTAAAGTGTCCTTGTAAACCACACTGATAACAAGCCCTACCGGGTGATTGGCCTGCTCCATTTTCTGTCCTCTCTGAACCACCAAGGTTGGTTTGTCTGAGGGCCATGACTAAGGCTGTGGCCTTTCTCTGATCTCGCTTTTCTTTTTGGGCCTGTTCCTCTTGGTCCCTATTATAGAACACCAAGGTTGCCAGGTTTAATAATGCCTCCAGATTTTGTTCAGGGACCAGGGCTTGCTTTTGGAGCTTTCTCCTGATATCTGTGGCTGACTGGGTAATAAACAAGATACAATTGACCCTTGAGTGATTCGGGTGACAGGGGAGTTTATTTTCTTAAGGCCTCCTGTAGCTGCTCAAGGAAGGCAGAAGGATTTTCTCCCTTTCCCTGAGATGTGGTGGACATCATTGAATGATTCATGGGCTTTTTCCTAATTCTCCTTAGTCCCTCTAGAACACAAGTCAACAGATGTTTATGACTCCAGTCCCCATCACCTGAGTCAAGGTCCCAGTGGGGATCCATATTGGGGAAGGCGTGCTGACCAGTAGGGAATTTGTCCCTTTCTTCGGCTGTCATTCTATCATTTACTTGACTAAGATACCAGGTATCTCCAAACTCTCAGGCTGTAGCTAAAGCTGCATTCTTTTCATTAAAGGCCAGGGTTTGATCTAACAGTAGCATGACATCTCTCCAAGCGAGGTCGAAGGTTTGCCCTAGACCCTATAGGACATCTATGTACCTATCGGGATCATCTGAAAACTTCCCCAGGTCTGCCTTGATCTGCTTTAAATCAGAGAGGGAGAAGGGGACACGTATCCAGGTTGGGCCAAATTCCCCTCCCCCTACGGCTTGCAGGGGACATAACCAATAGCCTGGGGGTTTTTGTGGTCCTTTGGAGATTTCTTTGCTTATTTCCTTCTGGGCAGGGGAGATTAGAGGAGGATTATCATTAATAGGAAGGGGAGCTATAGGGAGGCTAGGATATGGGGGTAAGCTGAGAGGTCCTCCTGTGGAATGTAAATTGCAAGCTTTGCATAGTTGTGTATTCTCCTTCAATGCAAAGAAAGCTTGGACATAAGGTATTTCACTCCATTTGCCTTCCCTCTTACAGAAGAGTTCAAGCTGCAGGATAGTATTGTAATTTGCACTCCCCTCTGGTGGCCATTTTTCCCCATCAGAGGGAGAATATTGGGACCAGGCCATAGTGCAGGAAAAAGTGAGCCGCATCTTTTTCAGGTTTTGTGGGTCAAATTGGTCCCAATGGCTTAGGATGCATTTCAAGGGTGAGCCTGTTGATGCCTGAGTGTTTACCATCTGAAAGACAAAACCACCCGTGGTTTTGGTTTGTTCTATTTCTCCCCCTGCCCAAGCACCTGCAAGGGTCCCTGGACCCTGCTGATTGGAATAGTTGTGCTCACTGACACAGCAGCAGAAACACTAGTTTTCCTCCCAGACCACAAGGAGGACCGAGGGAGGTCAGATTTAGTGGCCCTTACCAACGCATTCTCGAAAACCTGCACTCTTGCCTGTCCTCCCAGAACACAAAGAGGACTGAGAAAATCGGATTTAGTGGCCCTTACCGATGCATTCTTGAAAACCTGTTAGATTCCTAAGCATTCTCCTCTTAGTATTGGGACCTTACCTGTGTCCTATAAAGATGTTATGCCCCAAAAATGAAGTGGAGGGTCATATCCTGAGGGAGGGAAGGGATCTCCAGAGGTGGAAGAGTGACATCTTTTGTCCTCACTTATATGAATAGGAAGGATACAATTTCTGAGGCTCCCCATATCCTAGCTTCAGGAATAGCTTTTGTTAGGCCTGCTAGTCTGAGGAGGGATCCTAAAATTCCAGATAGTACCCCCTATGATGGGGTTTTGGGCAAAAATTATGTCTTTCTGATTGGTGAGCCAGGGTACCTAAAGAAGGTAATAGAGTCCTGGAGTTTATACTAGAAGTCATTCTTATAGGAGAAACTAGCACTTTGGGAGGCTGAGGCAGGTGGATTGCTTGAGGCCAGGAGTTCAAGACCAGCCTGGCCAACATGGTAAAACCCTGTCTCTACAAAAAATAAAAAAATTAGCTGGGTGTGGTGGCGCATGCCTGTAGTCCCAGCTACTTGGGAGGCTGAGGCGGGAGAATTGCTTGAACTGAGGAGGCAGAGGTTGCAGGGAGCCAAGATCGTGCTGCTGCACTCTAACCTGGGCAACAGAGTGAGACCCTGTCTCAAAACAAACAAACAAACAAACAAACACACACACACAGAGCACAAAGAACAAAAACCAAACAAACAAAAACAAAAACACCCAACAAAAAATGTTTACGTCAAGTTGAATGAAACCAGAATATGCCATTTCACAATATATCTTTTTGACATAAAAATTATTTTTGATCTAAAGACAATTAGGAGACAGCAAAAGAAGGAAAACTCTCTCTATCCTTCCTATTCTCTGCCTAAAGACAAGATATAAATTCTCCTTTACTGGAGACAGCTCTAAACTCTTAACAGCCCAGGGATAGCACAGAGGAGTCTGCAGACAAAACTCACTCCGTTAACTTCCTCCCATTTACTTACCTTTCCACAGTTTTCTGCTGTTGCAAGCCTAGAACTGCTTTCTTTTGTCCTATCATTTCCCCACAATTTTATTGTTCTTTGTTAAACATGCTCTATAGGCCAGAGTTCTAAGCCAGTGCTTTGAGATACATTTCCTTGAGGTTTCTTCTGTTTGATGTGTGCCATGGGCATTCATAAACTTGTTTATTTTTCTCATGTTAATCTTTCTTTTGTTACAGGTGTCCCAGCTAAGAATTATGTGAGGTTGAGGGAAAAATTGTTTTTTCTCCCTGGAAAAGTAAAGCTCCCTGAATCTTCCTGTGACGATGTATATATAATAGAAAAGAAATACAGTTTACACACACACACATACACAATTCTCACTGTGAGTATATAAATCGCTGAATTTTCTTTCAACTATATATATATAGAAAAGAAATATATGTGTGTATATATATGTATACTCCCTGTGAATATATGACCTTTCATTTTAATATGTGTGTGTGTGTGTGTGTGTGTGTGTGTGTGTGTGTGTATATATATATATATTTATTTTTCTCTCTGTGAGCCATTTTCTTCCTTTTTTGGTCAGCAACCACAGAGGCACCCAGAGATAAATCATGCTGGGAATCCCATTTCCCTTCATCAGGATTAGCCTGGGGTAAGTAGTGTGACCCAACTCCAGATGATAAGATAAAAAGGGAAGTCTGTTGTGCACCTGGAAAATATTTTTTTTTCCTGAAGAAAAAAAGTAGAGCCTATCAGGCAAAAGCTTTTTTCCTTATGCTTCTACCTTCCTTCTAGGCATTAGTGTGAAGACAGAGAGCTTGGCGTGGTAGCAACTATGACGTGTAGGCCTATGGACTTGCTGCAGAGGGGCTGTCATAGAGGGTCTGTGTCCTCGATGATATCACTGAGCCCCAATCCAGTCCTGGAGCTGCCAGCTTCCAGACTTAAGAAAAAAACAAAAAACACATCATTTTTTAGAGCAGTTTTAAATTCACAGCAAAATTGAGAGGATGATACAGAGGTTTCCCATATACCTCCTGCTTCCAAACGTGTCGGGAAGTCAGAGCCCACCTCCAATCCTCCTTAAGCTCTAATGTGGGCTCTTCTGCTGGATCTAGAAACCAAATTGACACAAGGCAGATTAACTAGAGAAAAACATACACATTTTATTAGTTTTACTTGTCCATGGGGATCTTCACAAGAGAGTAAAGTCCAAAGAAGTAGCCAAAGAAAGATGCTTTTATACTTTTATCATAAGTGGCACAAGGTCAGATATAACCAGGTCTGTGGGCATCTGTGTCTTTCTACAAGGTCAGGTTTTCATCGACACTGTCTCAATCATAGAAGCCATGAGCTACATGGAGTTCCTCAGGAGGCAATTCTCCTAGTACTTTTGTTCACTCAATAGTTAGAGCTGCATGCACATGGGCTCAAGCCACTCCACCCATCAGTCAATATTGCAAACCATACATAATGGTACACTTAATCAATATATAAATGTTACAGATTAAACATTCCACAAGAAAGTAACATTTTACATCAAGAGAAAAGGGATAGGAAAAGGATTAACAAACCAGCCCAGGGAGAGTGATATAGACAAAAAGAATATCCTGGTCTGGCCTGGGAGGTCCATAGGTCTTGCAAGGGAGAAACTTTGAAGTGGGCAGAGTCTTTGGCTGGCAGATGCTGGGTGCTTATCACAAGTGACAGCAAGATGGTGTCTTTCTTTTATTTTTTTTTGAGACAGAGTTTCACTCTTGTTGCCCAGGTTGGAGTGCAATGGCGCGATCTTGGCTCACCGCAATCTCCGCCTCCCGGGTTCAAGCAATTCTCCTGCTGCAACCTCCCGAATAGCTGGGATTACTGGCATGCGCCACCATGCCTAGTTAATTTTGTATTTTTAGTAGAGACAGGGTTTCTCCACGTTGGTCAGGCTGGTCTCGAACTCCTGACCTCAGGTGATCCGCCTGCCTCAGCCTCCCAAAGTGCTGGAATTACAGGTGTGAGCCACAGCACCTGGCCAGTGTCTTTTTTTTTTTTTTTTTTGAGAGCGTCTCACTCTGTCGCCCAGGCTGGAGTGCAGTGGCACTATCTTGGTTCACTATAACCTCTGCTTCCTGGGTTCAAGCAATTCTCCTGCCTCAGCCCCCTGAGTATCTCATATAGCTGGGATTACAGGTGCCTGCCACCACACTCAGCTAATTTTTGTATCTTTAGTAGAGATGGGGTTTCACCATGTTGGCCAGGCTGGTCTTGAACTCCTGACCTCAAGTGATCCACCCGTTTCAGCCTCCCAAGGTGCTAGGATTACAGGCATAAGCCACCGTGCCTGGCCAAGATGATGTCTGTTAAGATGGCCATTTCAGGCGGGTGCCTTTAGTCCCAGCTACTCTGGAGGCTGAGGCAGGAGAATGGCATGAAACTGGGAGGTGGAGCTTGCAGTGAGCTGAGATTGATTGCACCACTGCACTCCAGCCTGGGCGACAGAGCCAGAGCCAGACTCCGTCTCAAAAAAAAAGATGGCCATTTCAAGCTGCTGAAGTCCTGCTCTTTTCCTGGACACAGAGTCCTCCAGTAAGGACTGATAGAAGAGTGTGCTTTGTTATGTCCATATTTGGATGGATACAATCTTTATCAATCAGACAAAACATCTAGACCCTGTTGCCAAAGTGCATTATGAAATGTAAGATGGAGTCTTTTTCTAAGATGGAGTTACTTATGTCAAGGGTGCCCTACACAACTTTTTAGACACAAAACAATAAGTTTGAGAAGAAATAACAGGACAAAGAAAATCAGAAAATCTGGCTAGGGGCAGTAAATTTTCTAGGCACATCACTAGGAGATATATTGGGAGGGTGCAAAACTAGTGAAAGATAAGAGTTACTTCATTTAGTACACACATACACACACACACACACACACACATTTAGGGTCTCACTCTGTCACCCAGGCTGGAGTACTGTGGTGCCATCGTAGCTCACTGCATCCTCAGTCCTGGGCTCAAGGGAACCTCCTGCCTAGGCCTCCCAAAAGGCTGGGATTATAGGCATGGGCCACTGTTTTCAGTCCCTGTCAAGTATATTTATTCAGGTCCATTGCAGTCCCCAATGCCCAGTGTCTGGTAATAAGGCCTATCTTCTTGCCCTGGTGTGGCGAGGGTACCCCTCCCAGAGGAGCCTTTATTGCTTGCTGTATGCAGGAAGAGAAATATCAGCTAGGCTTTTCTGAAACCACAATTCCTCCAATGTTTTCAACATGACATAATCAATATGCTATCCAGCATAGTTTGGGATGGCATGTCCTTCACTCCTTCACATGTGTAGCCCCCAGTTATCAACATCTCCTGCCAGAGTGGAACATTTGTTATAATTGATGACCCTACCTTGACACACCATAATCACCCAAAGTCCTCAGTTGACATTAGGGCTCACTCTTGGTGTTGTGCAGTTTATGGGTTTGGACAAACCTATGGTGTCATACAGAGTAGCTTAACTGGCTTGAAAATCCTCTGTGCTCTGCCTAGTCATCCCTCTCTTCCCTGTAACCCCTGGCAACCACTAATCTTCACTGTCTCCATAGTTTCTCCTTTTCCAGAATGTCCAGACTTCTTTTTATTGCAGATAAATAAAGGTCTACAATGCTTAAGCCACTGTTGGTCAGGAATTCTGTTATTTGCAGCCAAACACATCCTAACTGAATTATGTCCCAACTGGATTTTAAGTTCCTTGAGGCAGAGATACTGTATTTAATTTATTTGTATTTCTCATAATACTATGGAAGATTTTCCTACATAGGGTAGGCACAAGTTTAATAAATGAATGGCTAAAAGGATAAATAATAGCAATCCAGTCTGAGCATGGTGGCTCATACCTGTAATCCCAGCACTTTGGGAGGCTGGATGGGAGGATCACCTGAAGCCAGGAGTTCAGAGGCTGCAGTGAGCTCTGATTGTACTACTGCACTCCAGCCTGGGCAACAGAGCAGGACCCCATCCCTTAAAAAAAAAGGCAATCCAAAATACTCTGGCTCCTAAAATATGGGTCAGCTTGGCCATGGATTTGGTGGTCATGCGGTAGTCAGACCCCACATTACAATAGCCTAATGAAACCAACAAATCTTAGAGCTGGAATGGACTATACAGCTCTGGGTCACTGAGCCCAAACCTCTCATTTTACAAATAAGGAAATAGATACACAGTGCTTAATTGATATTTGTTAGTGACAAATATAGTGCTAGGTCGCCCTGTTCCCAGGCTAGTAATCTTTCCATTACATTGTGCTTACTTATCTTGGCTCTTGGTTCCAACCCAGGCTCCTCCATCCCAGAATAGCTCCAGGCTCCCCACATTAGTGCTCCAATATTTGTGGCCTAGGCCTACTTGAGGATCTAGGCAACCGTTCTGACTTTGAACTACCAGCAAAGGCCAGCAAGTACAAGAGGTTTGTGTAAGCATTATGGTCATTTGGGAAGGAAATATGGGGATCTAGCAGGAGTTACAGTTTTAGGGCAGACTTGAACAAGATGGCTGCAGAGAGGTATGTGGAAGGCAGACCTACCTTCCCATTTATCAAGTTCAGATCATCTCAGAGAGGCTCTCTAGGGGCAGTTGCCTATATTTCAGCCCTGATTCAGATCCTATTGTACTTGGGAGGTTTTAGGATTACTCTGATGGTCAATTGTATGTGTCAACTGGGTGAAACACCAGTCTAGATGTTGCTGTGAAGGTATTTTGGATATGATTAACATTTAAATCAGTAGACTTTGGGTAAAGCAGATTACCCTCCATAGTGTGAGTGGGCCTCATCCAATCAGTTGACAGCCTTAAGAAAGAAGACTGAGATCCCTCAAGGAACAGAGAATTTTGCCTGCAAGCAGCCTTGGACTTGAGCTGTAGCAGCGACTGTTCCCTGGGTCTCCAGTCTGCTGGTCTGCCCTGCAAATGTTGGACTTGCCAGCACCCACAATCTGTCTCTCTCTCTCTCTCTCCACACACACACACTCACACACACACACACCATATCCTGTTGGTTCTCTTTATTTTTTGGAGAATCCTAACTAACAAAACTACCCTGAAGTCTAAAGATGTACGGCCATTGTACTCTTTATCAGTTGTTAGGGTAGATATTTACAACTGGTGGGGATGACTTAGCCCTCAGACTCTGTCTCACTGGGGACAAACAGGAAGCTTGGAAAGAAATACAGTGCACCTTGACAGCACTGTTTAAACAACACCTGGAATCTTCAACATCCTGCCCTTAAGGAACCTTTTTTAAAGTGGAGTTTTCTTTCCCCATTGTAGCTTTCTGTCTATTCTATTCATCCTTCTGCTGTGGTTTACTTTTCTTACTCTTATGGGGAACCTGCAAAACAGCTGCCTCCCCAACACCCCAGAGTTCTTCACAGGCAGACAGTCAAGGAAATGTTGACATGCTTTGGGAATTAATGGTCCATTTCTGTTCTTGCCCAGAGCTAATCACTGAGCCAGCTGTACAGGAGGTATCAGGAGAGGTGTTTTAAGGATGCTCAGAGACCTGGCTTGAAGCAATGAAAAATTGATGTTACTGAGAGGAGAGAACTGCAGAGCAGCAACTGCAGGCAGAACTAGCATGAGTGGGGATGGGGGCTGGAGGAAAGGGAGAAGGTAGGGATGGCAGGCCTGGGCCTCCTTATAAATAGCAACTTGATTCCCTTGACAGCCATAAGATAGGACATAGGGGCTGCAGAGAGGGGTGGTCCTGACAGGCAGTTTCTCTCCATGCAATGTACAATGTGCACCACATTGCACTTCCTCTTTGGTGTCAGAGGTAGTTAAAGGCCTATTATCTATGTGACTACCATGGACACCAGATGCATAAGAAATGACGCTAATCACTTCCCCACCCTGTTGTGAGCATCCATGGAGAGGATGTTGTGTTGAAACACTTGAAGCTGCACCAACGTCCATTTTACTATTATCTTTGGTTCCTAGAAAAAACTAACTCCTTTTCTTCTCTATAAATTACCCAGCCTTAGGTATTCTGTTATAGCAACACTAAATAGACTAAGTATCAAAGTCTAAACAGGAATTTTTTTCTTATTATGATTAAAAAAACATATAACTTCTCTTGATAAGGCTGTCCCAGAGAAAAAAGAAAACAGTCTGAAAACACAGGAGAAAAAATGAATCCAGGGTTATTTTATAATTACATTTTAAGCTCATGCTCTCTACAAGGGTTGGGAAGAGGGGCCAATTTGTATTACTACATACAATAAATGTATATGTATATTGTATATATTATTATATACAATAAAATTATATATAGTGTATATATAATTTCATATATAAAAATATATAATTTCATTTATAGAGCACACATGTATATGAACTTTTTAGGTATGTGTAAAGTTCAACACTTTAAAACAATTCTCACCTATCTAATGATCTCCATTGAGATTCCCTGAATTGCAGAGTTAAAAAGATGTAGCTGTTGGTATCATTTTCAGATAAGAAGGGTAGGACGAGGGAGCATCTGCAGGTGAGTTTTTGTGGATGGAGAGGTATAAGGTGTTTTGGAAGTCTCTGTGAGGGGTACAGCGAGCTCCCTGTGTCTCCCCTTCTCCACTAATTTAGGGCTTCCATATAATATATAAAAATCCATTTGTAATCTATTTTTGTTTATTATTCTAGGGTAGCTGGAATGATGAGTTACTGTTCTGTGACGTGTCATTTTGAAGAATACTATTGCCTTTTTTCTTATTCAGAGTTAACAGGAATTCTATGATGGGAAAGTTACTTTGATGGACTCAGCTGAAGCACTGATAACTCCCCAGAGCTGTGGTTCTCAGTCAGGGACTATTTCTGTTTCCAGGGAACATTTGGCAATATATTGGGACATTTTTTTGGTTGTCACAGTTAGGGCAGAGATATCACTGACATACAGTGGGTTGAGGCCAAGAGTGCTGCCAAACATCCTACAATGCAGAGCAGAGTCCCCCCTGCCAAAGACTTATCTGACTCCAAATGTAATGTTGTCAGGGTCGACAAACCCTGCACAAGAGCAAATCATCAGTCTTTCAAACCGGCCCCTCTTCCCAACCCTTGTAGGGAACATGAGCTTAAAGGGTAATTTTCAAACATTCCTGGATTCATTTTTTCTCTTGCATTTTCAGATTGTTTTCTTTTTTTCTCTGGGACAGTCTCATCAGAAGTTACAGGTTTTCTAGTCATAATAAGAAAAAGCATTCCTGTTTAGACTTTGATGGTTAGTCCATTTAGTGTTGCCATAACAGAATACTTAAGGCTGGGTAATTTGTAGAGAAAAAAAAGTTTATTTGGTTCATGATTCTGATGGCTGGAAAGTCCAAGATTGGACATCTGCATCTGGTAAGGGCCTCAGGCTGCTTCCATTCATGGTGGAAGGCGAAAGGGAGCAGGTGTTTGCAAAGATCACATGGCGAGAGAGGAAGCAATGGAGAGAAGGTAATATGGTTTGGATGTGTATTCCTGCCCAAATCTCATATTGATACATAATCCCCAGTGTTGGAGGTGGGGTCTGGTGGGAGGTGATTGGATTATGAGATGGCTTTCTCATGAATGATTTAGCACCATCCCCCTAGGTACTGTCCTTGTGATAGTGAGTGAACTCTCATGAGATCTGGGCATTTAAAAGTGTGTAGCACCTTCCCTACTCTCTCTCTCCTGCTCTGCTTCTCACCTTCTGCCATGATTGTAAGTTTCCTGAAGCCTCCACAGAAGCCAAGCAGATCCCAGCATCATGCTTCCTGTACAGCCTGCAGAACCATGAGCCAATTAAACCTCTTTTCTTTATAAATTACCCAGTCTCAGGTATTTTTTTATAGCAACGTGAGAATGGACTAATACAGGGTGGGAGGTGCCAGGTTCTTTTTAACAACTGGCTGTCTCCCAAGAAGTAATAGAGCTAGAGTGTAACTCACTCACCCTTGAGGGAGGGCATTAATCTGTTCATGATGGATTCACCCCCATGACCCAAATTCCTCCCACTAGGCCCGACATCACCATATTCGGGATCAAATTCAACATAAGTTTTGGGGGGCAGAAATAAGCCATATCTAAACCATAGCAGATACTTTTAATCCTTATTTCTTTTTCACCTTTTGCTTTGTTTTACCACCAAACTAGCAAAAGAGCCATGCACAGGCAGTCCATAGAATCCAGGTCACACAGGCGTATGAACAGCAAGGCCTCCTGGGTGCCTCCTGTGTCCTCACAGAGATCTTCTTGAGGTCCCTGCAGGCCTGTTGCAGGGAGGAATCCCCTGGGGTGTGGCCTCCTTTTTAAGACACTTGAATTTTGATGACTTGAAAGTTAACCTAAAGAAGCCGGGCACAGTTGTTCACCCCTGTAATCCCAGCACTTTGAGAGGCCGAGGTGGGCGGATCACCTGAGTTCAGGAGTTTGAGACCAACCTGGCCAATATGCCGAAACCTTGTCTCTATTAAAACTACAAACAATTAATGGGGCGTGGTGGTGGGCACCTGTAATCCCAGCTACTGGGGAGGCTGAGGCAAAAGAATCACTTGAACTTGGGAGGCCGGAAGTTGCAGTGAGCCGAGATTGTGCCACTGTACTCCAGCCTGGGTGACAGAGCAAAACGCCATCTCAAAAAAGAAAGAAAGAAAGAAACAAAAAAAGGCTGGACACGGTGGCTCACGCCTGTAATCCCAGCACTTTGGGAGGCCGAGGTGGGTAGATCACAAGGTCAGCAGCTCGAGACCATCCTGGCCAACATGGTGAAACCCCGTCTCTACTAAAAATACAAAAATTAGCTGGGCATGGTGGTACGTGCTACTCGGAAGGGTGAGGCACGAGAATCGCTTGAACCCAGGAGGTGGAGATTGCCGTGAGCCAAGATCACACCACTGCACTCCAGCCTGGTGACAGAAGGAGACTCCATCTGAAAAAAAAGAAGAAGAAATAAAGTTAACCAAAAGCAAATAGTAGGAGACATTCAGCTTTTGTTTGAGTGCTCCTCTGGGTGAAGGGATGCCTTGCTTCATCAAAATGTCTAGACTCAGAAATTAAAATGTCTTCAAGGGCTCATAATAGGAGGAAGATTGATAAATTATACAGCTTAAAATATCTTCCTTCACATTGTTCAGGGTTTGGTAAACTCCTCAAGACCTCAAGGCCTTGCTTATCTATGAGCTCTCCAGAGCTGGGGACTGGGGTGAGAGAAAGTGAGGTGTCTAGTGTGTAAAATTTAAGAAGTAAGGAGGCACTTAGGGTAATGCAAGTCCAGGGTCAGTGTGGGCACCAGGCACCTCTCTTGCTTCATCTGAGTACTGATTTTGAGGCTCTTCAAACTTTAGGAGGAGCCAGAGATGCCTTCTATCACTGGAAAGGACACAGGAGGGTATAAAAGGCTTGGAAGACATTCCCAGGGCCATGAGTAATCTTTTTCTTCTTCTTCTTTTTTTTTTTTGAGACCGAGTCTCACTCTGTTGCTCAGGCTGGAATGCAGTGGCGTGATCTTGGCTCACTGCAACCTCTGCCTCCCAGGTTCAAGCGATTTTCGAGCCTCAGCCTCCCAAAGTGCTGGGATTACAGGCATGAGCCACCGCGCTTGGCCACCATGAGTAATCTTGAACCACATTTTGTCTAGCTTTGGAGATAAACCCTTACTGGGTCTCTTGGTCTCAAAGTCTCCCCTCAGCTCTGACACAGCCTGTTTGTAGTTTAGGGTTATTTTACTTGTTCCCCATGATGTCTGTGTTATCCTTCCATTTCCAGATTGTTTATACTCTTCTTTTGGGCTCTCCAAGTAGTATTTCTCTTTTGGCCTTCTGAATCTTATGTTTCTCAGTTTGCTTGCTGCTTTTTCAAGGCAATTGCCAATGTGGTCATCCTTTTTTTTTTTTCCTTGCACTTAATAATTTCTAACTTACTATTGTGGTAGGTTGAATAATATGTCAATCAAAGGTATCCATGTCCTAATCCCTGGAACCTCTTGATTTTACCTTATAAAGCAAAATAATTTTTTTGCAGATAGGATTAGGTTAAGAATCTTGAGATGGAGAGATTATTTAAATTATCTGGATGAGCCCTAAGTGTAATCACAAGTGTCCTTATAAAAAGGAGGAAGAGGGAGATTTCATTATGAAAGTAGGAGATGGGACACAGACGCAAGAGCTTGGAATGATTCAAGAAAGGGCCATGAACCAAGGAATGCAGGCAGCCTCCAGAAGTTAAAAAAAGGCAAGGAAATAGAAGAAACCAGCCCTGCCAACACCTTGACTTTAGCCCAGTGAAACTGATTTTGGACTTCTGAACTCTGGAAATGTAAAACCCTAAATTATTGTTATTCAAAGCTACTGAGTTTGTGGTAATATGCTACACCAACAATAGGAAACTAATATAATATCTTTATGTCACAGTAAGAAGTACAAACACATTTCTAGACTATATACTCCATGAAGGAGTCAGCATCACCTGGAGTTAACAGTACTGGCTCTGGAGCAGTCAAACCTGGGTGTAAATCCTGGCTGATCTCTGTAGTAGATATTTGCCCGTCTTTGTCTACCCAGGCTTTTGAACTTTCTTCCTGTATGAGGCAGAATGTGTTAGTTGCCTTCCTACTGTTCACTCCTCATTTTCCATTACTAACAGCATCCTAATTTGTACAGAGTTGTAAATTTCACCATCTTAGTAATAATCAAATTTTAGTCCGGGCACCGTGGCTCATGCCACTTCACTCAAACTCCAGCACTTTGGGAGGTCAAGGCAGGAGGATCGCTTGAGCCCAGGAGTTCAAGACCAGCCTCGGCAATGTAGTGAGACCCCATCTCAAAAAAAAAAAATCCTGTTTTTAAAAATAAAAAAATAAAAAAAAATATTTTACCGTCTTCCTTGAAATCACAAGCAGCCACTGAAATAGTTCTTGCCAAGTGTTCATTTCTGGGAGAGACTTCAGAGGGGGCCTAAAAAGGGGTTAATTTGACCGGCATGCACCTTTGTCCTTTGACTTATCCTTCCTTCACAGAATGCCACATGCTAAGGATGGTGGTGTGGAAAGGAAGATATATCTTGCTTCGCTAATGGAATTGTGAGGATGATCTTCTAGCTCTGGACTGTATCCTCAGACTTCTTGCTTTGTGAAAAGAATAAGGGCCTAGTTTGGTTAAGCCACTGGTTTTTGTGTTCTCTGTTATGTTAACCTTATAATTCATTATTTGTTTCACTCTAGTGGAACTTACCAATTTCTATTTTTGATTCTAGTATTCTAGTACATTGTACATGTATCTGTCAACAGATTCTAAACTCCCTGAAGGAGACAAATTACCAGTGGACAAGAACACAGCCTCTGGAGTCCAATAGACCTGGTGTATTCATTAGGGTAAGTGGTGCTAGGTGCTGTAACAGATAAACCTCAAATTATTTGTGACTTCACACAATATAACCTTATTTCTTCACTCATATGAAGTCGTTTTTAGTACACATTGCCATTTATGGACATAGGCTCTTACCTTCTCATGATTCTTTGCTGCTTAATCTGGCTAGAGTGGTTTCCTGATGTACACAGTTACAAACTCAGAGAGACAGAGCTACTTACTAGATTGAGCTATAAGAAACTGATGACACATGAACATAAATACTGCCTACAAAATGGCAGTTTCACATGATTAAACCTAACTTCACATGTCATTTTGAGCAAGGGACTCTCTAAATCCATTTCTTTAGCTATAAAATGGGGTACCAATACTCATTCCCTCCAAGGAGATTATAAAGATCAAATAAGAGGATGTATGCAAAGAACTTCACACACAGGCTGACACAGAGTCAGTGACTCAAACAGGTTAGGTATGATTTACCCAATGCCTAGCACAGACTCTCTGGCACATACTAGCTATTCTTTAATTATATATATGCATGTATGTATGTATAAATTGAGATAGAATTCACATACCATAGGCTGGGCACGGTGATGCTGTAATCCCAGCACTTCGGGAGGCCAAGGCAGGCGGATCATGAGGTCAAGAGATTGAGACCATCCTGGCCAACATGGTGAAACCCCATCGCTACTAAAAATACAAAAATTAGCTGGGCATGGTGGTGTGTGCCTGTAGTCCCAGCTACTTGGGAGGCTGAGGCAGGAGAATCGCTTGAACCCGGGAGGCGGAGGCTGCAGTAAGCTGAGGTCGCACCACTGCACTCCAGCCTGGCAACACAATGAGACTCCATCTCAAAAACAAAAACAAAAACAATTCACATACCATAAAATTCACCTTTTTAAAGTTACAATTCAGTGATTTTTAGTATATTCACAAAGTTATATAGTCATCATCACTGATTCCAGAACATTTTTATCACCACAATCAGAAACCTCATACCTGGCTGGGCGCAGTGGCTCACGCCTTTGGGAAGCCAATGCAGGCGGATTGCCTGAGGTCAGGAGTTGAGGTCAGGAGTTCGAGACCAGCCTGGCCAACATGGTGAAACCCTGTCTCTACTAAAAATACAAAAAATTAGCCGGGCATGGTGGCGCATGCCTGTAGTCCAAGCTACTCGGGAGGTTGAGGCAGGAGAATCATTTGAACCCAGGAGGCAGAGGTTGCAGTGAGCCAAGATCACGCCATTGCACTCCAGCCTGGGTGACAGAACAAGACTCTGTCTCACAATAAAAAAAAAGAAACCTCATACCTGATAGCAAGACCCTGTCTCTATTTAAAAAAGAAAAAAGAAAAAAGAAACCTCATACCCATTAGCAGTCACTTTACCTTTCGAATGAATCATCTTTGTTTCAAAATGGCTGGCACAGTACCTTGCTCTTCAAATTTGCTCTGTATTTATTGATTCTATTGGCATCTCCTGTAGAGTTGACAAAACATTTCTTGTTTATTCAACAACAATGGATAGTATGTCATTTAATTTGTCATTTAATACGTATGTGTATGTATGTGTGCACACACACACACATACCCCAAATTTATGCTCAGGGAATCAGATTCTCCAACACCAAAATAATAAAATGACAAAAATAATAATAACAATAATATTGTTGATAACAATCCTGGTTGTGCATTTAAAATGACAGAAGGAGGCTATTGTGATATGATGCCATGAGCTTTCCACCTCTGAGAGAATTCACAAGGGAGGTTGGAAAGAAGTGCTCCAGTTTCCACGTTCTCACATGCAATCACCTTCTTTCTCTCCCTGTTGGCAGTCACTGCAGCTCAGCTTGCTGAAAGAGAAGAAATTGAGCCAGTGTCTAAGAGGGTGCCTCAAAAGTTCCTCGACTGTATTAATCTTTTGATTTTAGAGCTTTTATAAATAGCACTCCTTTGAACACACACAAAGAAGGGCAAGTCAAAGTGACAATAGCCCAGTTCTTCTTCTTAGCTAAGAATGCCTCCTTTCTATACCTATTAGATTGGACAGGACGCGTTACTGGGGGACTTTGCTTGATTCTGTTCAGAGTCACAGCTGTAAAAGCAGGTGCATTTTTTTTGCCATTTGACATTCTTAAAGAAAAGTCATCCCGGAAAACAACCCAATTTAGTATTTGCATTACTCTGCATGGTTGATGGTTTCAAAAGATTAATGTTTAGTTTGGGAACGGTTCATTGTTTTTATCTTTGAAACAGTCAATTTCTCTTTTATACCTGCTGTGGCTATGAGAGCACTGTGCTGGCTTGGGTCCTTCATTAAAAGTGTGAGCTGCTGTCAAGAAGGAGAAAGAAATACTGTGCACTTCACTGAAATATATTACGTTTTTTTTCTTTCTTTTTTTTTTTTTTTTTTGAGACAGGATCTCACTGTGTCACCCAGGCTGGCCAGTGGAGCAATTACTGCTCACTGCGGCCTTGACCTCCTTGGTTCAAGTCATCCTCCCACCTCAGCCTCCCGAGTAGTTGGGACTACAAGCACATGCCACCATGCCCGGCTAGTTTTTCTATTTTTTGTAGAGATGGGGGTTTCACTTTGTTGCTCAAGCTGGTCTCAAACTCCTGGGCTCAAGTGATCCACTCTCCTCTGCCTCCCAAAGTGCTGGGATTACAGGCATGAACCACCACCATTCCCAGCCCTATTTCCATTATTTTAACTTCTAATGCCTGAAAATGAATAGATACAAGATGAAACATTTAAATGAAGATGTAACTAATCCAATGGAAAAACATTAAAAAAAATGACTAAAATAAAACTTACTGACCAAAGAAAGAAAGAAAAGTAGAAATTAAAATGTTTCACTATTGGGTTCAATGTACATTATTCAGGTGACAGGTACACTAAAAGCCCAGACTTCACCACTATACAATTCATCCGTGTAGCCAAAAACCACTGAACCCTTACAGCTATTGAATTTTTTTTTTTTTTGAGACGGAGACTTGCTCTGTCGCCTAGGCTGGAGTGTAGTAGTGCGATCTCAGCTCACTGCAACCTCTGCCACCCGGGTTCAAGCAATTCTCCTGCCTCAGCCTCCCAAGTAGCTAGGATTACAGGCACATGCCACCATGCCTGGCTAATTTTTATATTTTTTTAGTAGAGATGGGGTTTCACCATGTTGGCCAGGCTGGTCTCAAACTCCTGACCTTGTGATCCACCCACCTCAGCCTCCCAAAGTGCTGGGATTACAGGCATGAGCCACTGCGCCCGGCCAAAAAGTTTTTTAAAAAGGTCTAGGGTGGGCCAGCCAACTGGTTACAGAGTTGTCTGGGATCCCATGGAATATTTAACTTGACCTTTGATGGGAACAGGGAACTGACACCCAGGGAGGTAAAATGACTTGCCCTCGCCCTGTTATGGTCAATATCACTGTAGGTCTCCGGACCCAGCTCTTTAGCAACCTCTCCATGCCTCTATGCAGCTCCCCATGTATCAGTTCTCGGAGAGAACGCAGTTTGGGCATCTGTGACTCTTAGGTTGAATTCAGGCAGTTTACTACTTCTCCTCGGCTCATAACGTCTAGGACAGCCTTGAATAGGTTCAGAAATCATGTGGCAACAAAATCCCCCCTTGATAGCATGGTATATGGGTTATGTTTAGTATTTGCGAAGTAAACAACTGGGATCAAATTCCAGCACTGCTACTTAGCCGCTGTGTGACACTGGTATCTTTGTGTCCTAAGACTGTAATAAATTGTCACAAGCTTCGTAGTTTAAATCAACAGAAATTTGGCCAGGCGTGGTGGCTCATGCCTGTAATTCCAGCACTTTGGGAGGCTGAGGTAGGTGGATCACTTGAGGTCAGGAGTTTGAGACCAGCCTGGCCAACATGGTAAAACCCTGTCTCTACTAAAAATGCAAAAATTAGCCAAGTGTGGTGGCAGACGCCTGTAATCCCAGCTACTTGTGAGGCTGAGACAGGAGAATTGCTTGAACCTAGGAGGCAGAGATTGCAGTGAGGTGAGATCATGCCACTGCACTCCAGCCTGGGCGACAAGAACAAGACTGTCTCAAAAAATCAATCAATCAATCAACAGAAATGTATTATCTTAAAGTTCTGGAGGGTAGAAGTCGAAAATCAAGGCAACGGGAGTGCCATGCTCCTCCTGAAAGCTTTAGGGAAGAGTCCTCCCTTGCCTGTGCCTAGTTTCTGGTGCCTGCCCGCAATCCTTGGTGTTCCTCGGCTTGTAAGATGCATCCAAATATCTTTCTGCTTTCTCTGGTAAAGACACGGGTCATTGTATTTGAAGCCCATCCTAATTTAGTATGACTTTGTCATAATGTGATTACATCTGCAAAGACCCTATTTTCAAATGTAGTCACAATCACAGGTACTGGGGTTAGAACTTGGGTAGATTTTTTGGGGGGGTTACAATTCAACCTACTAACTCAGGTAACTCCCTCCACCAATCTGAGTACAGTTTCTTCCTTTCTATAATGGAAAAAAACACCTCTCTCCCAGGCTTAATGTGAATACAATGAGATGACATGCGTAAGTGCCCGGTATATAGGAGGTGCTCTGAAGATGCTGCCAACTCCCCCTTGGATTTCTTTGTTCCTAAAGTCAAGCTCAGTGATCGTACATAGTAGGTAAGTTTGGCAGTTGATTGATTTTCTAAATCAGAAGTGTTAATGCCCAGTGGACTTTGCACCCGAGGACCCAGAGATCTGGCTATGCATTCTCTAAGTGTCTTTTCACAAGGCAAGACTCTCCCAGTCCCTCTTGGAGAATCACTTTTGAGACACATTTACTAGTTCTACCTGCTTTCTCCTTAAATCACCATGGATAACAGCATCCTTTCTGCACATCTCGGGTTCTGCTTGGATTTAGCATCAACTCCTTGATAACATGTTATGAGGACAAAATCTCTGCTTTCTATGTGGAATTGACAAAGATATTTACACTATTGAATTAAGGCTTCTAATTTGGCTTTATAGGTGAGCTCCTAGTCAGAATACTGAAGAATTAATAAAAATTACATAAATGACCTAAAGAAATGTGAATTTGTATAGATTGTTTAAAATGGGCAAGTTTTATTAGAAAACTATCCTATTTAACAGCATCCCTGGTAAATAAGAAAACAAACAAAAATTGCTGGGCGCAGTGGCTCACGCCTGTAATCCCAGCACTTTGGGAGGCTAAGGCGGGCGGATCACCTGAGGTCAGGAGTTCGAGACCAGCCTGGCCAACATGGTGAAACCCCGTCTCTACTAAAAATACAAAAAAAAAAAAAAAAAAAAAAAAAAAAAATCAGCCAGGCGTGGTGGCAGGTGCCTGTAATCCCAGGTAATTGGGAGGCTGAGGCAGAAGAATCACTTGAACTGGGGAGGCAGAGGTTGCAGTGAGCCAAGATCACACTGCTGCATGCACTCCAGCATGGGCGACAGAGAAAGACTCAGACTAAAAAAGAAAAACAAAACAAAACAAAAAACCACCAACCAACCAACCAAACCAAAGCAAACAAAACAAAAAATAGAAGACAGAAAAAAGAAAACTATCCTCCAGAATAACAGTTCGAATTCATAGAGGAAATATCTCATTTGAAAAAAAAGCTCCAGGTCTTTAGAGAAAATAAATTAGTAATCTGATAACGTATTTCAGCAGAATCTAATGTGGTAGATGCCTCTAGAAGTTTCTTTAAAGGAAAATTTAGAGCAAGGGCTAAAACAAGAAAGAGCAGAAAACTAAACCAGTGGGCATAAGAAAGCAGAATTGTTGAGGAATTTGCTTAACAATTATAACAGTTGAAGTTCTTTTAGCGAATAAATTAAAAACTTGTTGGAGAGAAATTATTTGCTGATTTCTTTACCTTGCTACTTTCTTCTGTGTGTAGATCCCAGTTTTTCTTGTTGGATGCTATGTCCCGGACGGACTTAGTCGGATATACTTCTGCATGAGTTTCCATTTCCAGTATTGTCCTATTCAGGGATATAAAGTCAACTATGTCCTAGGTTCTGCCATGAAAGAATACACTATTTAACTATTGAAGTCTAGGGCTTGATAATCTAGCAGAAGTCACCGAGGATCAAGAATGTCCATATAAGGGGTTACTAAAAAGTAGACCTTTTAAAAAACTGAGATGCCAGAATCAATACACCTGTCTTGGTTTGTTAATCATAGTTAAAATTTTGAAACCAAAAGCAATAAGCTGATCTCTCAAACAAGAAATACATTAACTGAAGACACAATGATGTGAAAAGACCACTGTGAAGTACCAGTGGTATGAAAAGTTCAGGATGTGATTGAGTAGCATTGTAATCTTGACCCTGGGCTGCTAGTTTCTCTGACAGTTCAGAGGTGAACAGTCTGCATATCTGTGCTAAACTGTAGTACTCTGAAGGTATTGCCAAATCAAATAATTTGGGTTTCTCAGTGCAGGTATCACTCTCTCCTGTGATCTCTGGCTAAGCAGGGCTGTTGGCAGATCAAGTTCTTGTTTCAGTCGAGACCATGATGGTATTTGATTGTCTATTCAGTCACTATACCTAACCCATTGGCTAATACATCTCATGCTATGCTTCCTGCGAGGGGTGTGATGGTCAACCAGCCAGCCTAGTGCTGGGCCCCAGCTAAGAGGGGGATACTTGGATTGGATTTTTCAAATTATTTTTATTGACTGTCACAAGCATAGCAACATAGTATGCATGTAAAGTATTGAGCACTCCAGAAAATTTAACACTTAAATAGACTATCTTTGTAACACGTAACACATAACACATAACATGTGAAACCAGAACACGTAAATGAACTATCCTCCATAAGTAGTCTTCTTGGGACATTACATATTTGTTCAAACAGTGATCCCACATTTGCACTCAACATTTTTCTTTTTTGGAATTGTTACCAGGGCCAATTAATAATCCATAAAAGGATATCATTTTTATAAATTTCTTAATTACTCATATTACTGATCATGGAACTTAGAAACCTTTTTGCTCTTTACAAATGGAAATTAACTGCAAAAGCTAAAGATTTCTTGTTGCTGGGAGCTTATAAAAAACTATGCTTCAAGCTCTGACAGCCATTCTCAAAGAGGATTTCTAAAAGTTAACTTTGACCAATGTCAGAGTCATTACAATGATTTTGCAGCCTCCAAGAAGATGACTTTTGAAGGAGAAAACACCCATTTGAATGTAAGTTACAGCATATTTACTAGAAAGTAATTACACTATTTTATTGCACATTAAATAAGTCAGGTATAGCTAGCAAGAGGAGTTGTGCTATTCACCTACTAAAGACAGTGTACATATATTTGCTATTACAAAATGCATTCTTCTATAAAAGGTGACACCGCATTTCTAATGAAAGTTGGATCTAAGAATAGCTCTAGTACCAAGTTCAGAAAAGTCACCCTAGGGGAGAAATGTTTAGCAGTTTGTATTTAAATAGCTTCCTTAAATATATTGCTGTTACTCATTGCATATGACTTTACACGTAATTCATGTAATTCATATTTATTTATAATTACTTGAGTGAGAAGGAGTATTAAACTTTTGGAATTACATATTCTTAGCTTTTTTAACGTTGTACTATGAAAGTTAATTTTTGACAGTAGATAAAATACAAGGGTCTGTAGCAACTTGTTTGGTGGAAGAAAATTTTAGCGCAGGGGTCATAGCACTGCTATAGGGAGCAAGTTCAGTCCTTCCTTTTCTCCTTTCATCCATATTAAATTGTCCACTTTGGTCTGCAGATGACCAGCATTACCACTATAACTGCTGACAGGGGAATTTCACTCTCTTTGTTTTTGACTGCCATTGTTGGCTTTCTGATCTGGGATTATGTCTCATTGAAGTCAAGCCTACATAACACCAGGTGAACACAGTTGCTGGTTTCTTCTTCTCTGTCTCTAGGCCTAACACTCCAGGGTTTAGCAGGGCAGGAAAGGGAGAAGGAAAATGATTTTTTCCAGCTTCTTCAAAGCCTGTGAAGCAAGGATTTTTTTTTTTTTTTTTTTTTTTTTTTAAAGACAGAGTCTTGCTCTGTCACCCAGGCTAGAGTGCAGTGGTGTGATCTCAGCTGACTGCAATTTCACCCTCTGAGGTTCAGGGGATTCTCCTGCCTCAGCCTCTCAAATAGCTGGGATTATAGGCATGTGCCACCACACCCAGCTAATTTTTGTATTTTTTAGTAGAGATGGGGTTTTGCCATGTTGGCCAGGCTGGTCTTGAACTCCTGGCCTCAAGTGATCCACCTGCCTCAGCCTCCCAAAGTGCTGGGATTACAGGTGTGAGCCACCGAGCCCCACCCACAAGGCTTTTTTTGCCTTAACTTTTTCTCACATCACTGCATCTGATGGATATAACTCACACCCTACAAAGAGTAGGTGCTCCCTGTGTCTCCTCTTGGGGAGAGTGTATATTGCCCCTGTCTTAGTCTGCTGTAATAGAAATACCATAGACTGGGTGGCTTAAACAATAAACACTTATTTTACTCAATTGTGGAGGCTGAGAAGTCCAAGATCAAGGTGCCTGTATATCTGGTGAGGGCCCACTTCCTGGTTTGCAGATGACTGTCTTCTTGTTGTATCCTTACATGGCAGAGAACAGAGACAGAAGAATTACGCTCTCTCGTCTCTTCTCATAAAAGCATGAATCCATTTGTGAGGGTTCCACCCTCATGACTAAGTATGCCCCAAAGTCCCCACCTATAATACCATCCCACTGGGATTAAGGGTTCAACATATGAATCTGGGGGAAAACACAAGCATTCAATCCATAACAACCCTCTTACCTTGTATTGTCTCCCTTCCCAGTTCTTCAGACTCACTAAACTGGAGGATGCCCAGGTTTTTGTTTTATTTGTTTTCTCTTTTGCATGTATGATCCACATGGCCCCATCCTAGGTGTTCCTAAAACCTCTAGACATCCAGAGCCACCATGTCTTTTAATATCCAAATTGAATGGTTGGTGCTACCATTCCATGTGCCTTGGGACCTCCAGAATTCCTAAGTTTTCCCAAAATAACCTGGAAGGAGTTATGTTCTCCTAGTCATTCATGCTGTGATCTGCTTTCCTGCTTTAGCCTGGATGTTAAACCAGAGGCGGCTGACCTCCCTATCTGCCCACCACATCCCTGGCACACAAGCCTGTTCCTCTCCCTTTCTTTCTTGTTTCCTCTTCTTTGTATGTTACTGGTATGTCTCTTGTGCTGCAAACTCAGGCTTTCAGGAAATGTGACTTTCTTGATTTTCTTATGATTGTATTTAATGATCACCATTTCACCTAGTGGTAAAAGCTTAATCATGGCCAATTTCAGGTCAAACTCATAATTTCTCCCTTTCCCCCTTTCTCTCCTAAATTCTGGACAGAGGTGGGGTAGGATTACATGGTGTCAGAGCACTAAGGGTAGTGGTAGAGTCTAGCCCATTTTCCCCATCTGTCCATGACAGCCGCATTAGTCTGTTCTCACACTGCTATAAAGACTTACCTGAGACTGGGTAATTTACAAAGAAAAGAGGTTTAATTAGTTCACGGTTCCACAGGCTGTGCAGGAAGCATGGCTGGAGAGGCCTCAGGAAACTTACAATCATTGTTGAAGGAGAAGGGGAAGCAGGCACGTCCTACATTGCTGGAGCAGGAGGAAGAGAGAGAAGGGGGAGGAGCTACACACTGTTTTTTTTTTGTTGTTTGTTTTTGTTTTTTTTAGATGGAGTCTCGCTCTGTCACCAGGCTGGAGTGCAGTAGCACGATCTCGGCTCACTGCAACCTCCGACTCTGTGGTTCAAGTGATTCTCCTGCCTCAGCCTCCCAAGTAGCTGGGGTTACAGGCACGAGCCACCATTCCCAGCTAATTTTTGTAGTTTTAGTAGAGACAGGGTTTCACCAAATTGGCAAGAATGGTCTTGATCTCCTGACCTCGTGATCCGCCCTCCTTGGCCTCCCAAAGTGTTGGGATTACAGGCATGAGCCACTGTGCCCGGCCGGTGCTACACGCTTCTAAACAACCTCACTTCTAAACTTGTGAGAATTCACTCACTATCATGAGAACAGCAAGAGGGAGATCTGCCCCCAGGATCCAATCACCTCCCACCAGGCCCCTCCTCCAACACTGGGGATTACAATTCGACATGAGATTTGGGCAAGGACACAGATGGAGACCATATCATTGGCCTTTGCTTAACAGTTCATCTTGTCTGATGCGTGATCCTTCTCACTTCTTCACACTGGTATTTGTTGAGATGTCCTTTGTTACAGCACTCTATGCAAGTCGAGGGTGGTGAGATTTCCTCTTCCTCACTGCAAGTCCTCTCCAGGTCTGCTGGCTGTCACTGACACATCTGTGCCACTCTTGGCCAAAGAGAAAGACATTCCCCTGAATCCTGCAGTACCCTGGGACATCTCTGAACTCGGTGAGGCTGCCTGAGGTCGGCCATCCTGATACACCACACAGATATCTCTACCCCAACTGTGTGGTGGAGGGAGGGGCACTTGGGTTGCAGAGGAGCTCAGAGAGCTTGGCCGCCTGGAAAGCAAGGCACCAGTTTGCTTTGCTCTCTCAGATCCCCAAGCCCTCTGGGGATTTGATGCTTCCTTCCTTCCCCAGGGCTGGTGTGGGGACAGACAGCAGAACTACTTCTCTACTCCTTAGACACTGAAGAGGGGCCTCATCTCCTTTCTCTTCTGACTCCTCCCTTTCACAGTTGCAATAATCTCTACAGGCGAGTGGGGTGGGCTAAAAGGAACTGTTTTTGTTTGTTTGTTTTTGAGACAGGGTCTCAAAAACACCCAGGCTGTCACCCAGGCTGGAATGAATGCAGTGGCGCACTCACGGCTCACTGCAGCCTCGACCTCCCAGGCTCAAGCCATCCTCCTGCCTCAACCTCCTGAGTAGCTGAGACTACAGGAACGTACCACTACACCCAGTTAATTTTTTTTTTTTTTTGAGATGGAGTCTCTCTTTGTTGCCAGGCTGGAGTGCAGTGGCACGATCTTGGTTCACTACAACCTCTGCCTCCTGGGTTCAAGCGATTCTCCTGCCTCAGCCTCCTGAGTAGCTGGGACTACAGGCACGCACCATCACGCCCAGCTAATTTTTGTATTTTTAGTAGAGACGGGGTTTCACCATGTTGGCCAGGATGGTCTCGATCTCCTGATCACGTGATCCACCCACCTTGACCTCCCAAAGTGCTGGGATTACAGGCGTGAGCCACCGTGCCTGGCCCATTTTTTTGTATTTTTTGTAGAGACAGGGTCTCACTATGTGGTCCAGGCTGGTCTCCAACTCCTGGGCTCCAGTGATCCACCCACCTCGGCCTCCCAAATTGCTGGGATTACAGGCAGGAGCCACGGCACCCAGCCAGAAAAAACTTTAATAGCATATTATCGTAAATCTATAATTTATGCCTGGAATCCTTATAGTTTAAAAAAGTCAAAAGCCAAAAATCTGGTCTGTGTGTTCTGGTCTAATATCCTTCTTCTAGTCAAATGCCCTAGCTGAGAAAATGGGGGATAGGGAAAGAGTAAAGGTCAGAAAGCAGGAAGTGCTAGTAACAAGAGCCACATTGGGTAACATTTCAAAATAATATCTTGATACTTGAATAAGCCTTTTTCGGAAGCTTTGAAAGAAGCGAGTAATGGAGGGTGTTGACAGCATAAGGCCTTGGAGGGAACCGCATTAACAGTCCCATGCCGTACTCCAGGCCTCCAGGAATTTCTTCCTGGCAGTCTCCTTCTCAAGCTCTGTCCCTTTCATAGTTTGTGAGCTATTTCCCTTCTCAGCCCTACTTCCCAATCTACCTCCCTTTCTGGGACACCTACAGATTCTCCAAATTCAGCACATTCCTTTTTGTGCCACCCTCTTCTTCCAGACCAAGGCTTGGAGTAGAAAGTGGGAGTTCCTTCACTTTTAAAGATGCCCTCTAGGAATTTGCCTATAAAAGGAGCTATTCCCCACCCCACAATGTACAAATGCCTGTGAATTACACCTCCTTCCCATTCTATTATTTGAAAGCAACTGCTGTCCTATTTTTTTTTTTTTTTTTGAGACGGAGTTTCGCTCTTGTTGCCCAGGCTGGAGTGCAATGGGTGCGATCTAGGCTCAGTGCAGCCTCAGCTCACTGAAACCTCTGCCTCCTGGGTTCAAGCGATTTTCCTTGCCTCAGCCTCCCGCGTAGCTGACATTACAGGTGCCTGCCACCACGCCCGGCTAATTTTTTGTATTTTTAGTAGAGACGGGGTTTCATCAGGTTTGCAGGCTGGTCTCGAACCCCTAACCTCAGGTGATCCACCCGCCTCAGCCTCCCAAAGTGCTGGGATTACAGGCATAAGCCACCACGCCTGACCTCTATTTTGTTTAAAATAAAAAAATTTCCTTCCTCTTTCATCTATGTAAAAAAATTATTTTTGTTTATTTTCTTGAGTTATATTTACCTTTTAAAAATGGGCAACGCTTAGGATCAAGGATTTCGATTAGTTTTACAAAGTACCACACCCAGGAAAACTGAGCCAACAAATTTGCATGCAAAGTTTCAGGTCTCCCTACTTCTAAAAATGCATACCTCCTTAACAGCTCTCCACCTCCGACGCTTAGAGAACCGAAACCCAAACCTACAGCAGGCACACTGCCCAGTTCCCTCAGTGACACAGAAACTGAATGAAAACTTGTTAAAGCTGGAAGGGTTGCAGATGCAGGGGATACCATATTAGTTTAAGCATAAGTGGTTTACCTTGAATATTAAGCATCTCTTTAGGTAGGTGTGGAGCTGCGCAGTGTCCCATGCCAGTGCATAATGTCAGTCAGTGTTTCTTTTCTTTTTTTTTTTGAGACGGAGTTTCACTCTGTTATCCAGGCTGGAGTGCAGTAGTACAATTTCAGCTCACTGCAACCTCCACTTCCCAGGTTCATATGATTCTCCTGTTTTACCCTCCTGAGTAGCTGGGCACACGCCACCACGCCCGCCTAATTTTTGTATTTTTAGTAGAGACGGGGTTTCACCATATTTATCAGGCTGGTCTCGAACTCCTGACCTCAGGTGATCCACCCGCCTCAGCCTCCCAAAGTGCTGGGATTACAGGGGTGAGCCACCGCGCCTGATGTCAGTGTTTATTTTCATGGCTTCTTTTATTTCATTATGATCGAGAGTTTCACAACAAACTAAGGAATTAATTTGTATTTTTGTCAGCATTTAATCCTTTAAAAGTCAAGTAATTCTAGAAAGGGACGTGTGGGGGATGCTTTCACGTTTAGTGTTCAGACTTTGATTCCATCCGCTGTATTCTTTGCGTCTCAACCCCATTACACGTTCAGCTCCCAGCTTTAATGTTTCCAGGGAATATATAACTCTCTTCTCCTATAAAGGTGGGATGGGTGGGAACCACAGGTCTAACCGCTCCATATGTAGATCCAAACACTCCTCCCTTTCTGCAACCCACTGCCCTTCCTTAGCCTCTGTGGCATCTCCGATGTGCAATTCTGAGCTTCGACAGGATTCCATCCTCTACTTTGTAAAATCCCATACCATTCCTCTACCTGAGGCAGGAAAATAGGGTCGGGAGGGAGAGAACATAAGGACAATTCATACTTCATCTATAATAGGAAATATCCTCTCCATAGGGCGTTAACTTTGGTTTCCTCGTCTATAAAATGGAGAGAACAGTCATTCCTGCTTTGGAACATGCTTGTTAGGATGAATAATGTAAATTGCCTCCTGCAGTGTCTGACACGTAGTGGGTGCTTGATAAATCTTTGTTAACAGATATGCCTTTATATTGATTCTTAGCTGTGGGAAGTATTCATTCAAATACATATTCAAATAATCTTTTAGCTATATTCCTGCTTGTATATGGATTCCTCTTGCCTTCTGTGAACTCCCTCACATCTCCAGGACTTCAGTACAGGAATAAGGAGTACTCCAAAGATTTCTTGCACTTTCTGGAATTAAACGCTGTGACTTTAGCTTCCTTCCTTTGGATTTTAGGAGGCAGAGGCATGTATTGAGGTGGGTGAAGTGGGGTAGGAAGACCATTTCTGGGAAAATGGGCCAGAGTATTGATCTTTTTCATTACGACCCCTTCGCTTCATTAGAATAAACATTTATTGAACAAGCGCAAATCTTGGCGCTTGTCACTCATGCTTTATTGGCGTTTTCCTTTTTTTTTTTTAAAGCTATCTCCTACAAGAAGGATATTAGCTCTTTCATTCTCTCAAAGGTCAGATGTAATCTTCCAACATCTGACTTTCGCGTCACCCATTTAGGAAGAGACGCGGTCCCTTTAAGGCCCTGGAAAGGGTCTGTTCGTTTCTGTGGGGAGGCCACGCCCCATCACGTGACCGCAGCCCCAGCGGGGCGGGGCTGGCGTCTGCTGGCTGCCGTCACTTCCGGTTCTCTGTCAGTCGCGAGCGAACGAGCAGGAGGGTGTTCGACTGCTAGAGCCGAGCGAAGCGTGAGTGCGCGGGACCCCCACCCTCCCAGCCGGGCCATGAGCTGCCTTCAGGCTCTCCACTCCTCTCGCCGGCAATGGCCGCGGGAAATGGCGGCTCTGTCTTACCTCCCCCTTCCCCTCGGCGTCCCCGGCCCCCTCCTCCGTTCCTGGCTCCACGCCTGACGCGCTGTGGGCCCTTCCGCGCTAGACTCCCGTCCCAGGGGAGCCGAGTCGAGGCGGCGGGCTCTGCGGCCCGGGGCGGTAGATTGAGGGCGGCCGGGGGGCGAGGAGCCGCGGGGAGAGGGTCGCGGCGTCCCCGGGACAATGCGGCGGCGGCCGACCTAGGTGGGGCGCGTGCGGTTACTTGCTCTTCCCTGGCCCTCGCCCTGAGCCGGGCGCTCTGGAGACTGGGAGAGCGGATGCGGGCGGGAGAGGGCCGGGGGAAGAACGGCTGATGTGCGGGGGGAGGGAACGCTTCGAGAGAATAAAATGGCGCTTGGTGCAAGTCCCGCCCCTTCTCACGCCTCCGCACTTCGCCGCCTCCCACGCCCCCTCCGACCAACCTGTCTCCCCTCGCCCGAGCGGCTGCTAGCTACGGGGTTCTAGCGGCTTGCTGGGGCCGCGCGACCCCTTCCCTGGTCTTGTTCTTGTCACCTTCCTGTTATACCGAAGTCGTGTGCTCTTCAGTCCTGGTTCAATTTCACCTCGTTTTTTTCTCATCTTCCCCTCAATCAGCAAGGGCTGAAGATTTCGTTTCTCTTTTTAAAGTTGCGTTTTGTATAAATTCTACAATAGCGGTTTCAGTATCAGTTACTTGAATTACAAGCTGCTTCTCCCCCCACCCCCACATTGGAACAGGCTCATTAAGGTAAAAATATATTTGTTAAAAGTTTAGAGGCTGGCTTTAGTTACCGTTACCTTTCTTCTCCAGTGGAATTCTTTGGGTTGAGTACCAGGTGGTTCTTTGAAAAATTCTTAGGCCCCCAGGCAGTTTTTAATAACAGACGGTAGTTATGATCGACAGTTTCAAAGTGAAAAATTATGTTCAATTTAATTACCTTTTTAAAAAATATCTTTTTGTCGTATTAGCATAAAAAACTGAACTAAATTGATTTTAGAGATGAGGTTGCAAAATGGAGCAGAAACAGGAAAAACGGATAAAACGTGGTCATGAACGTTGCTTTTCCCTTCTGAATTTACCCTTGAAGACATTACCAGTTAAAATCAGATTGAGGTTTTTGAATTTAATGGCTAGGATTGGGGTGGCCCACTTCTTTTTCCTTGACCTCCAATTTTGGAACACATGCAGCGTCAGTGCTAATGCAGGTTTCGTCTAGAGAGCTAGATTATGATTTTTTTTTTTAAGGAGGAATTTTAAGTCTTTTTTTCTTGTATTCAACAAATACAGTGTGTGTTGTGTTTATTAGGCCCTTTAAGGCATACAGAAATTAACCCATTTATGCCTAGCGTTCCACTATTGGAACGCTAGGCATGTGGTAGTTATTTATGTGCTACTGCTCAAGATCATCGCCAAGGTCTGGTTGCATAAATTCAAAAAATTGCAACCTCCGGCATAAATGGATTAATAGGACCTAATCTCTTCTGAGATGGGGAGAGCAAAAGATATTTTGATAATCAGCGTTTTATGATCTGGTGTTATAAGTGCCTTGAATAGAGGTATCCACATATCTTGGAATTCCTTGAAATTTGGGGCTTAGGATTACTGATAGTTTGCTTTCTGCAAACTTGCACTCAGGCACTCAGTAAACACCCACTTGTAAGCAAGGCACTAAGTTATCTATGTCTCTGGGGGGACCTGGGAAGTTACCAGCATAGTAGGAATTTGCGGGAAGGTTTTGCACCTCACATAAATAGGTTTTGCACCTCCCATAAATAGGTTCTTCAAATTTTAATTATGTTCCAGAGTAGAAAAATCTGTGTAAAATGTAATGAATTGCTGGGACTACAGGTGTGCCACCGTGCCCTGCTAATTTTTGTATTTTTAGTGGAGATAAGGTTTCACCATGTTGGCCAGGCTGGTCTCGAAGTCCTGAGCTCAAGTGATCCACATGCTTTGGCCTCCTAAAATTTTGGGATTACAGACGTGATTTCCCGGCCTGAATTGCGTATGATTTTGTGTACTCTTGAATTAGTACCTGTTGTTATTTTGGTGATATGGCCAAAAAGTCAAAATATGAATAAAATATTATGTAAAAATTAATTAGATGTCACATTTGCATAGTACAGCTAGTTCCCTGTTGTGTAAATGTTGGGGTCAATTTCCCATAGTGACTTCTCATTGATGAGAAGTCTAAAGCAGTAATAGTAGAATTACATTTCTTCTGGTTTTAATAGTAATTGTTGTCTGCTGCCTTCTTGCAGTTTACCCTACCCATAGTGTGTAATGCCACTAAAACGAAGTATAGAAAGATCCATTGGCTTGGAGAAAGGTTAGAGACGTAGGAGTGTATGACATTTAGTTCATTGTTCTTACTGGATTCAGCACATTGCACCCTGCATGTTATTTGCAACTTAAAAGAGTATGGATTAAAACTTTTGCTCAGTGTAACAACTCAGTACCACAAAAATGGTAGAATGAACCGTGGAACTTGTCCTTGATTTTTTTCTTTGACTGGGGGAGAGCTAAGTTGAAAGAAGTAGAGTACCTTGTTAATTATTTTTGTAATGTATTTTTCTTTCAGGATGCCTAAATCAAAGGAACTTGTTTCTTCAAGCTCTTCTGGCAGTGATTCTGACAGTGAGGTTGACAAAAAGGTGACTACTACTGGCACCAAGTCATTTTTGTGATACTCAACAATATTGTCCATATCCCATTCTAATGGATAGTAAAAGGTGTATTAACATCTTAAAATGAGGATCTAGCTGGGCGCGGTGGCTCATGCCTGTTATCCTAGTTCTTTGGGAGGCAGAGGTGGCAGGATTGCTTGAGGCCAAGAGTTCAAGACCAACCAGGCTAACATAGCAAGAACCTGTCTCTTTAAAAAAATAAATAAATAAAAAATAAAAAATGAGAATGTGAATGGGTATTTCTGGAGGTATGGTTGGTCTCTGGACCGCTTGACTAGAAGTGCCTAGGATGCTTTTTGCACATTCATACTCATAGGCCCTAAATCAGACTTAACAAGTCTTCTGTTGAGCACCATTAGGAACCCTAAAGTTGCAGAACCACTGCCTTGGATCCTACGGGCATAGAATTCTAAGTAGGCCAAAGTCACTATTTGCCGTTATTTAGAAATTTACCAGATTTTTTTTTGTAAAATGTTAATTTTTTTTTTTTTTTAAAGACAGGGTCTTACTCTCTTGCCCAGGCTGGAGTGTGGTGGCACCATCATGGCTCACTGCAGCCTCGACCTCCTGGTCTCAAGCAATCCTCCCACCTCTGCCTCCAGAGTAGCTGGGACTACAGGCATCATGCCTGGTTAATTAAAAAAAAAATGTTTTTGTAGGGACCAGGTATTGCTGTGTTGCTAAGGCTGGTCTCAATCTCCTGGCCTCAGGCAATTCTTCTGCCTCAGACTCCCAAAGTGCTGGGATTACAGGTGTGAGCCATCATGAGTGGCCGTAAAATGTTAATTTTGATAGTTCTCTCAGTTACTGGTGTTTATTCTGCACATAAGGTTTTCTGAATTTTAGACTTGGTACATTTTTAAGTTTGTACTAAGTTTGTGCTCTGGTCCCTTCCATTTAAGTAAATAGCACCCAGTAAAGCTAACTTGAAACCCATTTTGGCAAGATAGGCTTTTTCTGCATTAGATGACAGCTGCACCGTAATTGGTGAATTTCGCTAAATTGAGCATCTCAGTGGAGCATAACTGAGCGTCTCACTCTGCGGTCAAGTCTTCCGTGCAGAATTGTCTTTTATCTCATAGAACTTTACATATCTGAAGAGATATTTATATCCTAGAAATAGAATAAGTTGGTCGTGTTTTTCCTAGTTAGTATATATCCTTTGTAAAATAGTAAGTAATGACTAGCATTGGTAGACCTGTGGTTTCTAAAAGTTTATTCAAAAGAAGCAGGCTCCCCATCTTTTTTTTCCTCCTGAAGCTTAGTTAGCAATTTTAGCTAAAAGAAAAGGGGAGAGCGTATGGGAGATTGGAGAAGTTGCAACCTTAAAGTATAAATATAGAATATAACAACACATGGAAGGGTAAAATAAGGCTTCAAAGACTATACTTGAGTAAATTTCTTAATTTTAAAATTTGCACCCTATATAGTATTTGAGTATGTTGATGTAACACATGTGTATTGAGCTTTTATTTGCCAGACATGCACTATTCCACAGGGAATACTTAGAGCCTGATTTATAGAATAATTGCTTTCTGCATATTGAGCTAACTTTTTGTTTGTCCCAAATAGTAATATTAATCTTGTAAACACTTAACCTTGTATAACACGTTTTTCATTTCATGTTTTACATGTATATAATATTTTTCCTAGCTTCATCTAATTTGGTAACATTCAATTAATTGGTAACATTAAAATATACTGTTCCATCAAGAAGGAACATGACTGCCCTCTCCTGTTTGGGTTGGGTATTGTGGTTTTTATGGGTTGTTAGCTCTTTTTGAGAATGCGACTTTCTAATAAGCTTTTAAAATAATGCTGTTTTTAAAACACTGTTGTGATTTTTGAAAGCTAGTCTAATACATAGCTGTCCATCTTCAATGATTTTTTTTTTTTTTTTGTGATGAGGAAGTTCTTGAGTTGCTGGCTCTCAGTGCCCAGTGCAAAATAGCTCTCTAAAGATTTGCCTAATCGTAAATTCCTTTTTTTTTTTTTTTTTAATTTTGAGATGAAGTTTTGCTTTTGTTGCCCAGGCTGGAGTGTAGTGGCGCGATCTCGGCTCACTGCAACCTTCGCGTCCCGGGTTCAAGTGATTCTCCTGCCTCAGCCTTCCGAGTAGCTGGGATTACAGGCGTGTGCCACCATGCCTGGCTAATTTTTATTTATTTATTTATTTTTTTTGAGATGGAGTATCGCTCTATTGCCCAGGCTGGAGTGCAGTGGCACGATCTTGGCTCACTGCATCCTTAGCCTCCTGGGTTCAAGCAGTTCTCTGCCTCAGCCTCCCTAGTAGCTGGGATTATAGGTGCCCACCACCACACCTGGCTAACTTTTTTTGTATTTTTAGTAGAGATGGGGTTTCACCATTGTGGTCAGGCTGGTCTCGAACTCCTGACCTCAAGTGATCCTCCCGCCTCGGACTCCCAAAGTGCTGGGATTACAGGTGTGAGCCACCACTCCCGGCCCATAAATTCCTTAAGCCAGCATAAATTCCTTTTGGAATAGGCAGGACATAAATAAACATATCCTGGAAATGGAATAAGTTGGTTGTATTCTTTTTAATTAGTATATCTGCTTTGTAAAATAACTGACTAGCCTTAGTAGACCTGTGGTTTCCAGGTTTATTCAGAAGCAGCAAGATCCCTCCATTTTTTTTTTCTACCAAAGAATTCATATGTGGGATCCCAAACCACAAAATAACCATTCCTGTGGTTAATACTACTATAATGCCTGAAGTGTCTTTTGGGATCCTGAGAACAGAGTTTGAAAACATTACTAGACAGAAGGATTGGTTAGATTCATAGTTTTGTTGTTGAGTGAAACCTGCTTATGTATATATTTATGATATTTTGGATATAGTCTTTTGATTGTTTAAATCTTAAAAAATAATGGGATCTTTTGACACTGGGGTATGTTTTATTTTTATGTGTGCAAATTTTAACCATATTCTTTTCTTTTCTAGTTAAAGAGGAAAAAGCAAGTTGCTCCAGAAAAACCTGTAAAGAAGCAAAAGACAGGTGAAACTTCGAGAGCTCTGTCATCTTCTAAACAGAGCAGCAGCAGCAGAGATGATAACATGTTTCAGGTAAAGGTGGCTTTTTTTTTTTTTTGACATGGAGTCATGCTCTGTCACCCAGGCTGGAGTGCAGTGGCGCCATCTTGGCTCACTGCAACCTCAGCCTCCTGAGTTCAAGCAGTTCTCTGCCTCAGCCTCCCGAGTAGCTGGGATTACAGGCACCCGCCACCAGGCCTGGCTAATTTTTGTATTTTTAGTAGAGATGGGGTTTCACCATCTTGGCCAGGCTGGTCTTGAACTCCTGACCTTGTGATCCACCTGCGTCAGCCTCCAAAAGTGCTGGGATTACAGGTGTGAGCCACCATGCCTTGCCAAAGTTGGCTTTAGTTGCCAAAGTTTCTTTAGATTCAGAGGAATTATTATCTGGCTCGATCGGAAGAATGTTAAAAGTACTGTAATCTGATAATTGCATAATATGTATGTTACAATCCTCTTAACTAGGGACATTTATTAAAATAGAACAAACTAGTAAAAGTATTTTGTACAATGCTGGATTATTGTTAAAGTCTCTAAAGTCTAGCTTTGCTGTATTTAAACCAATGCAAATTTAAATGTTACAGAAATCCAAAAAATGAGATTGAGAATTGCACATTTTGAAAGCAACTTGGAGGAGGCAGGTCAAGTGTTGGGACAGTAAAGTATGAATAGATTATTATGGGACAGGAAGCAGCAATGTGACATGCCTAATTTTGGCCTGATGAGCAACAGAAAAGGGGAATGGGTTGAATAGATAAAGTGAAGGAAGTTCATTAGAGGGACTTGATGAAATCACCTGGAGAGGACTCGTATAGCTTCTTCTCTTGGGTTTCCTGTCTTGTTTTAGGGAGACTTGACACTGGCATCTTTGTACAAGAAGGATTTGTGAGGAAGGGGTGTTAGGGAATAAATGGATGCAGGTGAGATTGCTTAGGTAATTGTAGGCTTTAATCTGTATGTGAGGTGATAAGGGCTTAGATGGTTTTTCCTGAAGAAGAAATTATGCCGATTACAAGATACAGGTTAGGAAGAATGGACCAGAGGAATTAGGCAATCAGTGAAGATGTGGACTTGATTGTGGATGTGATTAAAAAAAAAAAAATGGTGTTGCTTCTGTAGCACCTGAAGGGCTTAGTTGGGAAATGTTCATGTGGGATTATCAGCATGGTTGACTAAAGCTGCCTACTGAAGTATTAAACAGAGGAAGAACAGAAAGCAGATGAGGGAATGTCTTGGATTATATTCAGATAGAGAATGGAAGGAAAAAGAGGATGTAGGTTAAGAGAGGGTGAAGGAAAAATAGAAGAGTGCAGTAATGGGAGCAAGAAAAGGATGAGTGTTTCCAGGAGCTATAAGTATTAGTTGAAACCAAAAAGTTGGGTGGAACGAGACTACAATTTTTTTTTTGAGACAAGGTCTGTGCTCTGTCACCCAGGCTGGAGTGCAGTGGTGTGATCTCTGCCCACTGCAACTTCCGCTTCCTGGGCTCAAATGATCCTCCTGCCTCAGCCTCCTGAGTAGCTGGGACTACAGGCAACGCTCCATGACGCCTGGCAAATTTTCTTTTTTGTTGGTAGAAACAGTGTTTAGCTGTGTTGCCCAGGCTGGTCTTCAACTCCTGAGCTCAAGTGATCCGCCCACCTTGGCTTCTCAAGGTGTTGGGATTACAGGCGTGAGCCACCGTGACTGGCCAAGACTGTAGACATTTATATGACTAGAAAGTAAGGCTAACACATGTATATTTTGACCTGTTGATAGCTTTGAAAGGTGGAGTGCCAAGATTAAGGTGAGAATGGGAAAATTTAAGTTTTCTTTCCTATTGCTTATTTTTGCCTTGTTATACTTCTAGGTAAAGAAGATAGACAAAGTGCAGATGAACTGTTTAGTTCAGAACACACATTTTAGAGATTCTATTCTGTTAAGAGAAATTTTGTGAAAACTAGATCTAATTTTAGGAATTTTCTCACCAGAAAAACGGAGCTTCATTTCTTAAACCCTCACCTGGAAAGATTCCTAAGATTCCTAAACCTCCTAAGGCTGACATTGCACCTTTTGAAAGCCTGCCTCTAGGAGGAACATAGGTCATCTTTTCTTTTTTTTTTTTTGAGACGGAGTCTCGCTCTGTCACCGTGCTGGAGTGCAGTGGCATGAATCTCGGCTCACCGCAACCGCTGCCTCCCGGGTTCAAGAGATTCTCCTGCCTCAGCCTCCTGAGTAGCTGGGACTACAGGCATGCGCCACCACCCCCAGCCAATTTTTGTATTTTTAGTAGAGACGGGATTTCACCTGGTTGGCCAGGATGGTTGGCCAGGATGGTCTCGATCTCTTGACCTCACCATCTGCCTGCCTTGGCCTCCCAAAGTGCTGGGATTACAGGCGTGAGCCAGCCTAGGCCTTATTTTCAGAGTGGCTTTCACGGATCTAGTAGTGTAGGCATTATAAGAGATAATATGATACTTAATTTCATTGCTATTACAGCTTGATGTACATCAAACATCAATACATAAGCAGTTCTCTAAATGTATTAAAGAGTTGTACCAAAGAAAAATCAATACACTTGTCTTTTAAAGTCTGAAGTGATTGGGGCAGAATCGTGACTAGAGAGAAGATACTAGAGATGCTTACTTCCTGGTTCCTTCAGCCCTGATTTTGAAGAACTTTCTTCCATAGGGATGTAACCTACCTGAGGTGACATCTGTGATAATAAAGAGACTGGAGAATTATCTCATAATTACTTAGTACCTGTGTCTTGAAAGGTCAGAATAGTTGAGGCAGGAAACTTTAATTCATATTTTTCTTCAGAGTTAGGCACAAAGGGTCAGTAATACTGCTTTAGTTTATTTGATGATTTAAGGTTACTTGATACTTTTAAATTATTTAATTTAAAATGGTTATAACTGGTCATTTTAATCTGGGGCAGGAGTCCATAGAATTGTTTTTTAATTTGAATTTTTTGTGTTTGAAGGAATTATTCATAACCTTTATCACAGGGGTCCCTCCTGCACAGGAGGTGAGCGGTGTGTGAGGGAACATTGCAGCCTGAGCTCTGCCTCCTGTCAGATCAGCAGCGGCATTGGATTCTCATAGGAGCGCGAACGCTATTGTGAACTGCACATGCAAGGGATTTAGGTTGTGTGCTCCTTATTCCTTATGAGAATCTAATGCCCGATGGTGGGATGGTTTTCATCCTGAAACGATCACCTTTCCCCTTCCCTGCCTGCTGTGGAAAAATTGTCTTCCGTGAAACTGGTCCCTGGTGCCAAAAAGGTTAGGAACCACTGCTTTATCAGATTTTCAAAGGGGACAGGGAATCAAATTCGTATAAGAATCACAGTTCTTTATGATGTATATGCTATTTTTTGCTGCTAATCTCCAGATTTTGTGGATATAAAATATATTCTGTCATCTGATTTTATTTTTTTCCAATAAAATGTGATTTCAGTGATCTGTATTTTTTCTATCTTTAACTAATATATCCCTATACTACTATCTCATCACTTATTTAATTTTTGCTAATAAGAATTTGTCAGTTTTACTCTTTGTTTTTTCCCCCAAGGGAGAGGCAGCTGTTCGGCAGATTCCTTTTTTTTTTAAAAAAAAAAAAAAAGTTTTTGAGGTATAGTTTATGTCCAATAAAACGCACACATTTAAAAGCATACCTTGATAGGCTGTGGTAAATGTACACGCCTTTGTGGCCAGACCATTTTCATCACCCCAGGAAGTTCCTCTTGGCTTTACAGTCATTGCTCATGTCCTAGGTAATCACTGATCTTGTTTCTACCACTATAGATTTATGTTGCCTCTTCTAGAACTTTGTATAAATGGATACATGCAGTCTATTTTTTGTGTCTGGCTTTTGCTCGGTATAATGTGTTGAGATTAATTCTGTTGCACATATCAGTAATTTGTTTCTTTTTATTGCTGAGTAGTATCTTGTATGATAATACTACAACTTGTTAATCCATTCACCTTGGGTGGACATTGGGATTGTATCAAGTCTTGGGCTATTAGGAATACAACTGCTGTGAATATTCTTGTACAAGTCATTTTGTGGACATTTTTTCCCTTTTGGGTAAATACCAGATACATTTGCCGAGTCATAGAGTAAGTGTGTAACTGTGTAAGACACTGTCAAACCGTTTTCCATAGTAGCTGTAGCATTTTACATAGCCATCGGTACTACTTATGAGATTCCAGTTGCTCCACATCCTCGCTAGATATTGTCAGTCTTTCAAGTTTTTTTCTTTTTAGTTACATTGACTGTATAATGGTAGCTCATGGTGGTTTTACTTTCCATTTCCCTCATGTACATGTCTTAATTCATTGTACATCTTTAGTGTGTTTATTGGTTATTTTTATATCTTTTGTGAAGAGTATCTTTTGGCCACTTAAAAAAAATGCCAGGTCATTTGAGTTGTAACACTTTATATATTTTGGATATAAGTCCTTTGTCAGATGTAAGTATAATTAATATTTTTTTTAGACTTCAGGGAAACTTTAGTTTTCAAAGCAATCTAGTTCAAAAATGAGTGGAGGTTAACAGAGAAGAAAGAATATGAAACCAGAGAGACAGAATCAGACAGACAGAATAAGGGGGGACTGGCAGCTGGTCAGGGGCGTCTGTGACAGATCTTCTCTCTCTTGGAAATGAGGTCCTCACCGATTCTGGTCAGTTCATCATTTTCTTCACGTCCACAGTTCTGCTCCTTCCTCAGGCTCTCCTCGAAGGCCAAGACCTCTGTGGCTCCAACTTGAGTGAATATTTTCTTTAGGTTTCTGGTTTACCTTTTTATTTTCTGAAGCATCTTTTTAAAAAAGGCTTCAGTGTGATTGTCTATTCTATCGATTTTTCTCCTTTTTTGCTTAATGCTTATTTTCTGTCCAAGACATATTTTGCCTACCATGGCCACAAAAATTTTTGCCAGTGTTTTTTCCTAGAAGTTTTATAGTTTTAATTTTCACATTTAGGTCTATAATTCATGTAGAATTAATTTCTCTGTGTATGGTGTAAGATAGAGATTTAGATTCTTCCCCACCCCCAATGCAGATAGCGTGTTGTTTGAACATCATTTGTTGAAAAGAGTATTTTTATTCCTTTGAATTACCTTGGATTTTGCCGCCTCCCCCCCAAAAAATCAGTGAATATATCCAATGCGTGTGTATTTTTTGACTCCATTGTGTTCCATTGACCTCTTATGTCTGTCTTTACTCCAGTACTACATTGTCTTCCCTTACTATATTATAGTGAGTCTTGGAAAGTGCTAAGAGACACTTTGTTGAGGAAAGCCTGTTCTTTTCTCTGTAATTTGTAATTTGTGGTAAGCAGATATATAAGATTTTTGAAAAATAATTTTCTGTGAATATTTTTAAGTTCTTAATCTGACTGTGAGTGAGGTGCATTAAAGATGTTATTTGAAGTGAACGTGAAAAGGAAAAACTTGGTTATTATTGACTGGAACTCTGGATTCGTATATTCAGAATGGTTGGTGAAGCAGTGTAGCTAGTTGCATCTGTGGATTCCTGTTGGTTGTAGTTTGTACTGCAAAATATTGCTTCCTAATGATTTTTTTTGTTTTGGTGGTAAAAACCATAAAAGTATATTCACATTGTTGTGAAACAGATTGCCGAAACTGTTTCATCTTGCAAAACTGAACCTCTGTGGCCATTAAACAACAGTTCCCTTTCCCTCAGCCCTGGTAACCACCATTCTGCTTTCTGTTCCTGTGAACTTGACGTCATGTAAGTGGAATCATAAAGTGTTACCTTTTTCCTTTTTATGACTGGCTTATTTCATTGACGTAGTATGTGACAGGATTTCCATTTTTAAAAGCTAATTGATAGTCCATTGTGTGTCTGTTCCACCCCCCCTCCCCCATTTTGTTTATCAGTTCATCTCTGGGTGCATATTTGTGTTGTTTCCACTTCTTGGCTCTTGTGATTAATGCTGCTGTGAACATGGGTGTGCAGATGTCTCTTGGAGTCTGTGCTTTCAATTTTTTGGGATATATACCCAGAAGTAGGATTGCTGGATCATATGATAGTTTAAACAGTAATTTCCTTTGGTTGCAGTTTTGATATTGAGAGTAGTACAGCTGACCCTTGAACAATGCAGGGTCAAAATGCAAGGCACCAACCCCTGTGCAGTTGAAAATCTGGTTATAACTTTTGACTTCATCAAAACTGCTAAGTATAGCCTACTGTTGACTGGTAGCCTTAACGGTAACATAAACAGTTAACATATCTATTGTATGTTATATGTACTGTATACTGTATTCTTACAATAAAGTAAGCTAGAGAAAAGGAAATATTACTAAGAAAATCATAAGGGAGAAAAAATACATTTTACTGTACTGTATGGTGTTTATCAATAACATTAGTTTGTTGTCTGTTTATAAGATATGTCATCTGTTAATAAGATATGTCATCTGTTAGAAATTGTAGGCAACCACAGCTGCAGATTTCAGTCCGTGGTACATATCAAGCAATTCAACTTTTATTTTTTTATTTTTATTTGTATTTTTTTGCATTTAAATTAAAGACAGGATCTTGCTGTGTTGCCCAGATTGGATTCAAGTGATCCTCTGGCCTCAGCCTCCTGAGTAGCTGGGATCATAGGCATGCACCACTGCTTCTGGCAGTTTTTTTCTTGTGATGTCATGCCTTCTCTCTGCTTCTTGTGAGCACTTTCAACATCACTAGGGGCACTTTGTATAGGACTCATGGTGTTATTTAAAGTTTATGGTATTGCACTAATCATGATGAAAATGTGAAAACCGTGAGAGATCACTTTTTACTGCAGTATGCAATTTGTTGGAGACATGAACTGCTCAGCAGAGATGATTAGCATCACATGGTGTTTTACACAAGGTGTTTTAAGCAGATATTTGTAACATTTGAGCACACTGAGATAGCAACAGGAAGTGGCTATGAAGTTAACACTAGTACACTACTGCAGTTAATTTTATGCAGTTATGAATTAATACTCCATCTTTGTTTACATTTCTCTCTACTGCTTCCCGTGTGCATAAGTTTTGATACATTTTAACTTCATATAATAGATTTGTATGTTTTATGATAGTAAATGATAAAATAACCTCATATCTAGGTATGTTTTATGCATTCATGACTTACCTAACTTTTTCTTAATGTTTTCGTTATTTCTAGGCTATGCAGTTGTTTTGTGAGTTTTTTCAAATTGTCAAGTCTGCAAAAATTTTTCCAGTATATTTATTGAAAAAAATATGCATATAAGTGGGACCTGCACAGTTCAGAGCCGTGTTGTTCAAGGGTCAGCAGTAGTCATTTCATGATTAGATGTAGAGTGAGCATGCAGCAAGTTGTGAATATGAATATAATTGAAACAGATAACCACTCTTGAAAGGAGCACCTCTTTTTATGTTTGTTTCTTTTGCAGATTGGGAAAATGAGGTACGTTAGTGTTCGCGATTTTAAAGGCAAAGTGCTAATTGATATTAGAGAATATTGGATGGATCCTGAAGGTGAAATGAAACCAGGAAGAAAAGGTGAGGTCTAATTACTTGAATTTTATTACAGTGTTAGGACTAAACTACAACTTTTCTGAGTAGCTTACTTAACTTGAAATGTTGGCAGGACACACGGGGCAAGAAGAGTCTTACTCAATTGATTCTCTATCTTCTGTAGTTATTTTGGATATGATACTTAACATTTTTTTAATGAGATGTCTTAATACAGCTTTTGGGAATAAAACCCAGAAAAGTAACACCCCTAATATCACTTCAATTGGCTGCTAATGTACTTGAACAATTTTTAAAAAGGTTTACGCAGTTCTGAAGCAGATTAGGCACTATCTGGGAACTTGTAAAATCAGGAATGGAAAATCTTGGTTTACAATGCTTCCTTTTGATTCAGCTCCTAAAAGCTATTCTTTAGGGCATTATTCTTCAAGTGGATCTCTGCTGTCCTTCCATTTGTGCTTCATCCAGTCCCAAGCCTCTTAGCATTGTAGAAACATATTTTGTATTATTCACCAAACAGCTAGAGAAGGTGAGCCAACCTAAATTTGTATATTTGGATTGCTGCTCTAGGTTGACCCTCAGCTAAAGAAAAATGCTTCCTTATTTAGTTTTATTCTGCTTGCCTATTAGTTTGAAAGGTACCACTTGTTTGCTTCATGCAGTTTTTTTTTTTTTTTTTTGTTTGTTTGTTTGTTAAACTCAGCCTCTATATCCTCTATATGTGTTTATACACTTTCGTATTTTCTTCAAGTCACTTCTGGATTGGTCATTCACGTACCAGAGTGGCTGATGCCATATTTCTTGTTTATTCTTTTTTTTCAATTTCATGGCCTTCCAGCAGTTTTCTGGGAATACTTTCTGCCAGTTGTTTACTTCTCTGTTTATATGCGTCAGTATTAGAATGCTAGAACGTTAAAGTACAAAATACAGAAAATATAAAATTTCTGTTCATACTTTTACATCTTAAATTGGAAAGACATATCTCACATTTTTTAACCGTTTATGTGTTGGGTGATACGCTAAGTTCATTATTCATGTTACTTAATCATTTACAACAACTCTTTGAGGTATAGATGCCATTTTACTGGTGAGGAAACTAAGGCTTACAAGGTGATGTAGTTCTTTTTTAAGGGTCATCCACTTAGTGAAAGTGAGGCTGAAATTTTAACCCTGACAGGGTGACCCTAGAGTGCAGTTACCCGGGTATACTCTCTGAGGAGTTCTGTATGAATCACGTCCTGGGAATTTTTCCAAAGTGAAATGAATGCTTCTGAAAGAACTCAGCACAATTGGCTTGAATTCCTGTGGAAATTTTGGGCAAATATTGGAACCAGCTGGAAATATAGTAATGGGGTATCACATGCCAAATCTGGACCTGACCATTTTAGCCTGATAGTTGACAGGTATTTAAGATGTGTCTTCAAACCCTATTTATTCTCATTGGTTGCAATAGGTACTATGCGGGATGCACTGTGGAAAGTAAGACTGGATATGAGATTGATAATGCTCAGTAAATTGTGATGATATGTAATTAACAAATGTAAGAGATATGATTTTCAGTATTGTAGCATTGTGTCCAAGTGGCATTTTTTTTTCTTTTTTTTTTTTTTTTAAGATGGAGTCTTGCTCTCTTGCCCAGGCTGGAGTGCAGTGGCATGATCTTGGCTCACTGTAACTTCCGCCTCCCAGGTTCAAGCAATTCTCCTGTCTCAGCCTCCTGAGCAGTTGGGATTACAGGTGCCCACCACCATGCCCAGCTAATTTTTGTATTTTTAGTAGAGATGGGGGGTTTCACCATGTTGGCAAGGCTGGTCTTGAACTCCTGACCTCAAGTGATCCGCCCGCCTTGGCCTCCCAAAGTGCTGGATTACCGGTATGAGCCACCGCGCCCAGCCTAAAGTGGCAATTTTGATAAAACAGTATTCTAGTTGGAAGTATGAAAATCCTCAATGCTTAAATAGATTTTCACCTTTGAATTTTTAAACTTTGTTTTAGGTATTTCTTTAAATCCAGAACAATGGAGCCAGCTGAAGGAACAGATTTCTGACATTGATGATGCAGTAAGAAAACTGTAAAATTCGAGCCATATAAATAAAACCTGTACTGTTCTAGTTGTTTTAATCTGTCTTTTTACATTGGCTTTTGTTTTCTAAATGTTCTCCAAGCTATTGTATGTTTGGATTGCAGAAGAATTTGTAAGATGAATACTTTTTTTTAATGTGCATTATTAAAAATATTGAGTGAAGCTAATTGTCAGCTTTATTAAAGATTGCTTTGTGTGCCCACCACCTAGTGTAAAATAAAATCAAGTAATACAATCTTAACTGTTGTGGCCTTTTTTGATCATAAGAGTTGGTACTGTTTAAGGCCAACAGTAACAGTTTTTATAGATCTTTTAGTTTCAACTCAGCTTTTACAATAAAAAGGATTTGTATTGCATTGAGTTTATAAACTTTTGGTTTGTGAACTTCATATTTGATCTTTTCTCTACCAATCAAATGTCTAGGCTTGTTTGACTTCAACCCCAATGGTTTTTCACTCTTTTTATTTTGTTTACTTCATTTTCCTTTAATACCTTAATCTCTTCATGTTCAGTTTTTACTTCACTCTTCATTCTTTTCTTTGATTATGGTATGCTTATTTGGAAAGTCAGTGAAACTGTCAAAATGTTATCTCAGTAAGATACTTGTATGAGAACTACAATCACCGAATCTACTGTATTCAATATTAGCAGATCTAATTTGATAAACAACATGGCTTGTGTGAAAACTGAGCAGGTGTTTGTTTACCCATAGTGTTCTGTGTAGTTATTGCTTAGTCTGCAGAAAATAATGACTTAGATGAGATGTCTGACTTGCTTTCACTTATTAAGCATGTTCACCATGGGATGATGTCTGTAACATCAGATATTGTTCAACTAGACTAGGATTTAATAAAAATTGTGAAAGCTTACTGGCCTAACATTTTATTTTATAATATTGAGTATGAATTATATGTAGCCAGAGATGTCATTAAGCTTTACTGTTACAGTAGGTAATATGGTTAGTTTGTAGGGGAAAGAGCATATGAGCACATGCTTGTGTATTTTGGCCTTTGCCCCAGTAGAACAGACCAATGGCATTCTAGATTTGATGATACTAAGTTTTAGCAGACACTAGTAAGTGGTTTGTACCATACTGATGAAGCAGACAGATTGAGGCACAGATTTTAGTGGCTTTGTGGCAATAAGTAGGGCATGGTGTGCCTTAGGAAAAGAATGTTTATAAAGGGAATTATAACTGAAATTAAAGGCGGCGGCAGTGAAGAGGAAATAATTCTCTTCTATCTAAATGATATACACATGATATTTTGAGATTTTTATAACAGCAGTGGAACACAATTCTAGGTAGAGTAGAAAAAGGAAAGGTTTAAAGACATATGAAAGATTCTTGTTGACAAATTATTTTTGGTAGCAAATCTCAATGGTTACCTGCTATTAAGGGCTGCCATATTAGAGTTTTGCACTATTTTGCTACCAAGTTTGATTCGTACATCTAAAACATTTTGTAGTAGCTTGTCAAGGACTTAATTTGAAAATCATTTGCCAGGCCACATAGTTATCAATTTTTTTTTTCTAGCAGCTATTCTGTTGTATTTCTAAACCATTTTTTTGATGACTTTTTAAAGTTTGCCAGGCCACATAGTTATCAATTTTTTTTTTCTAGGAGCTATTCTGTTGTATTTCTAAACCATTTTTTAGATGACGTTTTAAAGTATATTTAGCAGTAACCTTAAGAGGTTCAAAGTGGTAAATCTCTTGTAATTTAGCCTTCATCAAATAATAGGTACCAGTGTATTAAAAATACGTATTTTTTTTTTGCAGCCCCTTGAACCAGAGTAGGTTCAGAGAAACTCCCAAAATTTGTACTTCAGACACATCATGCTTGATTGGTAACTTCCCTCCTTTTTTGGGGAACATGTTTGTGTCCTGTTAACTTAATTGGGTAGATTTTTAAATATTTCTTATTTTTGGCACACAGAAAGGGTAGTTAGAGTACAGAACTTTGATTTTTGGTGTAGATGCAGAGGGAATGATGGGTAAATTTCCTAGGTTTATATGAATTTAGGGGGTGTATGCATTTTGAAACAATCTACTAACAGATGGTGCTGAAATCTATTACCTACGTGTTTTCTAGTTTTTTAGCATTATGTTAATGAAGCCTCCATATAAGGAGTGTTTCTCTGGCACAGTTGGTAAGTTGACTGCTAACTTCATTTAAATGTGTTACTGGATATGCAGTATACTGAAATTATTAATCAGTTTGTGTATAGGAAAAGAACTGGGTTAAAAGAAGCAAATTGTTCTGAAAAGAAAGTATAGATTAATTTTGTTTTCTGTTTAAATTTTATCTCCTTGGTAAAGATTTTTTTCTCCTAGGCAGAAAACTTGGCATTTTTAGGCATAGATACCTTACCTTACCATGCCAAAATGAATTTAATTCCAGTACTCAGGTTTTTCCCTTTAACAGACTCTATGTGTATCAGGGCTTTCTAATGGGTTTTTCCTCTTAGTTTTTAAAATGTGAGCAGCATTTGACCAATTTCCAGTGCTCTTAGCATTTTACTTAAAAGAACAACCACTACAAAAGAAAATCTTTGTAATTTGATTGTCTTTTGCTTTGCTTCATTAATGCCTAAGAACTTAAGAATACTCCTACCTCATTAGCTACTCAAGATGCTGTGACGATCAAATCTATTCTACATAATGTGTTTAGAAACAAAGACTTGGGTGAAAAATGAAATAAGTATATTCTGACTTGGCTATTGAGGGGAAAATTCAGTATTAAGTGTTCCTCACAAGAGATATGTTAGCAGAATACTGTAAAAGTTTGAAATTTTTAAAAAGTACTTAAATTTAGGTATCCTGAAATTCTTTGCAGTTCATTTTTTATGGCAGTTAATCCAGTGAAACACTCAAAAGTTTTTTCTTTTTTTTTAAAGTGGTGTTTTTCCAGATAAACTCTAGGGTGAACATTCACATAATCACAAATATGTAATTCTGTAATTGTGGAATGCTTGTATGCTTTGTTTTCGTACATCTTCCATGGAGATGTCTGAATATAATACTCCATCTGTGAATATTTTAAATGTTGAAATAAAAGTAAGAAATGTGCCCTTTGTGTTATCCCGGTTTCACAAACCTGAAGGTAAATGGGTAATTTGTCTGTTGAATGGGTTTTCTTAATAGAATGCCTTTCTGTGTGAATGCTTTGGAATGTGGATTAGTCTTGGGTCCGTCCTTTCCATCTACCTGATCCAAATGGAAAAATGCAAACACTTAGGTGTACACAGGCTGTTTTTTTTTTCTTTCTCCCTATAAGTGCTTTGTAGTCTCATGATTCCTTCATATACTTGACTGGTGTCATGGACTCCTTTGAAGATTTCAAACTTACATTTTCATTTATAAAGTCCCTGTTTTGCCCTTGGTTAGTGTTTTTGTTTATATGTTGAGGCCCCATTTCAATTTCTGTTTAGGAATAGAAAGATCCATGGTATATTCACTTAACTGTAAATTTGCTTTTAGTAAAACATAATTCAGCCAGAAGAAGGAAAAAAAGAGTACTTGGAGTTTACACAATTAATCACTGACTTCATAGTTTTGTAGTATGGCTCAAAGGGAGTTACTGGGGTAGGAAGGGTATTTGCGAAGTACTAAACATTTAAAAAAATTACATGGAATTACTTACTATATAACAGTTCACCTAATAGTTATGTCCATTTTAGTAAAAGATCTTGCTACAGCCCGGCGCGGTGGCTCACACCTTTAATCCCAGCACCTTGGGAGGCCAAGGTGGACGGATCACTTGAGGTCAGGAGTTTGAGACCAGCCAGGCCAACAGGGTGAAACCCCATCTCTACTAAAATACAAAAATTAGCTGGGTATGCTGGTGAGCACCTGCAATTCCAGCTACTGTGGAGGCTGAGGCAGGAGAATCACTTGCACCCAGGAGGCAGAGGTTGCAGTGAGCCGAGATTGTGCCACTGTACTCCAGCCTGGGCAACAGAGTGAGACTGTCTCAAAAAAAAAACCAGAAAAACAAAAAAAGCTTGTTACATGAACAGGACTTTTCTTTCCCCACTTGCTTCATTCACATAAGCCCCTTACAGAGTTCACACCTTCCCAGACCTGCTTTTATAGACATTTTAGTCCTGGATTAATAGTGACCCACTGCCTAAGTGAAATGCTCCTCTTATTTCACTTTTTAGGTTCTTGATAGTTTAAATGGTTTATCCTTCTGCTGGATAACTTAGTAGTTAGGAGATAAGATTTATGCCACTTCTGTAACTGCTCCTGAATTTCAACTCATTTCAATAGTTGGATAATATAACCTCCATGGGTAACAGAAAGACTGTATATGTAGTTCAGAAATCAGCTGAAGTTGTCTATGTAGTAACTCAAGTATCTTGAAAAGTGATGTGAAAGTTCCAGTTTTGCCCGCCTAAATAAGCTAAGCCCAAGTCTTTTAAAATGTTATGTATTTATTTTTTGAAGAGACAGGGTCTTCCTATGTTGCCCAGGCTGGAGTGCAGTGGCTGTTTACAGGTGTGATCCTAGCGCACCATGGCCTTGAACTTGTGGGCCCAGGTGATCCTCCTGCCTCAGCCTTCCTAGCATCTGTACACTACAGGTGTATACCACTGTGTCTGGCGAGCCCAAGTCTTTTAATAGCTCCTATTCTGAAGGCTTTATTTTTCAAGTGAGACGGGATATTTTTAGTAGAGACGGGATTTCACCCTGTTTGCCAGGCTGGTCTTGAACTTCTGGCTTCAAGCAATCTGCCCACTTTGGCCTTCCAAAGTGCTGGGATTACAGGCATGAGCCACTGTGCCTGGCCCCCAATTTTTCAGTATTTTATTCTGAAAAATTTCAAACCCAGAGAAAAGTTGAATCAATAGTATAAGGAACACTCATATCCTTCACCTATTATTTTGCAACATTCTGTCTCTTTTTGCTGAACTGTTTGAAAGTAAATTGTAGAAAGTTAACATACGCATATGCTGAGCCGTTTTTACTTCTGAGACCAAGTGTATGTGTTTTTTCCATCACCACTTCTCTTACTCCATTTGGGTGTCCTACAATTCAATTCTGATACCATCTACCTGGAGTTAGTGTCAGATCCCACAAGTTAAGGGCTCAGTCCCACAAGAAGGCCCCCACTTCAGATGCCAGCCATAAGTCCATGGTTGTCACTGGTACTTGTGACCAGTAAATTCAGAGGGTTTCCGCAATCCCCTTCTCACATTTGGTAATTGACTGGAACCATTCACACAACTCAGGAAAGCACTTTATTCACGATTACAGGTTTATTATAAAGGATACAACTCAGGAACAGCCAAATGGGAGAGATGCCCAGGGCAAGGTATGGGGAAGGGAGGTGGAGCTCCGTGCCTTCTGTGGGAGCACCACTCTCCCAGCACCTTACTATGTCATCAGCTTAAGTCTCTGAGCCCCATCATTTAGGGTGTTTTTATAGAGATTCCATTACACGTGATTGATTAAATTTTTAGCCATTGGTGATTAACAGTCCTCACTTCCTCACCCATCCCCAGAGGTTGGGAGGTGGAGCTGAAAATTCTAAGCTTCTAATCAAAGTTTCGTCTTAGTCTAGCAACCAGTCCCCATCCTGAAACTATCTAGGGGCCCTGCCAAGAGTCTCTCATTTGAACAAAAGATCCTCCTATCACTTTTAACTCAAGAAATTAGGTTTTAGGAGCTCTGTGCCAGGAACCAGGGACAAAGACCAAGTATCTATGATGCCATTTAGGCATACATGCTTACACACAAACATACATGTGTATACATCTATACAATTTTTTGGATGGATATTTGAAAGTAAACTGCAGACATACTTCATTTTAAGTACTTCAGTATGTATTTCCTAGGAATGGAAAGACTAACATTTTTTAATGGAAAATAATCATATTTTACAAAACAAAAAAATTGTGAGTGACATTATTTTACATTTTACCAGTCTCTTTAATAGATGGCTGGATTCTCCTGTTTGCTTCTGCAGATAATCTTTGTTTGGGTTGAGGTATGTGAAGAAAATGTGGCCTCACAGAGATGTGTAGTTGGAAAAGGGAGGAATACTTTATTATTTTTTTATTTCTGAGACAGTTTCGCTCTTGTCGCCCAGGCTGGAGTACAGTGGCACCATCTGGGCTCACTGCAACCTCCACCTCCTGGGTTCAAGCGATTCTCATGCCTCAGCCTGCAAAGTAGCTGAGATTACAGGTGTATGGCACCATGCCCGGCTAATTTTTATATTTTTAGTAGAGACAGGGTTTCACCATGTTGGCTAGACTGATCTGGAATTCCTGAGCTTAAGTGATCTGCCTGCCTCAGCCACCCAAAGTGCTGGGATTACGGGCATGAGCCACTGCGCCCGGCACATGAATACTTTAATAGCCTTTCCAGGTAATTGTGGGTATCCTTTGATAACAACTACAAAATTTGACAAGTGGTAGTTTCTTAAAAGTTGTAGTTTGTAATTTCCCCTTGAAAACTTGAATTTCATAATTGACAACACATGCTGTTGTTTTTTTTGAAGTGATAGGCTCAAGTGTGTTTGTTTTTGAGAAATTGTCTGCCAAATCCACAGGTCTGAACAACGACAATTTGTCAATCTTGGAAGTTAAAATGGTGCTCCGTGCAAAGTGCCGCTAGTTCAGTTCACACTCCAAACAGTTCTGCCGGTGCTTTTCCTTGAGACTGCCTTGGAACCTCAATGTGCATTTCCCAAGAGTAAAGACATTCTACCTAGCCTCAATATTATCACAACTTAAAACATCAATAATTTTATCAACTATTCAGTCCATAGTAAGTTTCCCCAGTTCCCAAAAATGTTCTTTATTTCTTCTCCCAATGCAGTGTCTTGATGAAAATTCATGCTGTTCATTTGGTTATTAGTCTCTTTTAATCTAGAATAATTCCCTACTATTTTGTTTTCCATGACACTGACCTTTTGTAAGAGTCCAGGCCACTTGTAGTATGTCCCGTATTCTAGATTTGTCTGTTTCCTCATGGCTCAGTTCAGGTTAAATGTCTTTTGCAAGAATGCTACATAGGAGTTGCTGTACCTACTGCACCACACCAGAAGGTACATCAGGCCAGGTTGTTTCACAACTGGTCATGTGAATTTTGATCACTAAGTTATTTAAAATGGTGATTGCCCGTTCTTTTTTTTTTTTTTTTTGAGACGGAGTCTCGCTCTGTCTCCCAGGCTGGAGTGCAGTGGTGCAATCTCGGGTCACTGCAAGCTCCGCCTCCCGGGTTCACGCCGTTCTCCTGCCTCAGCCTCCTGAGTAGCTGGGACTACAGGCGCCCGCCACCCCACCCGGCTACTTTTCTTGTATTTTTAGTAGAGATGGGGTTTCACCATGTTAGCCAGGATGGTCTTGATCTCCTGACCTCGTGATCCGCCCACCTCGGCCTCCCAAAGTGCTGGAATTACAGGCGTGAGCCACCGCGCCCGGCCTTGCCCATTCTATTTAATTTTATTTATTATTATTATTATTATTTTGAGAGACAGAGTTTCACTCTGTCACCCAGGCTGAAGTGCAGTATTGTGATCTCGGCTAACTGTACCGTCTGCCTCCTGGGTTCAAGTGATACATGTGCCTCAGCCTCCTGAGTAGCTGGGATGATAGGCGTGCACTACCACGCTTGGCTAAATTTTGGCATTTTTAGTAGAGATGGGGTTTTGCCATGTTGACTAGGCTGGTCGAGTGATCCACCTGCCTCGGCCTGCCGAAGTGCTGGGATTACAGGCGTGAGCTACTGTGCCCCCGGCCACAAATAAAAATTTTTTACTCTCAAGGAGCATTCAGTCTATTTCATTCTTTGAAAAGCATGTAAGTTTTGGGAGCCTAGCGTGGAAGGGAGTGGTGGTTCCAGTGCATTGGTAGTGGAGACTGCCTTTTGGTCATCTTGGGCTTCTCATGCCATTGAATTAGTAGGGAAAGAAGGAGGTGATTGTGGTATTTGAGTTCATTGATCTTGATTGTTTGAGGGAAATTGGACTGTTGGTTCCTACACAGTGGTGGCAAGGAGAGTGATGTTTGGAAACCAGGGGGTTTACTGGTGACTCTGCTCACTTAACCAACTGTCTTGATGAAGGAAAAACTTCAACTGGTAAATAGAAGACCTCCAAAGACTCATTGTAGGAATGAAGGTTTTGTACTTTTCATCTGGTAAAGAATCCTGGCCCAGCAAAGGTGCTGGGGGAGGCTAAGTGGAACTTGGAATGGGCAGAGGGTAAAGGCAGCTAAGATGACCAGTATAGACCTCACAGAAGTCAGGATTGTCACAACAGTGTTTTATGTCATTTAATTGTTTCTCCCTCTCTTTTTTCTGAAATAGGTTAAATGAATAACACCAATGCTGGCTAAAGTTTTAGGCTGTGGAGTATGAGAACAAGTTGTATTGAAGTAGTAGTTGGTGGAACATTGTTCCTGCCCCGTATTGGGAACTCAATCTTTCCACCAGGTGAAGGACAAGAGATGATGCTGAAGGCAAAAGGCTCGGATGGTGCCATATATGTATATATTTTATCTGTTCCCCTAGATAGTCCTTCTATTCCCCTAGATCCAGTCTTACCCTGCGCTCTGTCCTGGGAGGCTGGGATGTTTGGTTGGGTTTGGTTCATGGTGAAAGGAGAGTTTGGTGGGGTAGGGTCACTTCAGGTTGGCTGTGTTTCTTAACCACTCCTCTCAAGGTGACTTCCTCTATGTGAGTTTCTTATGGGTTCCAGCAGCTACTCGGTCCCTACAACTTTCAACTATGGGATGTTAATTCCTCTGTTACTACTGGTTACCCTTTTGTTTTCCTAAGCCTTCACTCACACCTTTGTAAATGTATTTTAATAAATCTTACTCCTTGAATTGGCATAATTTGAGTGTGTCTTTTCAGGTTGGGAGCTTGACTAATAATGGGCAAATAAGATTAGCAGAGACAACTATTATGGATTAGGATTAAAAACCTCTGTTACCTAGTTCTGTAGATTAAAGTCAAAGACGAATGTCTTCAAACCTTGTGCAAAAGAACTTCACTTGGTTATTTTTAATGTGTTTGGTCTTTCTTGCCCTATGAGGCCTCTAAAAACAGTCATGGCAGTAACCAGAAACAACTGTTAAAATCATCAACTAGCAAATAAATCCAAGAAAGAAGGGATCTTCAAAGTTTGAGCCCCCGATTTAATAGGCAAACTTGTATCTATTCCAAGGCTACATGATCTCTGTGTTGTCTCACTACCAAAGATAATCAAGATTATCAGTAGGAACATGAGGTTATTTATTGGCAATAACTAGGGCTACTGCCTATTTTCACGCAGGGATGATTCCCAGTGGCTGCTGTTCCACTGCATTCTCCTTGACAGAGTGGGTATTCATTCCTAGCACTTTCAACCCCAAGCAAAACAAGGTCAGAATTGGATGGGGGAGATTTACAAGTTTTTGAGGACTCAGGCTGACAAACTTGAAGAATGGCCAGAGCAAACTCTCGAGGCAGGTACACAAGTTGGAAATCAGACTTCTAGTCACAAGTGGCAGGCCTGGAAACCTTGACAAGTCATCTCAAGGGATGATGTCGACCTTGGCCGTAGACAGGTCTGCATTCTTGATGTCAGCCTTGGCCATAGGTCTGCATTCTTGTGGTCTGCCCTTGGCCATAGACGGGTCTGCATTCTTCTTGCTGTCTGCCCCAGTGGTGCAAAAGTCTTAGAGGGGGAAGAATGTATTGAAAGCTAAAGGCTTTGACAATTTATGTGTTGGTGATAAGCTGGTCTTTGTTAGCACTGTCCTAGTGAGGCTGAAGGAATAAGTTTCTCTGCTGAACTTTCACATAGGTTGTAGCTGTGGCAGGGCTCATCAGGGTTGGATTCTCAGATCTCTTAATGGAAAGCTTTGATATATTTCATGTGTGTTTTTTAATAGCATTCAATGTATGTTTAAATATAGGAGTGTCCTGTGAGTGGCTCCCCAGGGAGCAGCCGGAAGTGTTGTACTGGACTGTCTATTGTGTGTGGGAGAGTCTTTCTGTTGACTGTGGATCTCATATTTATGAGGACTGCATGCAAGGATTGCCTCTCGAGGTCTTGTTTATAGATTGATATCAGCCAGGTATTTTTCAGAATTCTGTTCTGCCATTCCACTGCCCTCCTGATTCTGGGAGATGTGGGCATTGGAAAGACTGTAGATTTCCTTTATAATTTGGCCTGGATGTGGTTGGCTCCTGTCACTATTATGGAACAAAGGCTCTCAAATAGTCTTCTTGATATAACAGTAGTTGTAACAGCTTTGGTGTTTAGAGATACTTCTATTCAGCTGGGAAGCCTCCCAACAATTGGCAAAACATGAAAATATGTCTTCATTTGTGTAAGTCAACTTCAATTATTTATAGATGTCCCCTACAAAGGAGAGTGAGTTGCCTTCTCTGTGGACTTGATAGATAGGAAAGGTCTGACAATTCTGCCCGTCTACACTGGAAAAGCGCCTTATCACTTATACACTGGCAAGAGCCTTACCACGAGCGTGCCATTGCAAAGATCACGCAACCAGCCAGGAAGAAGATCCTTGGGCGCCACCTAGTGGCCATATCGGGAATATCAAAGGCGACTGTATTGCTTCTCAAATTGTGGTTATTTCCAATGGGTTGTGGATCACTACTTTTGTTAAATACAAATAAATGATTAGAAAAACATATAAAAATACAGAATATAAGTCTGAATGTTTTATTATTAGATTTATCAAAGAATAATATTTTAATCAAAAAACTTGAAAAAAAGTAAAAACTGCACAATGTTCATAAGTATAAACAAAACTAAACAAAGAGTGAAATGGTGGAAATAGCCATTGAAATACCCACATTAAATACCTAGACTAGTTTTGAACAACATGATATATACCAATATTTAGTTTTTAATGTGATAAATGAACTTGTTTCTTGTTAAAACTTAACTAGATTGAGTTGATGACAGTCACAAGGGATAATGTGTATCTAAACTGTTTCTATGTTTTGCTTTAATAATATATATAGTAAATAAACCAGCTCACAGGGAAATATTATCAAGGGTGGGGGAAGATACTTTGTTTTATTTTATTTTTTGAAACAAGGTCTCACTCTGTCACCCAGGCTGGAGTGCAGTGGCTTGGTCATAGCTCACTATAGTCTTGAACTCCTAGGCTCAAGTGATTCCCCCACCTCAGTCCCCCAAGTAGCTGGAACTACATGATGGCATCATCATGCCTTTTTTTTTTTTTTCACTTTTTGTAGAGATGGGGTCTTGCTATGTTACCTGGACAGGTTTTGAGCTCCCGGGCTCAAGCAATTCCTCAGCCTTGGCCTCGCAAAGCATTAGGATTACAGGTGTGAGCCACCATGCTCAGCCAGGATATTAGTTTTTAACTTTTATATAAAATAAAGTGAGGCTATATTTTCTAGTATTTTTCTTCAATCCTTCATAAATAGCCAACTCTAACAATTGGCTGAGCATGGCCAATTGGAATGCCATCAGTGAAGTATCTCCAAAAGCACTATTCTAAACACAATCCAAACTTGATTTCTTCAACAGTGGGATTGTGAGTTTACCAGGGACATGAAGAAAGGTTATCTGGCAGTGTTAGTGCACATTTGGTAGCGTTTGTTAGTGTTAGTGTCAGTGCAGGCTAATACTCACTATGTGCATGGAGGCTTCATAGGTCCAGTTGGCGGGCGAGGACTTCAAATAATCTCCACCTCCCGGGTTCAAGCGATTCTCCTGCCTCAGCCTCCAGAGTAGCTGGGATTACAGGTGTGTGCCACCGTGCCTGGCTAATTTTTGTATCTTTAGTAGAGACGGGGTTTCGCCATGTCAGCCAGGCTGGTCTCAAACTCCTGGGCTCAAGCGATCCACCTGCCTCAGCCTCCCAAAATGCTGGGATTACAGGTGTTAGTCACCGCGCCCGGCCAAGTTCTTTTTGTTTTGAAATAAATTCAGACTTTAAAGAAAAGTGTAGAAACAGTATAAAGGATTTCTGTAAGTACTTCACTCAAATTCTTACTTCACTCGAATTGTTAATATCTTATGTAACCACAGTAAAATTATCAAATGCAGGAAACTAACATTGATACAATTATCTAATGGTACCAGTTTTACAACTGTCCCACCAGTATCCTCATTTTTGGTCTCAGATCCAATCCAGAATCTCCCATTGTGTGTGGTTTTTTTTTTTTTTTGAGATGGAGTCTCACTCTGTCGCCCAGGCTGGAGTGAAATGGCAAGATCTCGGCTCACTGCAACCTCCACCTCCAGGGTTCAAGCAATTCTTCTGCCTCAGCCTCCTGAGTAGCTGGGATTACAGGCACTCGCCACTGTGCTCAGCTAATTTTTTGTATTTTTAGTAGAGATGGGGTTTCACCATGTTGGCCAGGCTGGTCTTGAACTCCTGACCTTGTGATCTGCCTGCCTCGGCCTCCCAAAGTGCTGGGATTACAGGCGTGAGCTACTGTGCCCAGCCCTCCATTGTGTTTTTTTTTTTGTTTTTGTTTTTGTCATGTCTCTGTTTCCTCTAAATTGAAGTACTTAACTCTTTCTTGACCTTGACATTTTGGAAACATACCTGTCATTTATTTTGTAGGATGTCTCTCAGTTTGGGTTGTCTGATGTATGCTGATGATTAAATTCAGGTTATGCATTTTTGGTAGAGATACCATAGAAACGATGTAGGCTTCTCAGTACATCTTACCAGGAGGTACATGATGTTTATTTGTCCTATTACTGGTGACAACTTTGATAGTTTTGCCAAGGTGATGTCTGCAAGATTTCTGTGGTGTAGTTTTTCAATGGGAAAGGAGGGACACTGCGATGAGGAGCACACTTTGGTAGAAGGAGAATTTCTGCCCTGCCTCTGGTATTCAAGGTACATGGCAAGTGAAGAAAAAACACCAGCCTCATTGAAGGCTGCAGGATCCATGTGCTCAGCGGAGTAAGTTTCAGTTAAAGCAGGAAAGTAAAGGGAACATTCAGAGAAGAAGTTGAGAATACTAGACAATTTGCCTGTGCAGAATCTGATGAAAGAGGGTATGGTGGGAAAAAGTGGGAGATTGGGTTAGCAGGTATCCAGGGTAGTGTGAGGGGTGAGAGACCAAATGACAGATGCCCCGGGGGCTTGGAACACTGGTGGGATTGAGGTGAAAGGGGTTATAGGGCTTGATTTCATTAGGCTGATGTCTCTTAGTGTTGTTCCTTAAAGAGTGAGAGCAGTGGCATCTGTCTTACCTGGAAGCTCATTAGAAATGTAGAATTCAGGCCCTACCTCAGATTTCCTGAAGCAGAATCTATGATTTTAACAAGAACCCCAGGTGATTTGTGGGCATCTTAAAGTTTGAAAAGCACTGTCTTCAGAAAACTGTGAGCAAACAGTTTAAGAAGCAACTGTGCAGCTGGCAGGTCGCTGATGTCAATAGCCTATGTGCCGGTGCTGTGGGTATAGCACCAGTGAGTCAAGCAGTCTGTGGCAGCTTGCTTGCTTTCTTTTTTTCTGTTTTTGAGACAGAGTTTCACTCTGGTGCCCAGGCTGGAGTGCAGTGGCGTGATCTTGGCTCACTGCAACCTCCGCCTCCTGGGTTCAAATGATTCTCCTGCATCAGTCTCCCTAGTAGCTGGGACTACAGGCATGCACCACCATGCCTGGCTAATTTTGGTATTTTTAGTAGAGATGGGGTTTCACCATGTTGACCAGGCTAGTCTCAAACTCCTGACCTCGGGTGATCTGCCCACCTCGGCCTCCCAAAGTGCTGGGATTACAGGAGTGAGCCACCGCGCCCAGCCGGCGACAGCTTTCTGATCTGTGTTATCGGCTAACAGGAGCAGTAGCTTTCTGATTCTGCATTGCCTGTTGATGAGAGGTAGCAGCTTCCTTGGTGGTTCAGTTGAACAGTGTGCTTTGGCACTCATTCTTGGAAGCTCAGTCTTTCTTTTAGCCCTTGTAATGATTCTGTGAACTCTATGTACCCACTAACAAATCTCTTTCTACTTTAACCAACTGGATTGGATTCTCTTATCTGTAACTAAGAACTTGGACCAGAGCGGGTAAGTCACAGCAACATCTCATGGTCAGATGAAGGTGGAAGCAATCTTGGTGTGTGCCCTGGTTCACTGTGGGGCCACTAATGGGACCTCAGACAAAGGAATTTTGAGAGATAGGATCTAGCAAATTCATGGGGGTAGACCACTGGACTCCACTGAGGAACTGCTGTCACTACCCCCATAAATGTCTTTCTGAGGAATGATCGCTGCACAATGAGGCCTTTTTTACAGTGAGTGACTTGTAGATTGCATGATACCATATTGTATTATTTTCAGTATGTAAAGAGTTTGTTACAGAATGCACCAAGAATTTAAAAAAATATGGAATGTCAATAAGAAGGCAATTGAAAACTTGGGTAAAATTGTCAGGAGTTGGGAGAGATGTAATGTGCTGTCCACTAGAGACAGACATGCCCTGCTCACATCTACCCCCTACAAGAGGAGTCAGGATTCTGACTTCTCACAGCATAATATCTAAATAGAATTTTTAGGATGCATCCTTTTGCACTGGACTTCTTTCATTCAGCATTTTGTGTGTGAGGTCCGTCCGTGCTGTTGTGTGTGAGGTCCGTCCATGCTGTTGTGTGTGGTTATAGCTTGCTCACATTTATTGCTTTAGTATTCCATTGTGGCATTTCTCTGTATATTATGTTTAATGTGGACAATTCTGTCCAAGCCGAGTTCCTCTTATATAGGGTGGGTAAATTCTCCTGGACATTTTCCCCATCTCATTTAGGACCTATTAGTTTTAACTCTCTGAATGATGGTCAGACGGGTGGTTATTGCTTTACCTTCATTTTCTATACACCCGCAGTCCATGTTCTTTGTGGAGAGGAGGGTGTAGTAGGCAGGATTGGCTCTTTGGGGATCAAGTGCAGACATTGGTGGGGGTCCTGAACTTTTCTTATTTTCTTTGGAGCCATTGACATGTCCTGCTGGGACTTACTCCACCCAGCCATTGCTGGGTGCCAGCCACCCTGATGGGCTTCACGTGTTCCCTCAACTCAATCCAGTTCTCTGGAGGAGACCAGGCAACACTTCTGCCTTCTTCCTCTGGCAAGGCTATGATGGGGGGATCACTGAGGGTTTTCCTTAGAATTTTTCCTTCTGGCCAGGACTCATGCCTGTAATCCCAGCACTTTGGGAGGCCAAGGTGGGAGGGATCGCTTGAGCCTAGGAGTTTGAGACCAGCCTGGGCAACATGGTGAAACCCCATCTCTACAAACAAAAATTTTCCTTCTGAATTTTCTGCTTTTTTTTTTTCCCTGGCTGCCATTTTGTTTTAGTTGCCACTGTTGAATATTGGGTATTAAAACATTTAAAATTTTGCATTTCTTCAGGTATTAGAGAACAGAGATTCTGTGATCTTGTTTTCTTCTGCTATCTTTGCCTTTTAATAGCTTTTGCTTCTAGCTGCAGTAGGATGCAAGTGAAAGCAGTTTATAACATGAAATAAACAAAATTGTGGAAACTCATTCTAGTCAAAGATCCTAAGATGGTCATTATTTTGCCAGAAGATGGTAGCAAAGTTACAATCAGACCTTGAGTAAAAATTTTCAGTCTCAACACCCAATATAAACAGACCAAACCAAATGAAAACAAAAAACAAGAACAAACTAGGAAAACAATGAAATGTCACCTGTTTATTGAATGATTTTTATCTTTTAATTTCTATTTTTAGAACTCAGTATTATTTACAGAAAAAAGCTATAAAATAAGAATGACCTCTGACGTTTGATAAAAATGGATGATTATTAAAACATTCTCTAGGAGTCAAAGGCTCTTTATTAACCTAAATTTCTACCATGTCGATAGTATTCCCTATTGGAATTGGAAATGAAATTAATGGCAAACTAACAAATTCACAACATTCTATACATTTTCACAGTGGTATGTCATTTGTCAAATTATGTTACTCAACACATTCTCCAATAGGAGAATACTAGGAAAGATACTAAGATCCAATAATTAAAATACTCTCTTGAGACTATCATGATTAAATTATAAGATACTAGAGTAAAGAGATGAGGAGAAGAACCTGAACACTTTATTTTCTTGCTTCCATTTTCAGCCCTGTTCGTATTGTTCTAGCATTCCTTCACCTCCTTTTCCAGTGTTGTTGTTGTCCACCCAGTGCTGTTCATTCATTCAACTTCAGTTCATTCACTCATTACTTACCCTTTATTGAGCCTACTATGTGTCAGTCACTGTTCTGGATGCCGGAGAAATAGCAGTGACCAAGACAAATAAAGAGCCTGCTTTAATGGAGCTTGCATTCCAGTGCAGTGCTATCCAACAGGACATTCTGACAGTGATGATTGTACTGTGCTGTCCAATCCGTAGCCACTGCCACATGTGGCCGCTGAACACTTGGAGTGTGGCTGGTGGCCTTTCTACTGGACAGATAAGTTTTGGTGGATGACAAAGGTAGCAAGCTACTAAACAAATACATGGAAGAATTTTGGAAAATGATAAGTGGTTCAGAGACTTTAGGAGTGGAATTGTTGGGTCATTGTTGGTCATGGTAACTCCGTGCTTAATATTTGGGGAACTGTAAAACTGTTTTCTAAGTTGCTTTACCATTTTACGTCCATGTCAGCAGTGTATGTGAATTCCAACTTTTCTACATCCTCACTTTGAAATTTTCAGAGGATACATCTATTGCCTAAAACCTTATATAACATAGCTTTTAGACATTTTTGTGAAACTGAGTCTAAGTTTTGCTATCAATTGACAAGTTCCTGGTGTTTGGATTCCTCTGTGCTCTGAACATGAATGCAAAGGCCAGTCCCGTATGAAGTCATTCATTTTATTCTTTATGGTTTTCATTCAGGGATGACCAATTCATCATAGAGTTTGGTGAGCAGGGTAGGGAGGGGACACGTCTTTTAGCGAGCTCAAGAGAAGTAAGTCTAGTTGTTTAGAAAGAAAGCAGATCAAAGTTTTAGAACAACATGTCTGGAAGGATTACCTTCTAAGATGTACTTCTCTAGCTCCAGTCTCTAATTTATGTAAGAAACTCACAGGTCAACCAATCAAAGCTCACAACTGACCAAGGAATTCCTTCTCTTACCTGCTTTTCAGACTGACTTTTTGTTTTAAGACTTATTTTTTTCAGAGTTTTAAGTTCACAGCAAAATTGAGAGGAAGATAAATATTTCTTATATGTCTCCTGCCCCAACACATACACAGCCTCCCCCATTATCAACATCCCCTACCAGAGTGGAGCATTTGTTATAATCGACGAGCCTACCCATTGACACACCATCATCACCCAGAGTCCATAGTTTCCATGAGGGTTTCCTCGTGGTGCCGTACATACTGCGGGCTTGGGCAAATGTATAATGACACGTGTCCACCATCACGGTATCACACAGAGTATGTCCACTGCTCCCAAATCCTCTGCACTCCACCTGTTCCTCCCTCGCTTCCCCCCAGAATGACTTTCTATTTGAACATTTGAGACAATGGGAGGTCACTATGGCTTCAGGAGACAATTCTATCTTTGGAAGTCTGTAATTTTCCGAATGACTGTCTATATATTGAGCTGTAGTTTGTTGCTCGATAGAGTCACCTTAGTTTATGCTTTAGGAGCTAAAAAGGAAAGGTCGACTCTTCTTTTCACATGAGGACCTGTCAGGAAACCCACTAGTGCCCTGGAAAAAATCCACCCAAGGTTCTCCGGGAGGCCATGAGGAGGAAGTCTCCCTGCAGGCTGCTCCATTGCCGGCGCATTTCTCCCTACGTACTCCTATTAATGGCAGTTATCATGGTGTCCTTTGCCTTATGGGGAGTCATATGCCCCTGCCCCCACCCCAGCTTCAATGCTCCTTCTTGTGTCCCTTAATTCCCCACAGCACAGCTAAGACCAGAATAATTCCCTGCCACTGTTTGTAAGGTTTTGGTAATCACAGTGATTTGCAACCAAGTCTTGTGCTTGCTTTTTGGAGGTCTCAGGCGCATTCGAGCCACACAGGCGTCCAAGGAAAGAAGAGGGCATGCGCAATGATTTTATTCCAAACCCACTTCTCTTTCAACATCTGCCTTGCTCCCATCCCTCTCGCAGCTTCTGGTTGAAGCCAGCACAGTGTGATCACTCGATCCAAAGGGAGAGGCAGGTGCTGCAGACTCGGGCCACTGTTTCCTCTTGGGCTCAGGGCGGGTAACAGACCTGGGGGTACTGAGGAGGTGGGAGCCTCCTCCCTGTAGCAGACAGCGCAGACTGAGGGAGCGAGTCCTCACCAGCCTACCTGCTCCCCCTCTTCTCAGTCCCATCGTAGTTACTTTTTCATATACGTTTTTTCTTGATTTGGCACGGACAAGGTGAAATCCAGTTAGAAAACCTGAGCGTAGTTGCTGTTTCCAAAAGGAAAATAAATAATAAACTGAAAAGATGAAGAAGAGAATTGGGTAAAGGAAATATTTATGAATTTTCTTTTTACACGTGTCTGTTTGGGGGTGAAAGCTACATGATGGGAAGGAGAAGCATGTTACAGCCATGGCATCTCTTAGCGAGGGTTTGCACTCAGCCTGGCCTTTGGCAGGAGCGGACTTGGAAGATTTCTTCTAGGCTTAAAATTCCATAATTCTATTTCCACAGAACACAATTCCACAAACTCCTCTGGCAACAGAACTTCAATTTCCAATGTTTCGCAAGTCCTAGAGTCAGGAAATTTCATGGAAATCCTAGCAAAATCAGCTGTAATCCATGGTACACTTCCAAGCATGTCCACAGGGCAAGCTCCCCTTAGGGTGCGGGGATGTGCACCGTGAGGAGAGCCAAGTATTAAAGAACATTTCTCTGCATCGATGAACTTAATCAATCTGAATTCTGGAATGTTTTAAGGGAAAGGTGAAAACCTCTAAAAATGAAATTCAGGAAGCTGCATGTGCTTTGCTTCGCTTCACAGTTGCAGGGACTCCCTGAAGTGAGGAACGGGGAGACAGGTCTCAGGGAATTAGGGTGCAGTAGCAGTGCCCACTGGCTAGTACAGATGCCAAGTCTCCACTCCAGGGCATTGCGGAGACCCCACCTGCCTTTTCAGACACTAGCGTGTTTCAGAATGCCTCAGAATTCATCCAGACGCCTTCGTTGTGTACTCCTGGTGTTTGCTTTCAGAAATGACTCCATTTTTCACAGGAAGATAGATAGCTTCATTTACTTGTATAGTGTTGTCTTCTTATAACGTCCTGACCGTTACATAAGCATAGGATTTGAGTTTGGGTTTGAGTCTTGGCTCTGCCACTTGTTGGCAGTGGGGCCATTGTCAAGTTGCTTAGCTTCTCTGAGCTTCAATTTTCTCATTTGTGGAAAAGGGATGATATTAGTAACAGTATTATCAAGGGAATAAGTGAAGTGAACATTTTATCATGTCTGAGCATATACAGAAGATGCTATGTAAAGGATTATTCTTGCTTTTCTCCTTCTCAGTGGGCCTATGACAACATAGTAAGACAAGTGGGTAATCAAACAAATTCAATATGTGGGATAACCAGCAATATTTCCATATTCACCAGTGCTCAGGAACTCATCCTCCAAGTCCTCACTGGTTGTAATTTGTTTTATAAATTACCCAGAAGGAGTTGAGAGGAGAGGTTTTGGTTGTATTTTGGGAGCAGAAGGGGACAGTAGGGAAAGAGCTTCTGTTTCAAGCGTTTTAATGCAAGCACAAGCACCACGCAGCTGCTGGAGACCACAGCCCCTTCTCACGCATTGGGAAGCCTTTGAGTCTGCCTTTGATCTCTGCTCCTCCCTAAGCACTCCACTGTGCCTTTGGGGCTGTTCCCTCTACTGCTATTGCTCCCTGAGGGTCCCTGCCTTCCACTGGCATCCTAATTGGGCCCTGATTCTCTCAGGAAAAGCCCCAAGATCAACTCATACCTTCTTCATAGAAATTCCTTTTGTCTCTTTCTCTCAGGGGTTTGCTCTGTTTGCTAGGCCAGTCCATAGAGTACGTATCGGCAGTTAAGCCCAACAAGTGAGAAAAGGCCCATGTATTAGACGTCTCCCAGGACCCCGCTGTGCTTTCCACAAGTGTCCTCCATGATCTCAAGTGATTGGAAAGCAAGATGGCAAGCAAGTAGAGAAGGAAGGCTCTGAAGATCAGTCACTTTGGGTCCTCTTAAATTTCAACATATAAATTACTTCTAGTGATTTTCTGTGCCCTGGGCATTGGGAGTAGAAGGGAGAGGAAGGGAGTTTGGGGAGTTTTGAGTTGTTTGGCTGGATCAACTTCCCTGCTCAGTAAGATACAGAGTACTGGTGGTATTCAGGGGCTCCCTAAAGAGCATCTAAAATGAAGGTGCCTATTCTGATCCCAAGGAAAATAATAACAGACCAGCATTTGCATGTGGTTAACAAAATCTTTCAATCTTATAATCTCTCATGGTCTAGACCAGAACCGTCTGATAGAACTTTATGTGATCGTTTTACATTTAAATTAAAAATTCTGTTTTGCGGTCACAATAGCCACATTTCACGAACTCAGTGACCACGTATGGTTAGTGGCTACCCTACTGGACACTGCAGGTCCAGACAGCAACTGTGCAAATGTGGGGTGGGCATTGCTGTGCTCACCCGATCTACTAATCAAGGTGTAGATAATCGGAGGCAGGAGAATGGGGTCTGGAGGCAGGGAACATAAGGTGATTCAAGCTGACTTCCTAGAACTAAATCAAATGGAAACACTTCAGCTATGACAAGAAATATCCTCTCCATTTACATAGGGCGTACACTGAGTAAATGACTTGTAACTTTACTTCGTCCTCTTCATTTACATAGGGTGTACACCAAGTAACCAGTGGAAACTTCTAGAGGGTATTTAAACCCCAGAAAATTCTGTAATGGGGCTCTTGAGCCCCTATGCTTGGGCCACTCCCACTCTGTGGAGTGTACTTTCATTCAATAAATCTCTGCTTTTGTTGCTTCATTCTTTCCTTGCTTTGTTTGTGCATTCGTGCCCAATTCTTTGTTCAAGACGCCAAGAACCCATACACCCTCCACCGGTAACATTGGTGCAGATAGGAGGTCTTGGGCTCATCAGCCTCCAGGAAGCAGACGGGGAAAGAAAAGGAATGTGGTGGCCGGGGAGCTGTAGGAGTGGCAAGGACTGGCTCAAATTGAAGAGGCCATGCCTGGTTTAAGGGGGCAGCTACTGCTCGGCCGTTCGGAAATGCATGCCCAGAGATGCCAGATCTTTCCTTTTTTTGTTTTCTTTTTTTTGACATTGATAATGAATTTTTAAAATGTTAACATTATATAGGCTAATAAAAAAGAACCAAAAAACTAAAAACCTAACCACATTGAAGCCCTATAGCCACTGAAGTTCAAATTCTGCAGATGGACCAAACCATTGCACCTAAAACAGCGTCTGTGGAATCAGCTTTCATGGAGACAAGGGGATTGTAGGAATATTGGTTGTAGGAGGATAGAACCTGGGTTTGAGTTTCTTCCAGAAATGGGCAGAACAAGTAGATTGTGGTAGGGGTCAAACAAACAAACCAACCAAAAATCCTTTTTGTTGTTTATTTTAGGAGTCAAAGTCAAGAGATTTTCAATCTGCACACAGGCTGATAGAGAGCAGTGGTAGGGATAGGCCCCCAAATACGAAGGAGCCCGAATTAGGTACAGAGATTTCCCCAGTGGTCTTACGTTTCAGCGTGTCATCATTTCATGGTTGTGCTATGATTCTTCCACAGGTAAGGAAGAGGTAAGGAAAGTTGTTAGTTGCTCCCGAAATTTTCATTGTAAGACCCCAAAATCATAGCATAGGAATATTATCTTGAAATAAAAGCACAAACATTTCAATAAAAGGAATGGATGAGGGGAAAATGATTTAGTTAGTTACAGAGATGTTATCTTAATGAATAACCATCCTTTTGGTAGGTGATAAAAGTTATTACATATCCAATCCATTGTTCTGACCTATAAAGGCTAGGGACAGTTTTCAACTTATCAGAAGTAATGATCATTGCACAGAAAGTATCTGTTTTATTAATTCAACATTGTAAACATTTGCCATATCTTAAAGTTCAAGTCTCTGTAACCTCCTGAGGTCAGGAGTTTGAGATCAGCCTGACCAACATGGTGAAACCCTGTCCCTACTAATAATACAAAAATTAGCCAGGCATGGTGGTACTGTAGTCCCAGCTGCTCAGGAGGCTGAGGCAGGAGAATTGCTTGAACCTGGGAGGCGGAGGTTGCAGTTAGTAGAGATAGCACCGTTGCACTCCAGCCTGGGTGACAGAGCGAGACTCTATCTCAAAACAAAAACAAAAACAAAAACAAAACATAAAAATAAAAAATAAAAGTCATAGGATTAAAAATGAAATATGTAGCTTATTGAGTAATACTGTAAGATACCACTGAGAGGTTTATAAATACAAGAATTAAATTATCTTTCAGAATGCTGATGTTTTCTGGAAAAGGAAATGCTGTTAAACCACAAGCATGCTACCATCTTTCCATCGTGGGGTCCCTTCCCTCTTGGAACCTTGGAGCATGGGCTGTATTTTGTTCAAACTATCACTGTTTGTTGAGATGCCTTTTTTCCCCAGGGTGGTTAGTCTTTGGGAGAACTTGCATTAGTCCGTGGATATTTTAAGTTTTAATGAGCACTCAGCACAGGGCAAGATTACTCCAGGGGCTGGGGAATTGCTTTCTTTTATTTACATATTACTGATTAGATTTCATTTAGGAAACAGTAGTGTCTGTAAGTAATTATCTCCCACCCCCAATGATATAAAAAATAATAACCAAGTCCTTCAAAGTTAATATTAGTAAGACAATGTCCTGGGGGGAGGAGCAGCTGGATCTCATAGCCCTGGTGTTTGTCCCCCAAGGCTCGCTGTCCTGTGGAGGATCTCATGTGTAGTCCTGCCACTGCCTCCACCCTGGGTGGAGTAGGGATGAGAGTGGGCACTATCATTTCCTTTTGAATAAAGCTGGCTTAAACAGAGAAACATGGGTCTTTCACTCATGCCTTAGAGCCTAGCCCAGCCAAAGCTCTGTTATTCAGGAGAGGCTTTCCTCAAAGCTATGGAATGACCAAAGGTAGAGACTTACTGATGGCACCAGGGAGCACAGTAGCTTTTGGACAAATCTTCCCTGTTTATGGTTCACTGGCGAGAGCTTCCTCACTCCTAAGTTCCTGTGATGTTGAAGATACCTGAACCTGCCAAGTTCTAGCCCGAGAGAATGCCTGAGCTCCCTCTCCCTAGTTCCTGTTCTCCCCCTAGCTGGTTACACCAGCTGTGACCACCCACCCCTCTCAGAAGAGGCCATAGTTGGCCATGGAGGCAGAACTCCAGCATGACAAACATGCCAGAATGTCCCTGGACATTTAGTAACATGACAGCCCCTTCCCAGGAGTCATCACTACCTTGTACTTCCGATGTGGCTAAGGAGTGAGTCACGTGTGTCTTTTCAGCGTTTGAGATTAAGCATACTAGGCCCTGTTTGTGGAATACGTAGTTCACATGTCACTGTTTTATCTGGGCCCTAGGTGATCTTTCCTTTCAACATCAGCCTATTCCCTCTTGCATCCTTCTTCTCACATGACAGACATCCAGTGCCTCCAATAATGACATCAAAAGGGATGAGACTGAAAAACAGATCAGAACTTGCTTGGATTACCTATTTTTCCTAAGTACTAAGCAACATTCGACAACATGAAAATCTACCCTAAAACCCCTATAGGCTCACCTGTAGTTGCAAGCAATAATGAAAGGTCTAAAAATATTTACACTTGGATATTATGAATATTCAATCTTTGTAACATTTTTAAAAAAATTCTGTTTTCATACTTGCATTTTTATCTACCAAATAAAAATCAATAGAAAATGTTTTAGTTCATGAAAGAGAAACTTGGCCAAAAAAACCAAGGTCTCATTAATTTTTGTAAACCAACCGAAGCTATAATTCTCAGCCTCCTGCTGTCACTCTTTATAGCAGGTCCTCAGTCTGAGGTCTGGGGAGACAATGCTGGTTTCCAATCCAGTTCCTGACTCTCAGTGCTCAGGATCTGCTTTGGACATTCCCTTGAAGAACTTAGACCCACTCTCTGAAAGAGAAAACTACAGAAACACGATAGACGAGACCCCGGGCAAGGCCGAGGTGACGGGAAGGTGCGGGAAAGGCAGCAAGTGGGGAGGGGATAGGATATGAAAGGACAGGCCAGAAAGACAGAGGAAGAAAAACCTGATCGAACAGATAACATTGTTTTATAGCGAGAGGACATTAATCTTTGAGATATACGATAGATCTTTTCATATGTAGTATAAGAACAATGATGACAGGAAAAGCCAGGAAGGCAGACTCAGTTTTTCTTTGAGTGTTTAATTTCCATGGTTCCAGTTTGGTGTATTTGAACATGATGATAGCTGTGAGGAAAATCTTCTCAATTCACTGATGTCTTGGAATTAAAACAAGCCTCTGCATCATTCTTCCACACAGTAAGCGTTTGTCAAGGTCCACCTGTGAGCATAGTGCACCAGAGAGGTCCTGAGGGATTGAAGAGGGGCAAGTGACACTCTCCTGGCTCCAAAGGGTTTATGGTCAGGACCTCTGCTGGGATGAACAGTTCCTTGAAGGAGCCCACAGCAGGTGGTTTAGCTTAGCGGCCTTGGTAGGGAGAAGGGCAGCTGTGCAGTTAGGAATGAATTGGGGTTGTGTGTCTTGCAGGACCTGAGCTGCTGGGTGGTTTACCGCTATATGAAATTGTATGTGAAGGGGAAAATATGGCGGTGTGGATTCCTGGCTTCTGCAGGAAATAGCCAGAAAGCAAGTTATTTAGATGACTCAATGAAAAGAAGAAATGGAAACTCATGCTTCTTGATTAAATGTGGCTTATTCACAGTGGGTTGAGGCAAGGAGAAGAGAGAAAGGGGAGAAAAGCATGCATGTGCACATCAGTGCAAGCACATGAGTCTAAAAGGCAGATGGGATTGCCTGGAAAGGGAAAACCTCAAGGTGAATGCATCAGAATGGCCTTTTGATTACAGAAAAGTTCTAACACGATGCCTAATGAATCTACAGTACCTCTCCGGGAAAGACTCAGAGGACTTTGTGATGTTATGAAATTAACTTGTATTAAGTGTGTATAACACTCTAAAACAGATTCCAATGTCAATGATCTCTCTTCTGCTATTAATTTATTCCAGCTCTTACTAAACTATCCATGGGAATCCTCCCATCTCCCATTTAACAATTCTTTGAGTCCTCAGGCTTAGCTAATTCTTATTTGATCTGCAAGGTGGCAGTGTGTAACAGTCAGTAGATGCCACTGTCTAATAGTGAAGGTGTCCACTCAACAAGCTTGTAGGTCAGAAGCTTCAGGTTCCCTTTGATGGATTAGCTCCCTGCTTGGTCGGCTGTGTAAGGTCTCAAGTCTGTGCATAGTATTTACTTAAGTCAGTGATGTAGCCACCTCTCCATTTCAGAGATGACGTTAGTGATGCGATTTGCCCCGGGTCTGTGATCATTGCTTTCACTGGCCTCTGGCTGCAGCACATTGCCTCATGCACTAAGAAGGCACAGTTGCCCTTCAAGGCTGATTCAATGGCATTTCATGGTATCTAACCCTGGCCCACTGCCCTCTGGACTTAGATCTTCAGGTCGTGGCCAAAATCTTAGCTCGGAAGATGGAGACAGGATCAGGTACCACATGGTCTTGAGTGTAGGAGCCAGTCTGAATGTGTCCTGTCACTTGATAGTAGACAGACACTCTTCATCAGCTACTCAAGACTCCAGGCGCCAGGAAGTAAGTTGAGGTCAGGGAGTTTGTTTTATCTACTGATTTGGAAAAATATTTAGCCTCCCTGGAACAGAGATGTGCATTCCGTGTGCCTGAAGCCATGAAATTTGGCAAGTCCCATATCAGATACCTAAAACTGTTATACAACTCAGTCTAATTTACATTGTAAGGCTGCCAAAGGGAACTAGATTTCTCCCTTGGTCTAAACGTCCCCTCTGACAATTCTAAGAGCCCAACAATCGATATCAATCAGTCAACAACCATAATAATAGTAATAATAATAGTAATAATGATATCCCTTGCCCATATTTGACCTACAGTTCAAGGCCCATAGCTTTGGATAATCAGAAGTTAGAATTTGGCTCAGAGGGACATGTGAGTGACTTGTGCAATACTTTGGCCATCTTACAAATGAAGACAAAGGTGTCTGACAGTGTGAATTTGAATGAAAACATCTCCCAAGCTAGCGTTTCTTCCACAATGGGCTCTTGCTGCCAGAAAAGAAAAGCTATCTTTCGCGTCATTTTTCGCCAAAGAGGGCATTGCATGTCTGATAATTTTTCTTCCAAATTGTTTCTTTTTATATTTAAATGTTTATTTTTTCCTAGCCACTAGACCACCAGGGAAAAATTGTTTTCAAAAACCTTAATTCTGCCACTTAATTTTGCATGGTATATGTGAATCTGCAAAGGCAAGCACTTAAAACTGTGCTGTCTGAGGAAACAACACTTGCAATGAAAAGGCAAACTCAAAATCAGTGTGTCTAGCACTTACCTTTCAAATGATTAATGGTAATTGTGGTGTGTGTATGTATATGTGTGCAGAACTGTCAAAGAGCATCCATTTTAGATTAAACAGCTCTGGGTTCAACTTGAGCCTCAGCAGATTCTTCAGTTTTCTTATCTGGATTTTCTGTTCAACACACCAAAGTGTATTCTGTGAAATGTTAGTTTTGCAGAATAGGAAAAAAAAGATCACAAGAAAAAAGGAAATCACAGTTAAATAAATGAAGTTCAACTGGCTTTTTAACCATAGGGTCACTCAGAGGCTTTAAGATATTAAAATACAATGTGACTCTCAAAGAAGGAACAACATATAAATTAAAATGCAATGAATATCCAAGAGTTTCCCAAACTTACCTGACTGTGGGCATTTTTTTTTTTTTCATAGAGCCACTCATGAAATTGATGAATTTAGGGAAATCCTACATTCCTCCAGACTTAGGCTGCAAGTAATGAGACCAAACACTAGCTTAGGCAAAAAGAGAAAACCATTTGCTCCGGTCACCAAATCAAAGGCAGGACAAGGGTAGAGATAACCTCCTGGACAACTGGAGCCGCTGATAATAGTTAATATTTATTGTGGGACAACAATGTGCCAGGCACTGTTCAGCATGCTTCTCATGCATTAATTCATTCAATCCTCACAACAGCTCCATGAGTTAAGTACTATTATTATCTTTTACAGAAGAGGAAACTCAGGTTCAAAGAGGTTCAGTTTCCCAAGGTTAGCTAGACTCTGAGCCCACACTTGGAACCACTGACCTTATGCTTCTCCAGGGACTTAAATGCTGTCAAAGTTTATTTTTCCTGCACGACTCTTGCGTCCTTGGGTCTATTTAATTCTCTTCAACCAGCTTTCCCCATGAGACAGAGACCTGGCTCCCGCCTCTCAGCCTGCCCCCTACCTCCTTCCCGGGAAAGGGCTCCTCTTCCAATTCCTGTTAAAAACATTCTGGGCTGGGCGCGGTGGCTCATGCCTGTAATCCCAGCACTTTAGGAGGCCAAAGCAGGTGGATCTTTTGAGGTCAGGAGTTAGAGACCAGCTTCTACTAAAAATACAAAAAAAAAAAAAAAAATTAGCTGGGCGTGGTGGTGCGCTCCTGTAGTCTTAGCTACTCAGGAGGCTGAGGTGGGAGAATTGCTTGATCCTGGAGGCGGAGGTTGCAGTGAGCTGAGATCACACCACTGTGCTCCTCTAGCCTGGGTGACGGACCGAGACTCCATCTCAAAAAAACAACAGAACATTCTGGAGAAGAGCTATGATTAACTCCTGACTTGAAGTCATGTGCCCAATCTTGGGCCAGTCACTAGGGTGGAGGGGCGGGTGGGGTGTTCTCGTCAGCTCAGCTTACACACCATTATTGTGGCCAGGAGAGTGGTAAACTATGATGGCCACTTCCACTATATCAGCATGGTCATAATAGGGTGATAGGGGGCACTTCTTTGAAAGAAAGAAGGTATGTTTTCCAGAAGAGGTGGCCAGGGACACTGGTATTCTGAACTGTCACACACCTGGGGATTTTAGAAACCAATGGGATATGTGTGTGGAGCTGCCGGCATGGTTCCTGGCATTGCAATGGGCTGTTGATTCATCGTGGCTCCTCTTCTATTCAGGTTGCAAAAGAGAAAGATTTTAAAGTGCAAATGCTTAACTAAGCAGGCAGAAGAATTAGCTAGGAACGCTGCTTTGTAAAGCAAGTCCCACAGTTAAAAAAAGTCAGCCAGGTCAAGGTCTAGGTCTGACAGGTCAGGCCAAGCTGGCAGACAAACAAAACAAGATCAGGGAATGGGGTAGCAAGATCCAAAGTTATCATAAAGCATAGACTTGTTCATGGAACAGGCCAGGGTCAACATCAGAGGTCCAACTTGAGTGAGATGGTGTGGGCAGGGGTCCAACCAGGCAGACGGGCCAGTCCACAGGAAGGTCTGGAGGGACCCACTCGGGCTGGAGTGCAGGATCCCAGCAGGGTAGAGGTTAGGGAGCCATCTTCAGAGGCAGAACAGGGAGACAGAGAACAGTGCCTCAGATTCCAAGATAAGGAAGCAAGTGTGACCAAATTGAGTTAGGAGTTGTCTATGCAGCCACGTGACATCAGAGAGAATTTCTTCCAAGCCCTACAAGAGAAATGTAACATGAACAACACATTGACTTAATTCCACCAGCTGTACCCACATATCCTAAAGTCAGCAGTGACCACTTGCAGGAATGGGTTGCTGAATCCCAGAGAGGGGCACGCGTGGGTACTTGCCATGCTGACAGCTTCAGTTCAGAAGGGCAGCCCTACTCAGGCCTGTCTTTGTTTCCTCGGCCTTTAGCTTCGTGTTAGCCAGCTTTGTGCGCAGGATCGGTGAGGAATGCTGCCTCCTCTTCTGTGATGATGCACGAGGTGGATCCTCACCCACCTTTGCTGTTGTAGTGTCTACTACTACTGCTGTAAAAAAATCACCACACACCGGTGGCTCAAAACAGTGCACATTTATCATCTCACCGTTCTAGAGATCAGAAGTCAAAAATGGGTCTCACTGGGCTCACATCAAGGAGCTGAAAGGCTCTGTTCCTCCTGGACACCGTTTGCCTGTTTTTTTTTTTTTGTTGTTGTTTGTTTGTTTGTTTGTTTGAGACAGGGTCTCGCTGTGTTGTCCAGGCTTGTTGTGAACTCCTGGGCTCAAGCGATCATCCTGCCTCGGCTTCCCAAAGTGCTGGGATTACAGGTGTGAGCCACTGTACCCGGACCCTTTCTCTGCTCTTTCCAGCTTCTAGAGGCATCTGCATTCCTTGGCTTGTGGTGCCTTGCTCCATCTGTGGAGGCAGCAGCACAGCATCTTCCAGTCTGTCCCTGACCTGACTCCCTGCTTTCCTCTTGTAAAGAACCTGATGATTACATTGGACTGCCCCCTCCCCCATAATGCAGGATAATCGCCTCATCTCTAAGTCCTTAACTTGATTGTACCTGCAAAGTCCCTTCTGCCATGTGAGGAAACATATTCACACATGTCAAGGATTAGGGTGTGGACATCTTTTGGGGTTCATTAATCAGCCCACCAAAGTTGTCACATTCACCTTTAAACCTCGTTTCCCAGTGCACACATTTCTACAGTTTCCATTGGCCTGTCCCAGATTTTATAAGCACCTGCAGAGGTACCACCGGGATGGGAGTCTGTGTGCCCTGGTGCTACTTACTCTTTGTGGAGGAGGATAGGGATAGAAGGTACTTGCTGTTCCTGAGTGAGGTGGGCTTCTGGAAGAGCTGTTGCGTTTAGTAAGGTCTAATCACCCAGAGAGACCCCCGCCATTACCTTTTCCTTTACAAAGACGAGAATCTCTCAGCAGCTTCCGGTTGCGAACTAATCCTATGTAGCTATTATACTTAAGTAGATTTTATGGAAAAGCAAATGGGACTGATAGGTCTCTTTGGAAAAACTCTCATGCCTGTGCTCCAGAAATAGGCATGATCACAGTCTTGTTTGTAACGGTGAAAAATCACAGACAACTAAAACTTCCCTCAGTAGTAGAATGGACAAAGCAACTACTGATAAACCTATAGTAACTGCCATAAATGAATTAGAAGTGTGTATATTGATATGAAAAAATATCAGGAATATAATGTTAAGTGAAAAAACCCCAAGTTATAAAATCGTATTGTGTATGGTTATGTACATAGGGGGTAAAAGTGTAAAAATATGCCTGGGATGGAAAGAATCCCACTTCAGAGTACTGGGTCCCACTGGACAGGAGGGACAGAATGGGATTGGAGAAGGCCACACAGAGGACAATAGCCCCATTGATAAATTTAAATTTTATTTATTTATTTTTGAGACAGAATCTTGCTCTGTCACTCAGGCTGGAGTGCAGTGGTGCAATCTCGGCTCACTGCAACCTCCGCCTCCTGGGTCCAAGCGATTCTCCTGCCTCAGCCTCGGGAGTAGCTGGGACTACAAGCACGCGCCACCACGCCCAGCTAATTTTTTGCACTTTTAATAGAGATGGGGTTTTAGGGTTTTATCATGTTGGCCAGGCTGGTCTCGAACTCCTGACCTCAGGTGATCCACCCGCCTCGGCCTCCCCAAGTGCTGGGATTACAGGCATGAGCCACCGCGCCTGGCCAATTTCATTTCTTTAACAAAAAAACTGAATTGAATGTGGCAAAATGAAAATATTTGTTATGGCTAAATGGTAGGCGTCATGTGTTTATTATAGCATTCTCTATATTCTCTGTATAGTTTGAAATATTTAATAATAAAGCAATAATTCATTTAAAATCTAAATATAAGACATACTGTAGCTATTTGAACTATTTTTAAAAGCAACGCTTAAAAAAATAATAAAATGTTAAAAGGAATTTCAACTACTCCCATTATAGAGTAGATTAGATACAGAGCCAATTAATGATTTATAATTTTTCAACACTGTATTTTGACTTTAAAACTGATTTAGCATCCAAAGTTTAAGCTCTTCAATAATTACATAATTAGTAAATTAGTAATTTGCTTACTTGTCTTTTTAAACAGCACAGTCAGTGAGAATGCATTCTCTCATTTTCTTTTTTCTTTTTTTTGAGATGGAGTCTTGCTCTGTCGCCCAGGCTGGAGTGCAGTGGTGCGATCTTGGCTCACTGCAACCTCTGCCTGCTGGGTTCAAGCAATTCTCCTACCTCAGCCTCCCAAGTAGCTGGGACTACAGGTGTGTGCCATCATGCCCGACTAAATTTTTGTATTTTTAGTAGAGACAGGGTTTCATCACACTGACCAGGCTCGTCTTGAACTCCTGACCTTGTGATCTGCCCGCCTCGGCCTCCCAGAGTGCTGGGATTACAGGAGTGAGCCACTGCGCATGGCCTCATTTTCTTTTTATGCAAAATCCCACTTGAAAAAGGAATAGGGGTTTCATACCAACACTAATTCTTACCACAAACCTCTCTAATATAAGTCCAGCATGAACTTGCTTTAGTAGGATAAAGTCAGCATTTCAGAATATATATATTTTTTACTTCAGAGACTTATGCAGCACACATTAATTTTCTCATGGAACTAGATGGAAAAATATGTTAGTTAAAAATTTTATAATGAATACAGAATTATATCTCTTCACTATGGCAATATTGAATAGTGAATTGAACTCTATGCAAATAATGATATGAGAATCCAACTTCACTAGTTCTACATTTCTGCCTTACACAAAATGTTTCAGGCAAATTTAAAAGTAATTGCCATTTAGAAATTTAATCCAATACCCCGTCCCTTCTTTTATAGTCCCCTTATATTGTGTATACTTATGCTGCAAGTATCATATTGAATTAATTTTTTAGTCTTCCAAAATTGCAAGGATGAAGTTCCTGACACCTTGTAGAGTAAGAAAATTTGTAGATGAAAAACATGACTTTATGGAGTTGAGGGAGTGCAATTAGAAGTGAACAAATAAAAGTCATAGAATTTGTTTTGTTGTTCACAAAGTTAAAGCAATAAAGATAATACATTCAGGGTGGCTGTTAGGCCATACAACTTCTTTGTTTGGAATTTAAAAGGCATCTCTTTCTCTGGGTGGTTACAGCCCCAGTGGGACAGGTGCCCCACTGCAGAGCACAACCTGCCTGACCGTACATGGCTCTGAGAAGGATTATTCATAACATTTTACAAATCTTAAAAGAGTAATATGAGTACGATACGAGCAATTTAAATTTTCAACCCCTTGCTTGAAACGTTGTAGGATTTCTCTCCTCTGCACTTGCACTAATATGCATGCAGAATTGTTTGGCTTTGATGAGACAACATGTACAGTAAGAGGCATTTTACTTCCTCTGGGTCCGCGTGTCTCTTCAAATGGGATCTTCAAATGAGTCTTGACAGTCATTTCTCACACTCGCCCATGGTTTCAAATATGATGCTTCCAACCCAACGGACCCTGGACAGTGGAAGTGGAACAGGTGTCTGCTCAGGGCGGTAATCCATAGGGTGCTCAGGCAACAGGAATACAGAGGTGCAGTGGTTGGTTGGTTGTGCAGATAGAAAACAGCCTTGAGTAGAGACAAAATAACTTGAGTCTGGGTGTGGTGACTTGGGCCTGTAATCCCAGCACTTTGGGAGGCCAAGGCAGGAGGATCGTTTGAGCCCAGGAGTTCGTGATCAACCTAAGCAACAAAATATATATATATATATATATATAAAATATATAGATAGATATAGATATAGATATAGATATAGATATAGATATAGATATAGATATAGTCTCACTCTGTCGCCCAGGCTGGAGTGCAGTGGCACAATCTCAGCTCACTGCAACCTCTTCCTCCTGGGTTCAAGTGATCCTCCCACTTCAGCCTCCCGAGTAGCTGGGATTACAGACATGCGCCACCATGCCTGGCTAAATTTTTTCTATTTTAAGTAGAGATGGGGTTTCACCAGTTGCCCAGGCTGGTCTCAAACTCCTGACCTCAAGTGATCTGTCCCGCTTTGGCCTCCCAAAGTGCTGGGATTACAGGCGTGAGCCACTGTGCCCAGCCCTGTCTCCTAAATATTTTTGCAGTGCCTCCTCATGCAGTCTCATCCTATCAGCAGTCCCAGGCAACTGGAATTCTGAAACTGAGTGAAGTATGGCACAGGGAACTTCCTTATAAATGATTTACTTTATTATTTAATATGCCTCCCAATAATTGGCTAGGATTAGAAAATACCAAAAGGAAAGAGCTACCAGCAAAGCTGGAAATACTTTGTTGAATTTTTTCAGACCATTGACTGTTTCAATCGGTAGAATTGAATTGGTGTTTCTACACGACATATATGTAACGTTTAATCACAAACAGAAAAGTTGCAAGTATAGTACAGATAATGTTTTTCCTTTTTTAAAAAAAATTTAATTTTAGAGACAGGGTCTTGCTCTGTTGCCCAGGCTGGAGAGCAGTGTTGCTATTATAGTTCACTGCAGCCTCAAACTCCTGGGCTCAAGAAATCCTCTTGCCTCAGCCTCCTGAGAAGCTAGGACTAGAGGCGTGAGCCATCATGCCTGGCTAATTTTTTATTTTCTATTTTTTGTAGAGAGGGGGTCTCCTACATTGCCTGAGCTGGTTGTAAATGTGTGTGTATTCATATACATATACATAGACCAGAAGGTGAAAGAGCCCTGAATATGTGTATGTGTATTCATGTACACATGCGGCCGGTCCTCCCGTCTCTGCCTCCCAAAGTGCTGGGATCACAGGCGTAAGCCAACGTACCTGGCTTTTTTTTTTTTTTTTCCCCCTGAGGTTTCTCTTTTATTTATAAGCATTTTGTTGGGAGAGACTTAAAAGTCATGTAAATATCCTGTACTTGGTTAAACTTATAATTCATTGATTGTTTTATCCACATGAATATGGGCACCTGTATTTGGATTATAAACTACTGCTACTACCCTTTGTTTCTATAGTCAGTGCCCCTCTTTCGGCTCCCCATTCAGGCTGGCTCCTGCATCCTTTTGACATGTCCCCTCACTGTCTCCTCTGCACTTGCACTCATATGCATGCAGATTTGTTTGGCTTTGATGAGACAGCATATACAGTAAGAGGCATTTTACTTCCACTATACTCCAGCCTGGGCAAGAGAGACAGACCCTGTCTCAAAAAAAAAAAAAAAAAAAGGATTTCTTGCTTTCTTTTTTTTTTTTTTTGAGACGGAGTCTCACTCTGTCGCCCAGGCTGGAGTGCAGTGGCCCCATCTCGGCTCACTGCAAGCTCCACCTCCCGGGTTCACACCATTCTCCTGCCTCAGCCTCCCGAGTAGCTGGGACTACAGCTGCCCGCCACCACGCCCAGCTAATTTTTTGTATTTTTAGTAGAGACAGGGTTTCACCATGTTAGCCAGGATGGTCTCGATTTCCTGACCCCGTGATCCACCTGCCTTGGCCTCCCAAAGTGTTGGGATTACAGGCGTGAGCCACGGCGCCCGGCCAGATTTCTAGCTTTCTAGCACAAAATGTTCCAGGCTTATCTTATACTTTCCCTGCCCCAGCACTGAAATCAGCCATTCCTCAAGAACCCCCTTGTTCCTTCTTTCTTTTAATTCAACTTTTTATTTGGAGGTCACTAGCTTTGCACGCAGTTGTGAGAAATAGAGATTTCATGTTACCCAGTTAACCCCAATAGTAACATCCTGTAAAATTATAGTGCAACATGACAACTAGGATATTGACGTGGACACAGCCAAGGCACAGAATTTTCCCTCTCTACAAGGATTCCTCCTGTTGCCCTTTTATAGCCATACCCACCTTTCTCGCTCCCTCTCTCATCTCCTCCCAGAGCCCTGGTTGCTTTTAGTGGAGAATGGTATTTAGGATTTAAGATTTGGGGACCGGGCGCAGTGGCTCATGCCTGTAATCCCAGCCCTTTGGGAGGCCAAGGCAAGCGGATCACTTGAGGCCAGAAGTTTGAGACCGGCCTGGCCAACATGGTGAAAACCCATCTCTACTGAAAATACACAGTTTAGCTGGGGATGGTGGCATGAGCCTGTAATCCCAGCTACTCGGGAGTCTGAGGCATGAGAATCACTTGAACCTGGGAGGTGGAGGTTGCAGTGAGCTGAGATCACACCACTGTGCTCCAGCCTGGGTGACAGAGCAAGACTGTCTCAAAATAAATAAATAAATAAATAAATAAATAAATAAAATTCAATACTTGGGTGTTAGGTGTGCTCATTGCTATTGGGGTGTTGCTGCTCTCAGGCACTTTTAGTGGATAGTTTCTCTTGATTTAATGTATGTGCATGTATATAAATACATACATATTTACATTGGTTATATCTACCTATATCTATTGAAAACCAGGATTTCACACCAATACCTCCAGTTCCAATCCAACACCATAGGGCTTATTCATTCCTTTACATATTTGTACCTCTCTTCCGCACGAGAAACCTGGCTTCCATTATCTTCACTTTAGCCCTTTGATCAACCCCTCTGCATATAACCGGTCTGCCATGCCTTCCCCTGCATAGCTGCCCCACTTGCTCTGAGGGTACTGACACCCCTTGCTGGGCCCCTTCACAAAGACCTCCTTCTTACCCTTGCCCCAGCGTCCCACCTGGCACCTCCTGGCAGGGATGCCCTCTGCCTCCTGCTGGGGCTTTGACGCACCCCACTGGCCTGCCCCTGCGTGTGGACGCTGTTTTTGTTGGGCTTGGCACCCTGCTCTGGGCCATCAGGGCTCTTTCGTCTCCTAGTGAAGATGCCTATCTTGTTCTGTGTAGCTTTAGGACTAAATGGTTTGAGAAGAAAAGAGAAGGGAAGGGGAAGAAGAAGAGTTATAGGTACTTTTATTTTTAGAAACAGGGTCTCAGCCAGGCATGGTGGCTCACTCCTATAATCCCAGCACTTTGGGAGGCTGAGGCAGGCAGGTCGCTTGAGCTCAGGAGTTTGAGACCAGCCTGGCCAACATGGAGAGACCTTGTCTGTACAAAAAATAAAAAAATTAGCCAGGCGTGGTGGCATGCACCTGTAGTCCCAGCTACTCGGGAGGCTGAGGTGGGAGGATGGCTTGAGCCCAGGAGGCAGAGGTTTCAGTGAGCTGAGATTGTGCCACTGTAGTCCAGCCTGGGTGACAGAGCCAGACCCTGTCTCAAACAAAAAACAAAACAAAAACAAGAGACAAGGTCTCATTCTGTCACCCAGACTGTGGTGCATTGGTGTGATCATGGCTCACTACAGCCTCAACCTCCCGGGCTCAAGTGATCCTCCCATCTCAGCCTTCCTAGTAGCTGGGACTACAGGTTCGTTCCACTACACCCAGCTAATTATTTTTATTTTTGTAGAGATGGGGTCTCCCTATGTTTTCCAGTCTGGTATTGAACTCCTGGGCTCAAATGACCTTACTGTGTCGGCCTCCCAAAGTGCTGGGATTATAGGCATTAGCCACTGTGCCTGGCTTATGTGTACTTTTTAATAATAAAAATCTAACCCCACTAAATAAATGTTGAGCCATTTGAAAAAATAGCGTTAATTTGAAACTGTGCTAAATTGTTGTCCTGCCTGGGGCATCTTTGTGTCACTGCTCAGCCCTGGCTGTCAGACCCTCCTATTTATGTCTCAGTTCCTCCTTCTGTGCAATCCCCAGGACGTAGGCTCTTCTCAGCTTCCTTCATCTTCTTGGGCTTCACTGCAGAAGTGCTCTATGATTTACCTTCATTTTCCATTTTTGACTATCCCACTTCCACCACGTTCTTCCTTTTCTAAATATACCTCTCAGGAATGACTTGGGTTTACTGGTATCAGAATTCTCAGGCTTGCCAAAGAGATGGATAGCAGTGAAGGTTTTTTGCTAGAATTTGTTTATTAGGAACTTGTGAGAGAGTTTCTAGACATGTTTATCCCTGAGTCTGGAGATTTTTCATAATTACTTTTTTTTTTTTTCTGAGACAGAGTCTCACTCTGCTGCCCAGGCTGGAGTGCAGTGGCGTGATCTCGGATCACCACAACCTCCACCTCCTGGGTTCAAGTGATTCTCCTGCCTCAGCCTCCCAAGTAGCTGGGGTTACAGGCACGTGCCACCACGCCCAGCTAATTTTTGTATTTTTAGTAGAGATGGGGTTTCACCATGTTGGCCAGGCTGGTCTCAAACTCCTGACCTCAGGTGATCCTCCCACCTCGGCCTCCCAAAGTGCTGGGATTGCAGGCCTGAGTCACCGTGTCTAGACTTGTTTTTTAAGACTTGGCATTCCACCTGGCACATCACAGGCAAGTGATGAATGACCTCCAAGGAATGTTGAGTTGTAACAAGTGATCTTGACTAATATTATGCCCCACAACGTTTGAACACCTGCTGAGCTAAAACTGGAAACAGTGTTGATTCCTGTCTGCTGACTTTTAGTCTGTTGAGTGGCTTGTCCCTTTGTGTGTGGGAACTAGTCACCATTGGCCTTTAGTAATAAAACGTGGAGCAAAGACCCTCTTCTGGAATGGACAAGTGTGAGCTAGGTGATGTGTCTGACTGTGCCCACGGGGGCCATTGCTGCAGTCACCATGTGTCATCTTGTCTTTAGCAGAGGTTTTTCTAGGTCCAGATCCAGGCCATGCTGTTCTGTACATCACTGGACACTGGAGCAATGGGTGTCCTCACTCCCAGATTAGGAGTGCAGACCTCAAGAGTCTGGAGACACACGCAGGTCACAATCTTTTCTTTCTTTATGCTGGAGGGCAGACTGGGCCAAAGAACTCTGCTTGGAGCAAAGGGATCTGGATGAGATTATGGCTGACCACACATGGTGTTATTAAAGACAGAGTAACCTGCTTGGCAAACATACGAACATAGAAATGTGTTCTGATGTCTTTGGGGAATAAGAACAATTCTACAGTCCTGTGGGTGGAGGGAGGAGTTTTCCCTGAAGGGAGTGGAGAGTCCAGCCACCAGCCATCCTGAAAAGAGGCTAGATTTGGAGGAGGAGGTCGGGACATAGGAGGTGAGCCTCAGCTTGAGCTGGAAGAAGAGCTTTCTCCTTTCTCTGAGGCCTCAGGTTATGTAGGCCGGGCTGCCTGCCAGAAACCTCCCGCTGCAGTGGGGTGCTCTGGGCCACGCGGCCTTAAGACAGATGGGAACGGACCTAGAACAAGGTGCAGTGTTTTTTTTTTTTTTTTTTGAGATGGAGTCTCACTCTGTCGCCCAGGCTGGAGTGCAGTGGTGCCATCTCGGCTCTCCACCTCCCTGGTTCACGCCATTTTCCCACCTCAGCCTTCTGAGTAGCTGGGACTACAGGTGCCCGCCACCACTCCCCGCTAATTTTTTTTTTTTTTTTTGTATTTTTAGTAGAGACGGGGTTTCACTGTGTTAGCCAGGATGGTCTCGATCTCCTGACTTTGTGATCTGCCCCCCTGGGCCTCCCAAAGTGCTGGGATTACAGCCGTGAGCCACCGCGCCCGGCCAAGAAGCAGTGTTTCAATGTTTTCTCTATGTTATATTTCTTTTCCACTATTTCAGAAACACACACACACACACACACACACACACAATTAAGTTTTATTCTCATCACCTAGAATGGAAAACAACAACAACAACAACAACAAGCCTTGAAGCTGTGGTAGATTTAATCATCTGTAAAAGAGGAAAAATAGGACATACTACATCAGGTTGCTGTGTGAATTGTGTGGGATAGCCCATTTGAGCCTCTTTCGTCTTGCCTAGAGCACTCCATTCCAATCAAACAAAGCCAATTCTTTTACTCCATGGTTCTTTATTTTGACAAGCATTCTCATGTGCGTCATGCTGCCTCACAGCATTTTGTTATCTGGTTCATCCAAAATTGTTGAAAAGAAACAATGACATAAAATAAAATTATGAAATGTCAAAGTGGCTGGGCATGGTGGCTCACACCTGTAATCCCAGCACTTTGGGAGGCTGAGGTGGGAGGATCACTTGAGCCCGGGAGTTCAAGACCAGTCCAGGTAACATGGGAAGAACTTGTCTCTACAAAAATTAGCAGGGCATGGTGGTGCTCACCTGTAGTCCCAGCTACTCGGGAGGCTGAGGTGGGAGGATCGCTTGAGCCTGGGAGACAGAGGTTACGTTGAGCCGAGATTGCGCCGCTGCACTCCAGCCTGGGCTACAGAGCGAGATCCTGTCTCAAAAGAAACAAACAAATGAACCCCTCCTCAAAACTCCAAGAAACGAATGTCAAAGTGAAAAGAACTTTGGAGATGCTCTAGTTAAGAGGCTAAACTACAGAGCGAGACCCTGTCTCAAAACAAACAAACAAATGAACCCCCCCCAAAACCCCAAGAAACGAATGTCAAAGTGAAAAGAACTTTAGACACGCTCTAGTTTAGTTTCCTAATAGTGCTATGTTGGTTTTCGGATGGGACAATTCTTTGTTGTATGGGACTGTCCTCCCGTCACAGGGCATTTAGCAATTCTCAGTTCTCTTAGTTTTTTTTTGATGATCAAAAATACCCCACACATTTCCAAATGCCCCTGGGAAAGGAGAAAATATTGTCCCTTTTGAGAATCACTAACACCTTCATTTTCACTAGATGGCAGGCTTAAGAGGTCACATCACCTGCCAAAATGACAGAGTAAATTAAAGAGCTAGAAAAAGAAACCCAGGCCTCCAGCTCCTGCAGGGGAGTCTTATTATCCTCTATTGAGTTAGAAAGTGAAGACCATGACATGCTTGATGCTTCCTGTAAGACACTCCCTTCACCCCCAACTTTACACTAACAGAGGGTTAATCCATAGATTTCTTGATATTTCCAATATTTTCTAATTTTTTTCACATAAGGCACTATAAAAGGTGAGATTGAAAAGTGAGAAGTGATGCAGAAATCTCTAAAAATTTTTGTATTATCACCCAACTCTTCCCTCACTTTGCACTGTGCAAACACTTTGACTTGCCCAACCCTACATTCTTTGAGGGTGACCAACGTCATCAGGGGAGTTTTTATACAAAGATATACAATGTTGGCAGGACATTTTATCCTAAATGTATTACTGGTAAAGGCAAATTCTTTGAATATCTGACTGTAGAAGTTAAGGATAATTACAGTTTGTGTAAAATGAAACTAAACATCGGGAACCACTCTTCATAAACCAAGTATATTAACTAGTTCTTTTAATCTACTTCATGGGAATAATTTTGACCTGTTGAACTAGCACACACAAGACTGCTTTTTCGTATGGGGGTGACATGAGAACTATTCTCTCCTGAAATAATATCAGTGCTGTTTTTTCATGTTTCCAATACACTTGTAAACAAGGAATAACTGTAAGTTATTGATTGATAATAATAATAATCAGAGATTGATTCTACCAGCAAATCTCTCTCATCATAATATACATGGACACCAGATAATTCATAATATGCTAATATTAAACTTTTTGAGATTATTTTAGAAAAATACATGTAAAATTTAAACCTTCTTTCAGAGTTATCTTTATCTCACATATAAAGCATTTATTTTCAAACATCAGTTCTTTTTCCTTTTATTTTAGCTGTCATAATTCTTAATCTAACTCAGCCATAAAATTCAGAATAATTTTTAGAATTTATTTAGAAAGTCAATGCATGTGAAATTTGGTTATGTTGAGTTCATCTTTTTAAATAAATCAGAATGTCACTTAGCCTTTATGGATCAAAAATATTTCAAAATTAAGTACTGCATTTTACAATCAGTAGAAAGTAAACTTCTCCATATGTGCCTTTACTCAGAGGAATAGCTAGATAATTATTAGCAATTAATTTTATTAATTTGTTTATATTTATATGATGCATATTTTACAACTAGAGAAATGGTCTGAATCCCAACATGTACCCTATGAACTCAATTTACATGTTTGGATACCATTTGAGAGTGAAGCTAAATAGGTTAATGTATTCATAGAAATTGGAGGTTTCACCTACTTAATAGCAATTATCAAGAGGCTGTAAAGTATTTTTAAAGAAATGACAGTATGCAAATAACAAGGGGATAAGAACTATCAGAATGCATATGGAAATTTTACACCAAATATATATCTAGGAATTTATATAAGTGAATAATTGTAATACCCTTTGAAGGGTTCATCTTAGGAGGCCACACATTGATTCTAAGAATGATGTAATTGCTCTAAACCACTGTTTCTCAAACTGGATGTCATGATCTTTTGGATTTCCAAGGATATCATCTCTGATAACAATGAGTTCTCCATAAGAATGTTTAAAATCTACATTTATATTTTTAAAGAAATCTTAAAAAATTTAATATCAGCATGTTATAGATCATCTGGGTGACCATCTCATAACTGAGCACTGGAAAGGATTTTTATGCCCCGTTTGCATTTGTGATTCCAATTCACCATTAAATACTCTATCATGGGCTAATAAGAAAAGAGCAGAGGCCAGGCACGGTGGTTCACACCTGTAATCTCAGCACTTTGGGAGGCTGAGGCGGGTGGATCACTTGAGGTCAGGAGTTCGAGACCAGCCTGGCCAACATGGTGAAACCCCATCTCTACTAAAAATACAAAAATTAGCCAGGCATGGTGGTGGGTGCCTGTAATCCCAACTACTCGGGAGGCTGAGGCAGGAGAATCACTTGAACCTGGGAGGTGGAGGTTGCAGTGAGCCGAGATCACGCCACTGCACTCCAGACTTGGCGACAGAGCAAGACTCTGTCTCAAAAAGAAAAAAAAAAAAAAAAGAAAAGAAAAGAGCAGAGATATTTTCACACCAAATGGAAGGCCAAGAAAGGACTTGGTTCTGCTTATCCCAAGGTTTTCTAGTAGATTGAAGGGATAAAGTGGTGGGAGAATTGAGTCTTCACAACACATGCAATAGCATAGCAGTGCTGAACTCCAAAATACTTGCAATGCAGCAGTTGTACTATATTCACATTGGGAGTAGCAGATCAGTTTCAGAAAAGTATCATCTGTCAAGTTAAACTTATATAGGTAATTTGAATCATAGTGGTTTTGTCATTTCATTTGAATTGCATTAAAATTTATCGTGGATTTATAATTTTATAAGTGCTATAAATCCAAGGATCATTACCCCTGGTTTTATGTTGGTACACAGCTAAGTAATCTTGCAGTAAAAAGTATTTTAAGACAACTCTAGAGGGTCCGTGAGAGCTTTTCTTTTAAACATTTTTGTTTTTTAAATTAAAAGTGATCCTTTTGATACAACTTCACACTGATCCTTTGTTAACTAAAAAAAAGTGATCCTTTTGAGAAACAGTGCTCCGAGCATTTTGGACTGTTTCTTTAGGAACTGCCTCTATAGTGCATCTTTTTGAATGTTTTCAATAGGATAAATCTTGCTCCTCCGATCACGGATGTGTTAAAGCCACTGTAGCAGACATCTTGTATTTGTCTGCCCAGCGCCCATGAAACCTGTTGGTTAGTGCCCTTCTGTGTTTCTTTCTGGAATGCAATCTTGGTGGAACTGTCAATCACAGAGCCCCATCCCCCTCATCCCCTATCCCCTGGCCAAGGGCTGGACAGGGGATCCAAATGATGTCAGCCAGATTCTCACTGGAATTTGAGGCTTGAAGTGGAGTGATACAAGAACTGAAAACAGTTGAAGCTGATTCATCCCAATGGTGGCAGCCCCAAGAGGCTGTCCCATTAGTTCCTGCGACGTCATTCTCTGGTTTTGACTGGATTCTGTCCTTCTTAAGACTGGCTGATCAGTGGTTGCTTTAGTTATGTGGCCACCATTTACCTTTCAACAAATCCTGTTATTTTTGGTTAATTTAGCCAGAGTTGATTTCTGTTACATGCAGCCGTTGGCGGAGTCATAAAAAGTAGACATCTGGCAAAAAGGCTTAGTGACAATGCTAGGGAATTTTGTTTGGGGTCACCCAAATATGTGAAACTGAAGTCATAAGAATTAAAAAATATGTGTAGCCATTATTGGGGCTCCTCATCTGGCTGTATTCTATCAACACTGTTGAAAGAGCTGTGGTGCCTATGGCTTTAGGATCAAATAGAGCTGGCTGTCTCACTTACCAGCTAAGCATAACGTTGAGTATGTTACTTGGATTCTCTAAGCCTCAGCTTTGTCATGATTTCCTCGTAATATTGAGGATAATAATGGAATATACCTCATGGCATTGTTGTGAAGATTAAATGAGATAATACACATAAGACACATAGCAAACATTACAAATATAAAGTATTGTTGTTATTATGATTTTGATGTTTGACAGTCATTGAGCTATATGCTGAGGATGCAAAAGTAATAAGAGAAAAGAAATATAAATCACTCATATTTTTCTTGGAAAAATGTTGAATTTGTATGGAAGAAGTATGTTGATATTCTGCTCCAACTGGAATGCAAGATCCCCAGGGGAGTGCTTAATTAATAGCTGAGTTGGAGTAGAAAGAGAAGAGAAATTCCTGCTGGCAAAGTAGGGGGAAAGACAGTGTTTGGAAGCCAAGGAATGACAGAGTGGAGATTTTAGGGTGAAAAGTTATATAATATGATCCTTTTGGTTGACGCCACAATATTCGTCAAAGGCTACCAAAATTTCACAAAATGATCGTTGTAGTTTGATTTTAAAAATGGAAACTGAGACTGAGTTTTGTACCTTGGTTGCCATGGATACAGAGTGGAAAATCCAGCATATGTAAAATGCAAGGAATAGTTGTCATCTGTTATATTTCTGGTGTGCTACGTGGGACTATTGAACTGAGGGACAGCACCCTGTTATTATTTAAGTTGGTTCAATTTATGCTCCAAAAACAGAATCTCAAAGCAGGATTTTGGGATTGGGTTGTGTATATGTTCAAGAACACAGAGGTTATTTCCTTCAGAGGGGTAAGGGGAAAATAGGATGTGGGTAATTCTTGGCATGTGGTGGCATCATGATTACTCATATCATCACTGCAAGGTATCAAGCCATGAAGTACAGATGGAGGGAGAGGTGTAGGAACATCCAGTGGCTATGGGACTTAGTGGCTATGGTGATGTAGTGGTGTTTGTAAAGATTGTGGAGTCATCTGGCTTCTTTTGACAAACCTAGATGGTACAAGAGAAATGAAAAGCTATGAATGCAAAATTAAGAATACACACAGGGAACCAGAAGGCCCCATGGCAGCGTTGAGGGAATCCTACATCTTTTGTAATTGCAGGATTGATACAGCTAAGGGTCAAGGGGGAAACATTTCTGCACCAATTAAAGGCTAAAACCTGCTATACTTCTTACCCTAGGGTAGAGACACTGGTTGGCTTGATTTAGGCATGAGCCATGGGATGAGGACATTTGGGCAGATATGGACAAAGTTGAGAACCTGGGACCTGTAAATTCCTCTTAACTCTCTCGCTAGCACAGAAACAAACCGTTCTCTGCAAGAAGTCTTTTAAATGGGAACACCTGGCAGTTGCCTCCCATGCTAATGGTACCACTCATCACCTCTAGGCCTATAACAAGAGTTAAAACCCAAAAGAGCCCAGATGGAGAGGTACAAAGCCTGGTGGTTGGGGAGAGAGCCTATGCGCAGAGTTATGACACTGATCAGTGTTGATGGGAGTTTGGGGAGCATACGTGAGCGTGGATTCTAAAGGTGTTAGACCAAAAAGAACATCATTGAAAGCTCTTTTGCTTAAATTTATTAATGTAGGAGGACTCATTCAGGATTCTGGATTTAATGTGTTGGATTTAGTTCCTAGGAGTCAAATTAATAGTGTGCTAAATTGGCTGATTAAAATCTGGACTCAGCCATGGTGTGACAGACTGTATTTTCCAAAGTACTGCATTTGGAATATACATCCTGGTCCAATGCTTAGTCCTAGGGCTAAGCCAGTTCTGCTCTCTATTGTAATATGGTTTGGAGGATTCTTGATCATTTTGATATCTCACAGTTGATAAAATTATGCTAATCAACTTCATGATCAGGAAGTGGCAAACTTCTTTGCTGCCATAGCAAGACACATGTATGCCACAGGAAGAAAAATAAAAAGAAAGCTTAGGGCCTTGCCATCTTGAGATTTTCTAGAGTCCAGTGATTTGGGTATTTGGGGATATTTCTTCTAAATTGAAAGACAGGTTGTTGTACTTTGCCTTGCTCAGAATGAGGCCCAGAGCTTGGTGAGCCTCTTTGGAATTTGGAGGTACTTATACCCCATTTGGGTTGCTTTGACTCATTTAGCGGGCAGCCCATGAGGTACCAGTTTTGAATGGGGCCTGAAATAAGAAATGGCACCACAGCAGGTCCAGGCTATGGTCCCTGCTGCCTGGCCACTTGAGCTTTGGGACCTGGCAAAACTGACAGTAGAAGAAAATATCTTAGGGGAAAGAAACTCTAGTAAAATGAAAGCAAATGATTTTTTTATTTTCTCATTTTAATAAAACAATATAATACTTATTATAGAAACTTTAAAAACACAAATAAGAAGAAAGAAGAAAATAAATCACCTACAGCTCCACAACCTGTACAACTATGGATCCTATCTTGGTGCATATTCTTCCAGGCTTTTGTTTTTTAGCAGATGAAGTTCTTTATTGAAAATATTTTCTCTCTCATTTTAAAAATTGTATTTTATTGCGGTAAGAACACTTAACATGAGATCTACCCTCATAACACACTTTTTTTTTTTTTGAGATGGAGTCTTGCTCTGTTGCCCAGGCTGGAGTGCAGTGGTGTGATCTTGGCTCACTGCAACCTCCGCCTGCCAGTTCAAGCAATTCTCCTACCTCAGCCTCCTGAGTAGCTGGGGTTACTGGCATGCACCACCACACCTGGCTAATTTTTGTACTTTTAGTAAAGACGGGGTTTCACCATGTTTGCCAGGTTAGTCTCGAATTCCTGACCTCAGGTGATCTGCCCACCTCGGCATCCCAAATTGTTGCGATTACAGGAGTGAGCCACCAAGCCTGACCCTCATAACACACTTCTTTTTTGCAACATATTTTTTTATTACTCACGGACAACTTGGACTTCACCAATGCCCAGCTTCATGGGGTCATGTAGTGTGACTCATGGATGAACACAAAATCACTGTTAAGCCTGTGCTACAGCCCTGGGCTACTTTTGGACACCCATGAGGACACTCAGTTACATGAAACGTCACTTGCTTCTAAAGACATGTGACACATGTTTTTTCCCTGAAAATGTTTCCCCTCCCTCTCTGCCATGCTCCCAACTTTCTGCCTTCTTGGAGCTTCTCACTGTGTGGGTAACTAGGTCTTGGGCCTAGCTGGACCTTGGGTAGTGGCCCCTCTGCCACAATCAGTGCCTGAGCCTGAGACTGAGCTTGTGGCCTCCAAAGCCTGACCTGGCTTGGAGCTCATCTGTGGTACCTAGAGTCAATAAGAATGTACCCTTAAAAGTGTGTTAGGAGCCGATGAGAACTAGGGCCATCCTAGCTGCTTATAATTTGGAAAAGTGTGGCCAGGCACAGTGGCTCACGCCTGTAATCCCAGCACTTTGGGAGACCAAGGCAGGAGGATCGCTTGAGCCCAGTAGGTCAAGACCAGACAGGGCAATATGATGAGGCCCCGTCTCTACAGTTTTTTTTTTAAACAATTAGCCTGCCATGGTAGTGCACACCTGTGGTCCCAGCTACTGGGGAGGCTGAAGTGGGAGTATCATTTATGGTTGGGAGGTCGAGGCTGCAGTGAGTAATGATTGCATCACTGCACTCCAGTCTGGGCGACAGAACAGGACCCTGTTTCAAAAAGAAAAATACTGGGTAAAGTGAAGTATGGCTGTCCCATGGCTCAGTCCTAGCAAGAAGTGAGAATTCGGAGATCCTCCAGAGAGTCGAGCAGCACCCTCCCCTCACCTCAGGCCAGTGTCTTCAGGCTTTACCAGTGACCTGTGAGCCTGGCTTCCACCCCTGGGTGCCACAGACAAGCTCCAAGCCAGGTCAGGCTTCGGAGGCCACAAGCTCAGCCTCAGGCTCAGGCACTGATTGTGGCAGAGGGGCCACTACCCAAGGTCCAGCTAGGCCCAAGACCTAGTTACCCAGACAGTGAGAAGCCCCAAGAAGGCAGAAAGTTGGGAGCATGGCAGAGAGGGAAGGGAAACATTTTCAAGGAAAAAACATGTGTCGGCCGGGCGCGGCGGCTCACGCCTGTAATCCCAGCACTTTGGGAGGCCGAGGCGGGTGGATCACGAGGTCAGGAAATCGAGACCATCCTGGCTAACACGATGAAACCTCGTCTCTACTAAAAATACAAAAAAATTAGCCGGGCATGGTGGCGGGCGCCTGCAGTCCCAGCTACTCGGGAGGCTGAGGAAGGAGAATGGCGTGAACCCGGGAGGCGGAGCTTGTAGTGAGCCGAGATCGCTTCACTGCACTCCAGCCTGGGCGATAGAGCCAGACTCCGTCTCAAAAAAAAAAAACGTGTCACATGTACTATCCAATCCTATACTTGTTCAAACCTGCCTACTTTGCCTTATTCATTCCTTTCCAAGGAAATGACAGTAATAGCTCTGGGCCGTGTTTTCTCCTTTGCTCTTGTCTTCTGAGGACCTCAGTGTTTCCCTGTGTGACTCTGCCTTGCATGGCATGTCCCCCTTATCTTGGAAAATGTAAGTAATAACGTCTTCTTTCAAAGGCATTTGTCCCTGTATCTGTCACATTACCACACCTGATTAAAACAAATCTCAGGTACTTTTATCTCATTTTATTATTTTATTTTATTATTTTATTTTATTTGAGACAGGGTCTCACTCTGTCACCCACACTGGGGTGTAGTGGCACCATTATAGCTCACTGCAGCCTTGAACTCCTGGGCACAAGTGATCCTCCTGCCTTGGCCTCTGAGTAGCTAGAACTATAGGGACATGCCACCACACCCAGCTAATATTTTAATTTAATTTTATTTTTTGTACAGATGAGGTCTCGTTATGTTGCCCAGGCTGGTCTCAAACTCTTGGCCTCAAATGATCCTCCTGTCTTGGCCTCCCAAAGTGCTGGGATTACAGGCATGAGCCCTGGCCCTGGGTACATTTTAGAACACCCTCTTTCTCTCTTTAATCCTAAATATTCTAAAGCTGCCTGGAGTCCCAATTCCATGCCAGTCCTCAGCATGTTTGCCCTGTCCATAGCGACATCCATGAGGGGCTAATATGCATCTGAGGTTTAAGGATTGCTCCAGCCTTGAGGCTCTGTGCATTGTGTGCACAAAGTTTCTTCCATAATACAGAAAGCCGTTTAGGTATTGTGATTTGTGTTTATTTTTTTATTTTTTTATTTTTATTTTTATTTTTTTTTCAATCAAGAAATATTTATTGAGCCCCAGCTATGTGCCAAATAGTATTCCAGGACAAAATAGCAGTGAAGAAGAAAAAAAAGATCCTGCCTCCATGGATCAGAGTTCCTACAGCAGGAAGGCAAACAACAAACAAACAAATACATACGTAAGAGGTAATAGTGTTTTGAAGAAATGGACATACCAATGGGAAAAAGAGTGACTAAAAAGGATTTTGTTGTTTGTTTTTAAGATGAGACACTATGACATGTTTTTTTTTTTTTTTTTTTTTACAAGGATATCTAAAAACATTTTTTTTTTTTAAATTTATGAAGTATTTATTGATCATTCTTGGGTGTTTCTCGGAGAGGGGGATATGGGAGGGTCATAGGATAATAGTGGAGAGAAGGTCAGGAGATAAACACATGAACAAAGGTCTCTCGTTTTCCTAGGCAGAGGACCCTGCGGCCTTCTGCAGTGTTTGTGCCCCTGGGTACTTGAGATTAGGGAGTGGTGATGACTCTTAAAGAGCATGCTGCCTTCAAGCATCTGTTTAACAAAGCACATCTTGCACCGCCCTTAATCCATTTAACCCTGAGTTGACACAGCATATGTTTCAGAGAGCACGGGGCTGGGGGAAAGGCCATAGATCAACAGCATCCCAAGGCAGAAGAATTTCTCCTAGTCAGAACAAAATGGAGTCTCCTATGCCCACCCCTTTCTACACAGACACAGCAACAATCTGATCTCTCCTTCCTTTCCCCACACTTCCCCCCCCCCTTCCTTTCAACAAAACCGCCATTGTCCTCATGGCCCACTCCCGATGGTCGCTGTCTCTTCGGAGCTGTTGGGTACACCTCCCAGACAGGGCAGCCGGGCAGAGGCGCTCCTCACCTCCCAGACAGGGCGGCCGGGCAGAGGCGCTCCTCGCTTCCCAGACGGGGCCGCCCGGGCAGAGGCGCTCCTCGCTTCCCAGACGGGGCCGCCCGGGCAGAGGCGCTCCTCGCTTCCCAGACGGGGCTGCCCGGGCAGAGGCGCTCCTCACTTCCTCCCAGACCGGGTGGCAGCCGAACAGAGGTGCTCCTCACCTCCCAGACGGGGCGGCCGGGCAGAGGCGCTCCTCACTTCCCAGAGGGGGCGGCCAGGCAGAGGCGCTCCTCACTTCCCAGACCGGGCGGCCGGGCAGAGGCGCTCCTCACTTCCCAGACGGTGTGGTGGCTGGGTGGAGGCGCTCCTCCCTTCCCAGATGGGGCAGCCAGGCAGAGGCGCTCCTCACTTCCTCCCAGACGGGGTGGCGGCCGGGCAGAGGCGCTCCTCACCTCCCAGATGGGGCGGCCGGGCAGAGGTGCTCCTCACTTCCTCCCAGACGGGGTGGCGGCCGGGCAGAGGCGCTCCTCACCTCCCAGACGGGGCGGCCGGGCAGAGGCGCTCCTCACTTCCCAGACCGGGCGGCCGGGCAGAGGCGCTCCTCACTTCCCAGACGGTGTGGTGGCTGGGCGGAGGCGCTCCTCCCTTCCCAGATGGGGCAGCCAGGCAGAGGCGCTCCTCACTTCCTCCCAGACGGGGTGGCGGCCGGGCAGAGGCGCTCCTCACCTCCCAGACGGGGCGGCCGGGCAGAGGCGCTCCTCACCTCCCAGACGGGGCGGCCGGGCAGAGGTGCTCCTCATCTCCCAGACGGGGCAGCCGGACAGAGGTGCTCCTCACTTCCTCCCAGACGGGGTGACGGCCGGGCAGAGGCACTCCTCACCTCCCAGACGGAGTGGCCGGGCAGAGGCGCTCCTCACTTCCCATATGGGGTGGCGCCCGGGCAGAGGCGCTCCTCACTTCCCAGATGGGGCGGCCTGGGCAGAGGCGCTCCTCACTTCCTCCCAGACGGGGTGGCGGCCAGGCAGAGGTGCTCCTCACCTCCCAGACGGGGCGGCCAGGCAGAGGTGCTCCTCATCTCCCAGATGGGGCAGCCGGGCATAGGTGCTCCTTACTTCCTCCCAGACAGGGTGGCAGCCGGGCAGAGGCACTCCTCACCTCCCAGATGGGGCGGCCGGGCAGAGGCGCTCCTCACTTCCTCTCAGACGGGGTGACGGCCAGGCAGAGGTGCTCCTCACCTCCCAGACGGGGCGGCCGGGCAGAGGCGCTCCTCACTTCCCATACGGGGTGGCAGCCGGGCAGAGGCGCTCCTCACTTCCCAGATGGGGCAGCCGGGCAGAGGCGCTCCTCACTTCCTCCCAGACGGGGTGGCGGCCGGGCAGAGGCGCTCCTCACTTCCCAGACGGGGCGGCCGGGCAGAGGTGCTCCTCACTTCCTCCCAGAGGGGGTGGCGGCCGGGCAGAGGTGCTCCTCACCTCCCAGATGGGGTGGCCGGGCAGAGGCTCTCCTCCCTTCCCAGACGGAGTGGCCAGGCAGAGGCGCTCCTCACCTCCCAGAGTGGGTGGCCAGGCAGAGGCGCTCCTCACTTCCCAGAGTGGGCGGCCGGGCAGAGGCTCTCCTCACTTCCCATAGGGGGTGGCAGCCGGGTAGAGGCGCTCCTCACTTCCCAGATGGGGCAGCTGGGCAGAGGTGCTCCTCACTTCCTCCCAGACTTGGTGGCGGCCAGGCAGAGGCGCTCCTCACCTCCCAGATGGGGCGGCCGGGCACAGGCACTCCTCACCTCCCAGACGGGGCGGCTGGGCAGAGGCGCTCCTCACCTCCCAGAAGGGGCAGCTGGGCAGAGGCGCTCACTTCCCATATGGGGTGGCAGCCGGGCAGAGGCGCTCCTCACTTCCCAGACGGGGTGGCGGCCAGGCAGAGGCGCTCCTCACTTCCCAGATGGGGCAACCGGGCAGAGGCGCTCCTCACTTCCTCCCAGACGGGGTGGCGGCCAGGCAGAGGCGCTCCTCACCTCCCAGATGGGGCGGCTGGGCAGAGGTGCTCCTCATCTCCCAGATGGGGCAGCCGGGCAGAGGCGCTCCTCACTTCCTCCCAGACGGGGTGGCAGCCGGGCAGAGGCGCTCCTCACATCCCAGACGATGGGCGGCCAGGCAGAGATGCTCCTCACTTCCTAGACGGGGTGGCGGCGGGGCAGAGGCTGTAATCTTAGCACTTTAAGAGGCCAAGGCAGGAGGCTGGTAGGTGGAGGTTGCAGCGAGCCGAGATCACACCACTGCACTCCAGCCTGAGCACCATTGAGCATTGAGTTAGCGAGACTTCGTCTGCAATCCCAGCACCTCGGGAGGCCGAGGCAGGCAGATCACTCGAGGCCAGGAGCTGGAGACCAGCCCGGTCAACACGGTGAAACCCCGTCTCCACCAAAAATACAAAAACCATTCAGGCGTGGCGGCGCGCGCCTGCAATCCCAGGCACTCGGCAGGCCGAGGCAGGAGAGTCACAGGAGCCCGAGGCAGGGAGGTTGCAGCGAGCCGAGATCATGGCAGTACAGTCCAGCTTCGATAACCGTGATTTGTGTTTATTTGTCTTGATTTTTAACTCTCTGCATGATTTTTTCTTGTTCAAAAGAATAAAGCAGTCCACTATTTTGCTTCACTATCTTTGAATAGCTGCATGAAACCAGAGGCCTTCAGGATTTTATATGACGAAAATATGTCTACAGCCACTCCAATGTAAATTTTACACAATGTGAATCTTTCCCCAAAGCCCAGTAACCAGATGTGTAAAAGATGTATCAACCAAAGCCTCTGTTTGATATCCTTAGCTCTAGCAGCTTAAAAATAACTCCCGTTGAGAAATAGAAGAGTGCATGCTCACAATGAGACTATGAAACACTGGGACTCCTGAGAAAATGAGTGACTCTCTAGGAAAAGATAAATCAAACAAATAGAACCCAAGGGACTAAGAGAGTATTAAAAATTATTTTCCGCTAGGCATGGTGGGTCACTCCTGTAATCCCAGCACTTTGAGAGACTGAGGAGGGCAGATCTCCTGAGGTCAGGAGTTCAAGACCAGCTTGGCCAACATGGTGAAACCCCGTCTCTACTAAAAATACAAAAATTAGCCTGGTGTGGTGGTGCATGCTTGCAGTCCCAGCTACTCGGGAGGCTGAGGCAGAAGAATCGCTTGAACCTGGGAGGTTGCAGTGAGCCAAGATTGCACCACTGTACTCCAGCGACAGAGAGAGGCTTTGTCTCAAAAAAAGAAAAAAAAAATTTTTCTGCAATTTATTTTTAGTCTTTTTTTTTTTTTAAATGACTTGCTTGATAAGATGTTAAATTTAGAAGATTAAGTCACAGACTATTACAGAATAATACCTCTACACACTTCAGACTAGGAACAAAATTCCCAAAGTTCTTAATAACATAATGTATATGCTAATATAATAAGATATGTTAAAATAAGAAATGACAGAATCACAATACCTTGGTTTTGGCTCGACTTCTTTTGTTGGCAAGGAGCCTTCACTTAACTTTCCTGGCCCTCTTTCATCTGTGAAATGAAAGGATTGGACTGGCTGAATTCTTTCAATTCTAAAATGTTAATAATATACTTGGGGTTCTTTCTATGATTACTTCAAGCCTACCTTTAGGGTTTCAAATAGAAAATCCCACTGGTTGGGACTTTTCTTTCTTTTTTTTTTTGGAGGTGGAGATTCACTCTTATTGCCCAGGCTGGAGTGCAACGGCACGATCTCAGCTCACTGCAACCTCCACCTCCCAGCTTCAAGTGATTCTCCTGCCTCAGCCTCCTGAGTAGCTGGGATTACAGGCATATGCCACCACCCCCGGCGTGGCCTCCCAAAGTGCCGGGATTACAGTCGTGAGCCACTGTGCCCAGCCAGGACTTTTCTTAATTTATTAGTAGTACCAAACAGTTTTTAATATATGTTAAAACAAAAGTAGGCACTTATATTTTATAACAAAAAAATGAAATAAAAGATAAATGGCAGGCTGAGGTGAGCGGATCACCTGAGGTCAGGGGTTTGAGACCAGTCTGGCCAACATGGTGAAATGCCGTCTCTACTAAAAATACAAAAATTAGCTGGGTACAGTGGCACACATCTGTAATCGCAGCTATTCAGGAGGCTGAGGCAGGAGAATTGTTTGAACCCGGGAGGCAGAGTTTGCAGTGAGCAGAGATCATGCCTTTGCACTCCAGTGTGGGCAACAGAGTGAGACTCTGTCTCAAAAAAAAAAAAAAGATAAATGGTTAAAATGAAAAACTTTGACAATGACTTTTCAAAACAAAGAGGGTAGAGAGTATTCAGCAAGGTTATGGAGTTAGGGAGTCCCCCCGTTTTGTGGTGGTCTTCAATATGGGAGCAGCAGTTTAATCCTAGTTCTGATTGAATCCAAATTTCTTGTTTTGCCTGTAGAATAAGTACTTCCTAGGAATGTGAACTTTAGAGTTAAGTAGGTGGGTTAAAGTCCCAGCCCTGCTACCTACTACCTGTGTGCCTGCAGATAAATTATTAAATTTTTTCAAAGATTCAGTTTAATTATCTCTAAAATGGAGCTGATAATAATGCTTGCTTCAGAGAGTTATTATGAAGATTAAATGAGATAATGCATGCACAGTATTTAACAGTTCCTTGTACTTAGCAAGTAAGAGCTCAAGAAGTAGTAGTTAATCTTATTATGCTATATTGCCTTCTTGGATCTCAATTCTGTACCCTTGTGATCCTGTAGGAGTAAGAAAACTAACAGAAAAGTAAAGTATGATTTAAAAATAATATAAATAATAATTATTTTTTATATATAAAATATTTTATTTTATATATAATATAAAGGGGAAGGGGGAAACAGAGTGTCTAGCATAAGATAAAGATGATGTATTTTGCAAGTGTAGAAAGCAGATCGCAATGGAGATTACAAAGTCAGAGAAATTAACTATTAAACCAGTATCAGATTGAGAAGGAACATAACATTTTGACTCCCATGAAGCCTGAATGCTGCAGACATGTTGTTAAGCAGAAGGCAGAGGGTGTGATTGTCATATTGGTGGTATCAGCAGAAAATAGCCAGTGGCTTTATATCCTCTTTATGGTGACAAAGATTCTTTGCTCATCCAAACTTTACTAAGACTCTGAACCTTCTCCTAGGCCTGTCTGTATACTTCCTTGCAAAATCCAGTTTTAGCAAAGAACCCTGTTAAGTCAGTTACCTACCTTGATGTCTGATCACCCCTGATATCTCATCAGGTTCTGCATCCTCCACCATTCCCCAGGTCCTGTCTGATCACCCCGGCCTGTCTTTAGCAAGAATCCTGTTAGGTCAGTTTAGCCAGAATCCCCTGACCCCTGATATTTCCTCTTAGTAATTTTCAGTCCCTGACCCCCACCCTGCTCCTTGGCCATACATTCCCACTTGTCCATGTTGCATTTGGAGGTGAGCCCAATCTCTCTTCCACACTGCAAATCCCATTGCATTCATCCTTACACTCATTGCAATTGTCCTGAATTAAGTCTGCCTTATCATATTTTAACAAGTGCCAGTGAATAATCTTCCTTAACAGTGATCCTGGAGAATACAAGAAAATAAAAAAGCCATTAGTTTTGGGATTTTTTTTTTTTTGGCTTGGAGGGGTCATGTGTCTTTATTTTTGTCTTGCAGGAGTCCAGCCCTTCTATATAAGAGCACCCCAGCCTATGCTACAAGCGTTCTCCATAGCACACAGTCTTGGTGGGAGATGGCACCCACCTCCTACCTTGGAATCCAAAGGGATCCTTTACTCTCCTCCAGCCTGTACTGACATCCAGAGGGAGGCTGCAACTTGGGCTCTGAAAACTGGACACATACCTTGGGCTTTGGCTTTTCTGTGAGGGATACAGTGACATGCGGACTGGCTCTTCCAGGGCAGGACTTTGGATGTTCTATTTCCCAGGCCTGGTTGTGAGCTTTCATTTTCCTCAATTCTTTGAGCCTCCAATATCCTTCCAGTGAAATTCCTTTTTGCTGAAGAGAACCTGTTTAGTTTAGTTCCCCGCAGAGGTAGGACCTGAGAAAAGAATTCAGGTGCAGATAGTTTATCTGAGCTGCAAGAAACAGTGGTTAGGAGAGTGAAGAAGTAAGGTGGGGAGAAAAAGCTTATGTAGAGTGTGTAATCAGAGCTATCACCGTGGGCTCCTGAAATGAATCAGAAGAGGGAAACTGGGAACACAAGTCTGAAAGTTATGTCACTCAAGCATCATAGGCACTCAGTAGTTATATGCCAACTTCTGTTGGTGCTAGCCTGAGGTCTCATTGTCCAGCCCTCCTGGCTGCCATCAGTATAGGCAGGGTGGCCTCCTGCTTTGAGGAACCCTCCACTCAAAGAGATGCAGGTTCTGGCAGTTGACCCTGGGCTGCAGCACACAGAGGGGGAAGGCCCCATGATAGGGCTGGGGCACTGACAGCCTCGTCTCCGGGGCCAGAGCCAGTTTCAGTTGAGATCAGGACTAGGACTGAGAAAACCAGGCCAGCCACTAACAGGCCAATGACCCCAGCTCCAACGCTGCCTCCCTGACATCTCCATGTCTTCCTAATATCTGTACCAAATCAGGAGGCTGTGTATTAGTCTGCATGCTGCTGAAAAAGACATATCTGAGGTTGGGTAACTTGTAAAGAAGAAGAGGTTTAGGCTTGGCACAGTGGCTCATGCCTGTAATCCCAGCACTTTGGGAGGCCAAGGTGGGCAGATCACTTGAGGTCAGGAGTTTGAGACCAGCCTGGCCAACATGGTGAAACCCCATTTCTACTAAAAATACAAAAACTTAGCCAGGCATGGTGGTGGATGCCTGTAATTCCAGCTTCTTGGGAGGCTGAGGCAGGAGAATTGCTTGAATCTGGGAGGCAGAAATTGCAGTGAGCCGAGATCACACCACTGCACTCCAGCCTGGGTTACAGAGTGAGACTCCAACTCAAAAAAAAAAAAAAAAAAAAAAAAAAGAGGTTTAATGAACTCACAGTTCCATGTGGCTTGGGGGGCCTCACAATCATGGTGGAAGGTGAAAGGGATGGCTTACATGGCACAGACAAGACAGCACGAGAGCCAAGCAAAAGGGGAAACCCCTTATTAAATAACCAGCTATCACGAGACTTATTTACTACCAGAACAGTGTGGGGGAAACTGCCCCCATGATTCAATTATCTCTTACTGGGTCCCTCCAAAACACATGGGAATTATGGGAGCTACAATTCAACATGAGATTTGGGTGGGGATGCAGCCACACCATATAATTCTGCCCCTGGCCCTTCCCAAGTTTTATATCCTCACATTTCAAAATCAGTCATGCCTTTCCAACAGTCCCCCAAAGTCTTAATTCATTGCAGCATTAACTGAAAACTCCACAATCCAAAGTCTCACCTAAGCCAAAGCAAGTCCCTTCCACCCATGAGACTGTAAAATCAAAAGCAAGTTAGTTACTTCCTAGATACAATGGGGGTACAGTCATTGGGTAAATACGGCCATTCCAAATGGGAGAAATTGACCAAAACAAAGGGGCTACAGGCCCCATGCGAGTCTGAAATCCAGCAGGGCAGTCAAATCTTAAAGCTCCAAAATGATCTCCTTTGACTCCATGTCTCACATCCAGGTCATACTTAATGCCTATGGTCTTGGGCAGCTCCGCCCCTGTGGCTTTGCCGGGTACAGCCCCCCTCCTGGCTGCTTTGATGGGCTGGCATTGAGTGTTGGTGGCTTTTCCAGGCACATGATGCAAGCTGTCAGTGGGTCTACCAATCTGGGGTCTGGAGGACGGTGACCCTCTTCTCACAGCTCCACTACACAGTGTCCCAGTGTGGACTCTGTGTAGGGACTTCAACCTCACATTTCCCTTCCACATTGCCCTAGCAGAAGTTCTTCATGAGGGCCCCGCCCTTGCAGCACACCTCTGCCTGGACATCCAGGTGTTTCCATACATCTTCTGAAATCTAGGTGAAGGTTCCCAAACTTCAATTCTTGACTTCTGTGCACCTGTAGGCTCAACACCATGTGGAAGCTGCCAGGGCTTGGGGATTGCACCCCTTGGAGCCACAGCCCTAGCTGTACCTTGGCCCATTTTAGCCACAGCTAGAGTATCTGGGACACAGGACATCAAGTCCCTGGGCTGCACAGAACAGGTTGGGGGGTCCCTTGGCTCTGACCATGAAGCCATTTTTTCCTCCTAGGCCTCTGGACCTGTGATAGGAGGGGCTTCCACAAATGTCTCTGACATGCCCTGGAGACATTTTCCCCATTGTTTTGGCAATTAACATTTGGCCCCTTGTTGCTTATGCAAATTTCTGCAGCCAGCTTGAATTTCTTCTCAGAAAATGGGTTTTTCTTTTCTATTGCATAGTCAGGCTGCAAATTTTCTGAATTTTTATGCTTATTTCCTTTTTAAAACTGAATGCTTTAAACAGCACCCAACTCAACTCTTGAATGCTTTGCTGCTTAGAAATTGCTTCTGCTGGATATTCTAGATCATTTTCCTCAACTTCAAAGTTCCACAAATCTCTAAGGCAGGGGCAAAATGCCACCGGTCTCTTTGCTAAAATATAGCAAGGGTCACCTTTACTCCAGTTCCCAACAAGTTCCTCATTTCCATCTGAGAGTACCTCAGCCTAGATTTTATTGTCCATACCACTATTAGCATTTTGGTCAAAGCCATTCAACAAGTCTAGGAAGTTCCAAACCTTCCCACATTTTCCTGTCTTCATCTGAGCATTCCAAACTGTTCCAATTTCTGCTGTTACCCAGTTTCAAAGTTGCTTCCAAATTTTCAGGTATCTTTATAGCAGCACCTCACTCTACAGGTACCAATTTACTGTATTAGTCTATTTTCACACTGCTGATAAAGACATACCTGAGACTGGGTAATTTATAAATAAAAAGAGGTTTAATCAATGCACAGTTCCACATGGCTGGGGAGGCCTCACAATCGTGGCAGAAGGCAAAAGGGATGTCTTACATGGTGGCAGACAGAGAGAATGAGAGCCAAGCAAAATGGAAAACCCCTTATAAAATCATCAGCTCTCACAATACTTATTCACTACCGCAAGAACAGTATGGGGAGAAACTGCCCCTGTGATTCGATTATATCCCACTGGGTCCCTCACACAACATGTGGAAATTGTGGAAGCTACAATTCAAGATGAGATTTGGGAGGAGACAAGCCAAACCATATCAGGCTGTGATTGGGCTTAGGAAACTTCACCATGCCATGGTCCCTTTGGGTCTAGCCAGTGTCTTTACTCACTGATTTGACACAAAACCTTTGATTCATGGAGATCTGAGCCAGATATTGCCAGTGTTCCAGGGGTTCTAATGGTCTCCCCTGTCTTCTTTCAAAGGTAATTAATTTTTTTAAAGATGGGATCTTGCTATGCTGCCAAGGCTGGTCTTGAACTTCTGGTGATGCAGGAGTTTTTTCCTGACCTTTCATCAGACTTGCGATGAGGGTGCCTTGTTTACTTGACTCACCATGCTCAACCTCTTTTCTTTTTCTTTTTCTTTTACTTTAAGTTCTAGGATACATGTGCAGAATGTGCAGGTTTGTTACATAGGTATGGGCCATAGTGGTTTGCTGCATCCATCAACCTGTCATCTAGGATTTAAGCAGTGCATGCATTAGATATTTGTCCTAATGCTGTCCCTCCCTTGTCCCTCACCCTCTGACAGGCCCCCGTGTGTGAATGTTCTCCTCCATGTGTTCTCATTGTTCAACTCCCATTTATGAGTGAGAACATGCTGTGTTTGATTTTCTGTTCCTGTGTTAGTTTGCTGAGAATGATGGCTTCCAGCTTCATCCATGTCCGTGCAAAGGACATGAACTCATTACTTTTTGTGGCTGCATAGTATTCTATGGTATATAGGTGCCACATTTTCTCTATACAATCTATCATTGATGGGCATTTGGGTTGGTTCCAAGTCTCTGCTATTGTAAATAGTGCTGCAATAAACATACATGTGCATGTGTCTTTATAGTAGAATGATTTATAATCCTTTGGGTATATACCCATTAATGGGATTGCTGAGTCAAACAGTGTTTATGGTTGTAGATCCTTGAGGAATTGCCACACTGTCTTCCACAATGGTTGAACTAATTTACACTCCTACCAAGAGTGTAAAAGTGCTCCTCTTTCTTCACAGCCTCACCAGCATCTGTTATTTCCTGACATTTTAATAATCACCATTCTAACTGGTGTGAGATGATATCTCATTTTGGTTTTGATTTGCATTTCTCTAATGGCCAGTGATGATGAGCTTTTTTTCCTATGTTTGTTGGCTGCATAAATGTCTTCTTTTCAGAAGTGTCTGTTCATGTCCTTTGCCCACTTCTTGATGGGGTTGTTTGTTTTTTTCTTGTAAATTTGTTTAAGTTCCTTGTAGATTCTGGATATTAGACCTTTGTTGGATGGGTAGCTTGCAAAAATTTTCTCCCATTCTGTAGGTTGCCTGTTCACTCTGATAATAGTTTCTTTTGCTGTGCAGAAACTCTTTAGTTTAATTAGATCCCATTTGTCAATTTTTGCTTTTGTTGCAATTGCTTTTGGTGTTTTAGTCACAAAGTCTTTGCCCATGCCTATGTCCTGATGGTATTGCCTTGGTTTTCTTCTAGGGTTTTTATGGTTTTGGGTTTTACACTTAAGTCTTTAATCCATCTTGAGTTAATTTTTGTATAAGGTGTAAGGAAGGGGTCCAGTATCAGTTTTCTGCATATGGCTAGCCAATTTTCCCAGAACCATTTATTAAATAGGAAATCCTTTCCCCATTACTTGTTTTTGTTAGGTTTGCCGAAGATCAGATGGTTCTAAATATATGGTGTTATTTCTGAGGTCTCTGTTCTGTTCCATTGGTCTACATATCTGTTTTGGTGCCAGTACCATGCTGTTTTGGTTACTGTAGCCTTGTAGTATAGTTTGAAGTCAGGTAGCATGATGGCTCCAGCTTTGTTCTTTTTGCTTAGGCTTGTCTTGCCTATATGGGCTCTTTTTTGGTTCCATATGAAATTTAAAGTAGTTCTTTCTAATTCTGTGAAGAAAATCACTGGTGGCTTAATGGGAATAGCAATGAATTTATAAGTTACTTTGGGCAGTATGGCCATTTTCACAATATTGATTCTTCCTATCCATGAGCATGGAATGTTTTTCTATTTGTTTATGTCCTCTCTTATTTCCCTGAGCAGTGGTTTGTAGTTCTCCTTGAGAAGGTCCTTCACATCCCTTGTAAGTTGTATTCCTAGGTGTTTCATTCTCTTTGTAGCAATTGTGTATGGGAGTTCACTTATGATTTGACTCTCTGATTTTCTGTTGTTGGTGTATAAGAATGCTTGTGATTTTTGCACATTGATTTTGTGTCCTGAGACTTTTTTGAAGTTGCTTAAGGAAATTTTGGGCTGAGACTATGGGATTTTCTACATATACCATCATGTCATCTGGAAACAGAGACAATTTGACTTCCTCTCTTCCTATTTGAATACCCTTTATTTGTTTCTCTTGCCTGATTGCCCTGGCCGGAACTTCCTATACTGTGTTGAATAGGGGTGGTGAGAGAGGGCATCATCTTGTGCCCGTTTTCAAAGGGAATGCTCCCAGCTTTTGCCTATTCAGTATGATATTGGCTACGGGTTTGTCATAAGTAGCTCTTATTATTTTGAGATATGTTTAATCAGTACCTAGTTTATTGAGCATTTTTAGCATGAAAGGATGTTGAATTTTATCAAAGGCCTTTTCTGCATCTATTGAGATAATCATGTGGTTTTTGTCACTGGTTCTATTTATGCACCATGCTCAACCTCTTGTGGGAGGGAGTGTGTGAGTGAGTGAATGCAGGATCCTGCCAGCTGCTTTGGGCACCAGCAGGAGTAGGCTCCATGCAGGCTCTGTGGTGGCACCCATGTGGGGGGTGCCTTCGACCCCTGAAACCCCAGAGGGGGTGTTACAATGCTGTCTTAGCTCCACCACCTGTGGACAGTGGTGTGTTATTAGCTCAGTGGCCCCTTGCCTCATAGTGTGGAATGGCTGCCCTCTGCCAGCAAGAGCAAAGAGCTGGTGTGACAGCTTCTTTTGGGTACCCACACTTGATAGGTCCCAGGCTCTTGTCCAGCATCCAGGGAAGGTGGAGGTGGAGCAATTTATTTAGCAATGGAGAAGGCTGTCAGTGGAGAGGGGAGCTGGAGAGGGGATGGGATGAGCAGGTAATCTTTCCTAAAGTCTGACCATCTCTGGCTGGCTCTTTTTTGAAGTTAAGTCGTCTCTCCTCTGAAGTCTAGCTGTCCCTCTGAAGTTATGTTACCTCTCTCCAGTCAATCTGCTTCTCTTTCTCTACTGACTGAGTCTGGGGTATTTATAGGCACAGGATGGGGTTGGTGCAGGCCATAGGTAGTTTTGGAAAAGGCAACATTAGACTGTTAAAATGATATTATTCAGAAAGAACCATTTGGGAGACAGCAGACAAACAGGGATAGAAGTTCTCACTTTGGGCCATGGGCTTCACGCTTTTTAACTTGAAGGTGGGGTTTTGCCCAGGACCTGCCCCTGTCTGCCTAGAGTTTTTTTGTCTCCTTTCTCTATCACTGCCCCCTCTAAAGAGGCACATCTAACTGTCTCTTTAGAATATGAATGATGACTGATCTTAGCTATTTCCTGCTGACAGAGGGTGTTGTTTTGGGGAAAACAGCAGTCAGATTTCCCTCAGAGGTCTACCTAAGGGTCTCTGGTAAAAGGGAGTCATCATCTGAGGCTCCAGTTGCATGATCATTTGAAGTTTAATGGCCTCTAGGCAAGAAGAAACAAGTTTTACAAGTGAAGTATGCATGGATCAAGTATGTGTATTATACAAACAGGAGTTAAAAGGACAGAATCTAGTGCCAAAGATTACAGAAATAAGAAGTGAACTATATACTAATCATTCTGAAAACAATATTGTGCCTCAATTTGTTTCACCCTGGTGAATGAAATTAAACCTTGTATGGGAGCAGTTAAGCTTTAGAAGAAAGATAACTGTTTATGGGAGTACATATTCCCATGGGCATTCAGGATTAAAGGATCCTTGGTAAAGATGCCTCATGGTGAAGAATACAATGAACATAAGAACAGCAAGCATAGGCATGACTATAAAGGGGATATCCATGGAAGGTCAATTATTAACACTTATCTTTTGTAATTTTTAGCTTGAGTTCCCCGATTTCTTCACATTGGTACTTTGGGTGCTCTTCTGGGTCAACAGCAGAAACTCTGTCAGCTTCTTAGGCCTTTACTCAAGTATAATGAATCCAAGAATCGATTCCATGACCTTTACTGCTGTAGAAGTAGAAAGGAGTGCAGTGTAAGGTCCCTCCCAATCTGGGCCTATAGAGAGAAAAAAGGAAGGAAGTACCTTTACCGGTACTAGGTCCCCTGGGTTGAATAGAAGTGGCCCTAGTTCATGGGATTGGGCCTCTGATAGTTGTTTCAGTTCCTGTTGGAAATGGGCTAAAGAAGTTGTGTTTAATCAAATCAGAGGTTTCTTGGTTTAGCAAGAACTCACTGGTGAGAAAATGCTGTCCATACCTCATTTCAAAGGGACTCAAACCTAGTTTTGAAGGGGTGAATCTAACATGTAGCATGACTATTGGAAGAAGGGTTGTCCAGGGAGGATGAGTCTCCTGAGATAGTTTCCTGAAGTGCCTTTTGATAATATCATTTGTCTTTTCTACCTTTCCCAAGGATTGTGGTTTCCAAGCACAATAAAGATGGCATTGTATGCCTAGTGCATTTGAGACACCCTGGGTGACAGCTGCCTTGAATGAGGCACCATTATCACTCTGGAGATGCTTAGGGAGTTCAAAGTGAGGGATTATCTCATTAATTAGTACTTTTATCACCTTAGAGGTTTCTCTGACATGGAAATGCTTCTACACAGTTAGTGAAGGTATCCACCCATACTAGGAGGTACTGGGTACCCCATCATCTTTGGCATATGGGTGAAATCCATTTGCCTGTCTTCCCCCAGGTAACCTCTTGTTCTTTGTGTTCCTGGGGGGAGAAGCCATCAATTGATGGGATTATTTTTAGGGCAAGTTTTGCAAGCATTGACGACCTGTTTGACTGTTGGTAGCAGATTTTCACCTGAGAACAATATCTGGGATAATTGATAGGTTTTATCCTTACCTAAGTGGAAGACTTAGTGAAGGATTTTAAGAACTTCCCATTGGCTGACAGCTGGTAGATGAAGCTTGCCATTCTCCGATTGTAGCCACCCTGAGGACTGAAAGATGTATCCCAGAGAGGTGGCCATTCTATTTCTGCAGGATAATATTGAAGTTTTATTTCTCTGATGGAGTGTTCCCAGATCAGAGGGGCTTCAAGTGGATCAGAAATCTGGGGCCCTCTCACTGCTTATTTAGCTGGTTTGTCTGCCAACCTATTTCCCTCAGCTATTTTACCCATCCCTTTTTGGTGGCCTTTACAATGTATTATTGACACTTCCCATGGGAGGAAAACTGAGGATAATAGTCTATTAATTACCTAATGGTATTTAATAGGAGACCCATTAGGTGTGAGGAGGTTCCTCTTTTTCCAGTTAGTGGCATGGGCATGGAGGACTAGGATAACACACTTAGAATCAGTATAAATGTTAACTGATTTCCCTTTGCTTAATTCAAACACACTCATGAAGATAATTAGCTCAGGTAGTTGAGCACTTGTGCCCGAGGAGAGAGATGTGCTGTCAACAATATCATTCAGGGTAACTATTGTATACTCTGCTTTATGGATCCCTTGTTCTACAAAAGAACTTCCATCCATAAAAAGAATCCAGTATGGGTTCTCTAAGGGTGTTTCCTTGAGGTCCTCTCTGGCTACATATGTTTGTACTACTATCTGTTCGCAGCCATGTTCAAGCTCCCCAGATTCCCCTGGGAGGAAGGTGGCTGGGTTTAGGGAGGGACAGTTTCTTTTTTTTCTTTTCTTTTTGAGATAGAGTCTCACTCTGTCACCCAGGCTGGAGTGCAGTGGTGTGAGCTCAGCTCACTGCAACCTCCACCACCTGGGTTCAAGCAATTCTCCTGCCTCAACCTCCCAAGTAGCTGGGATTACAGGAACATGCTACTACACCCAGTTAATTTCTTGTATTTTAGTAGAGATGGGGTTTCACCATGTTGCCCAGGCTTGTCGTGAACTCCTGAGCTCAGGCAATCTGCCTGCCTTGGCCTCCCAAAGTGTTGGGATTACAAGCGTGGGTCACCATGCCCAGCTGAGACAGGTTCTTAATTGGACTGCAGATCCCTCTAAAAGAAGAGCTTCATATCTGCGATGCAGTTGTCCATTAGCCAGAGACTCCCCTTAGACGATAACAGTCCTGCCACATTATGTGGGGTATAAATGGTTAAGTTATTTCCAATGGTTAACTCAGTAGCCTCTGGTACCAGCTACCACTGCAATTACCTGGAGGCAGGCCACCTATTGTCTAGCCACCAAATCAAACTCCTTACTTCAGTAGCCTACAGGCTGCTGGGCTGGACCTCAGGCCTCAGAACTCCCAGGGCCATTCCTTTCCTCTCTGACATGTAAAGATTAAACATCTTCCATATGGGAAGACTAATGGCTGGTGCCTGAAACAAGGCTTGGTTTAGTTGGTCAAAGCCCTTTTTAGCCTCTGGTTCCCAAATTAGGGAGTGAGTTTTAGCTGCCTGAGTCTCCTTTATTAGGTGATATAAGGGACAAGCTATTTTACTGTACTCAGGTATCCATAGTCTGCAGAATCCTGTAATGCCAAAGAATCCCTTCAGCTGCTTGAGAGTTTTGGGGAAGGGAAAGGAGGAGATGGGCTTAATCCTTCTTCACCCAATGCCCTGGTCTCCTTTAACAACACCAAACCTAGGTACTTCCCTGAAATCTGACAGAGCTGAGCTTTAGATTTTGAAACCTTATATCCTCTGTTAGCCAGAAAATTAAGAAGAGCCTTACTGCCCTCCTGAGAGATTTCCTCAGGTGAGGAGCAGAGGAGAATGTCATCTATGTATTGTAAAACTTTAACCTGAGGATAAAGGAACTCAGAGAGGTCTTTGGACAATGCCTGCCCAAACAGATGGGGGCTGTCTTGGAATCTCTGAGGTAACACTGTCCAGGTTAGCTGGGTGGTTTGGTTAGAGGGTTCCTCAAATGCAAACAAATACTGGGAATCATGGTATAATGGTATGCAGAAAAATGCATCCTTTAGCTCCAGGACTGTGAACCATTTAGTTCTCTCAGGTATTTGAGCTGGCAGGATATATCAACTGGGAACCACCAGGTGAATTGGAATCACAGCCTCATTAATGAGACAGAGGTTCTGGACCAGTCTCCATTTCCCATTTGTGTTTTGTTCCCCCAGCATCAGTGTATTACAAAGGCTATTGCAGGGTGTGAGGAGGCCCTGCATCTTCAAGTTATCAATGATGGCTTCTAGTCCTTTCCTAACCTCTGGTTTCAGGGGATATTGTCTCTGGTTAGAAAAGGAGGTGGGATCCTTAAGCTGGATCCCGACTGGTATAGTGGTAATAGCTTGGCCAATTTTCCCTTGAATTGCCCAAACTTCTGGGTTAATATTGGTCTCCACTAGGGGGAGAAAAAGAGTTTGTCCTGGGGCCATCAGGATGGTGGTCCCCATATGGGCCAGAATATCTGTGCCCAACAGAAGAGTTGGGCTTTCAGGCATAATTAAAAAGGCATGGGTGAAAAAGAGGTCTCCCCAACTACAACAAAGGGGTTGTATATTGGGAAAAATATTGAGTTAAAGACCTTCCTGAGACACCCCTCATGGACATGCTAAGAGAGGAGGGGGGGCCCGGATTGGAGAGAACTGAGAGACCAGGCCCAGTGTCCAGAAGGAGGTCTACTTTCCTCCCTTCAATTTCCAGAATTACCTGGGGCTCCCGTGTGGTAATGGTGGTCTGGACCACCAGAGCCAGGGAGAGGAGTCCCAGGACCCGTCAGTTCTGCTGGACCATTGGGAGACTGGCTCTGGACCTGGTGACCTGACCTGCTTCTTTGGGGATAGTCCACCCTCCAGTGATCCCCACTGCAGATTGGACAGGGTCACGGTGGCTTCTTTATGCTGTTGGGTCAGCCCTTTTTAAAATGCTCTGGTTTACCACATTTGTAACAGTTAGCAGATGCATCTCAGGGATTCTGGAGTTTGTGGGCTTGAAAGGAGGTCATTAAAGCCTCTGCCTTTATCTTGTGTCTCTTTTCTCTCTCTCAGGCTTCCTCCCTATCTCTGTTATAAAAGACCAAGGTGGCCACTTTCAGGAGGTTCTCTAAAGTACTGTCTGGTCCCATGACTTGTTTCTTTAGCTTTCTCCTGATATCAGGGTCTGCTTGAATAATAAAATTTATCCTTTAAAATTAGTTGTCTCTCGACTGAATTAGGAGATAGAGAGGTATGCTTTACTAAGGCCTCTCTTACCCTTTCCAGGAAGGCAGCAGGATTCTCATCAAAATCCCTGGTCTCTTATGGATAGTTTGGAGTAGTTGACAGGCTTAGTTCTGGTCCTTCCTAAGCCCTCCATTATACACACCTGAAAGTGTTTCCTCTTCCATTCTCCCATTCCATCATTGGGATCCCATCTAGGGTCATCCAATGTTACTGCTTCCCGTCCAATTGGATAAGGCTTATACCTTTCCCTGATACTATATGAGATACAAAGCTCATTCCCAAATCTCTCTGCCACTTGCAGAGTAGCCTGCTTCTCAGTGTCAGTCAGGGTTTGATTCAAAAGTAACATAATGTCTTTCCAGGAGAGTTCAAATACTTGGGTTAAATTCTGGGAAGCCTCTATATACCTGTCACGGTCATCTGAAAACTTGCCAAGATCCCCCTTAATTTGCCTTAAGTGTTGTAGAGAGAAGGGGACCTGGACCTTACTGGGACCATGTTCACTAGGCATCTGTTATAGCGGCAGGAATGAGACACGGGGCCTGTCTAGAGTGAATATTTCTAGGATGGGGTGAGAGAGAGAGGGGAACTGGATAGGGAGGATGAAGAGGACCTGGATAGGGAGGATGAGATAGACCTGGAGGAGCAGGGCCAAAGGGAGTTAGCTTCCCTGCTGGAGGTGCCTCTGGGGTTTGTTTCTTTTGTTCCCTGGGATTGCCCCTTGCAGCCTCTCCTGAGATGGCAAACAGGATGCCTGGATTAATCCTACAGTGTTGGCAAAGGTCTGGATTACCCTGGAAGGTAAAGAAAGCCTGCACATATGGGATCTCATACCATTTGCCTCATTTTGCATTTACAGGAAAGATCCAGCTGCAGGATGGTGTTGAAATGAATGGTTCCTTCCTGAGGCCAAGCCAGTCATTCCTGCAAATCATAATTTGGCCAAACCTTTGTGCAAAGGGCTATGAGACTTTTTTTTCCTCAGAGTTTGAGGGTCAGAGCAATGCCAATGACTCAGGATACACTCCAGAGGAGTACAGACTGAAGATGGTGAAGATGGTTGGTTAACCATCTGAAAGAGAGAGGGAAATAGGTGTCGTTGAGTTCCATTCTCTCAGCAAAAACCCCGGGTGTATGAGGGAGAGAGAAAAGGGCATTCCCCTTTCTCTTCCATCTTTCCATCCCTGAGTCATGGTGACCCAGATGGGATGCCATCCATGGGTGCCAGTGTGACATGCACCCATGAAGCAGAAGGGCCTAGAAGGCAGGAGTTATTTACATTTACATTTACCTGCGCTGTCTATCCCCCACACTGTTGGTAACATTTGAGTTCCATGGGCCTCACTTATGCCATGGATAATAGTGTGACCTCCATCCATGAAACAGGGGCTTAATCAGCAGGAATTAGTCTGGCCCACCTACGCTGTCTATCTTCCTTAGTTGCCTGCCTTTGGATCCCTCAGATCTAGTTTTCCTTTCTAGGGCTTCAACCTGAAGCTTGGGATTGAGTTTGCAGGGCTATGTGTTAACTCTTGACAAGGCGGAGAAAAGCAAAAACAAACAAACAAACAAACAAAAAACAGCTTAAGTGCAAGCAGTGGGGGAAGGCCTGGGGGAGAAACCTCTTGCTCTATGCAAATGCTTTCCTCTAACAGGAAAAGGCTCTTAATCACTGTGTCCTCCTCTTGGTTCACACTGAGCTGGGACCCTCTGTCATGGGAGGAAGGATTCCGTGGGAGCGTGTAGGGATGAGGGGGAAGTGAGTGGGCAATGCTGACCAGCCGGTCGTGCAGGGCCCCCAAGACTGCCCTGGGGTCCCTGCCGTAACTGCAGCTCACTCCCACCTGCCATGGTCTTTGGGTGCAGTGTGCATGCCAGGGACATGGCCATGCACCCCAGCCGGTAGGGCAGCGCGTGGGGTGAGGAGCTTCCCCTGTGCACCTGTGGCTGTTTGGATGGGGAGGCACCTCTAAGAACAGATGGAAAACGAATTGTTCTGAATTGCATAACCGATGGCTGGGCCAAAGACTCATTCTACTTAGTTATATTTCTGCAGTTTACAGCAACAGCCTTAACATTATAAAAGAAGAGATAGGAGCCATTTCAAAACCATGAAAGAAGGAAGGAAAGACACCATAGAAAAGTCTGGGGGTCTTGGCTGATGCCCTAATGGGTGGTCAGGGACGGGAGCCAGTCTAGGGGCTTTCCAGCAACACGGAGGAGTGGCCTGGGCCAGATGCCTTGAATTGCCCCAGGACGTTATCCCAGTCCCACGCGACAGCTAGACCTCCGTGAAGGGAAACAAAGCTAATATTCCTTTCTCCCGAAAGAAAGAGAAGTGGCAGAGTCACATCTTGTTCTCTGTAGCTGTCCCATTTGCCTCTAACTGGCCACTCAGGGAGGTTCGGTGCATCATCTCTCTTCAAGGAAGGTCTGAGGACAAGAAGTCTTGGGAAAAAAGTGAAGAGACGGATCTGCATTTACTCACCCTTCTGACGAATCCCAGGCGAGCCCCCAGATGATGCAGGAGTTTTTCTTGACTCCTTCGCCGGACTTGTGATGGGGTTGCCCCGTTTACTGGCCCCCCCTTGTGCTCAGCCTCTTGCAGGAGGGAGTGCTTGAGCCAGCGAGTGCGGGATCCCGCTGGCCGCTTTGCGTTCCCTCCCTCAAGAGGTTGAATGCCTCGGGCTGAGTAAATGGTTGCAAGCTCAGTGAAGGGATCAAGAAAAACTCCTGCATCACTGCCTCAAGCGATCCTCCTGCCTCAGCCTCCCAAAGTGCTAGGATTACAGGCATGAGCCACTGCGCCTGGTCTCTACTATCTTTGTATCACCGGTATGGAGGCAGGAAAACAGGGTCTGGAGGCAGGGAACGTAAGGCCGATCCACACTTCAGCTATAACAGGAAATATCCAGCTGGGTGGGGTGGCTCACACCTGTAATCACAGCACTTTGGGAAGCCGAGGCAGGCAGATAATCTGAGGTCAGGAGTTCAAGACCAGCCTAACCAACGTGGCAAAACCCCATCTCTACTAAAAATACAAAAAGTTAGCTGGGTGTGGTTGGTGCTTTTATTCCTAGCTACTCTGGAGGCTGAGGCAGGAGAATCCCTTGAACCTGGGAGGCAGAGATTGCAGTGAGCCAAAATGGAGCCATTGCACTCCAGCCTGGGCGACAAGAGCAAAACTCCATCTCAAATAAATAAATAAAACAGGAAATCTCCTCTCCATAGAGCATGTAGCAAATAAATGACTTTGTAACTTTACTTCATCCTCTTCATTTACCTAGGATGTACCCCAAGTAGAGGGTATTTAAACTCATAAAAACTCTGTAACAGGGCCTTTGAGCCCCTACACTCAGGCTTACTCCCACACTGTGGAGTGTACTTTCATTTTCAATAAATCCCTTCATTCCTTCCTTGCTTTGTGTGTTTTGTGCAATTCTTTGTTCAAGATGCCAAGAACCTGGACACCCTCCATCATTAACAGTATGGTCATGTGAGAAGGCATCTGATGGGAGCCTCTGGATTCTCTTCATAGTTCCTTCCTGCTCCTGCTGGGTTTCAGCATACCTAGTTCGCCTTGAGAGTCAGGATCGACCCTTCTCACCAATTTAGAATCCACGTTCGTTTTTGTTTGTCTTCCGACTGGCATGAGGATCCTGAGCATAGCCATCGTTGACTGTGGAATCATTCCTTCCTGGGTTCAAAGCCAGCGGAACCCAGAGTCACAGAGATGGGAGCATAAATTTGGAAAGTGGGTCAGTAGGAGTGCTAATAAAAGGTGACAATCCAATTTCTGTCCCTTGATTCCAGATCCTTGTATTCTGGCTGTGACAGCAACAGTTATATATATTCACTGAAACTTGAATAGCTATAGGCCATCCTATATTCTTTAAAACCAGCTGCTTCAGATTAATGGTGAATACACAATAAAAGCTGCAAATCTCAAGGGCACGAGATTATTACCTATCTTTTTTCACTGTAAAATTAATTCCTTGGTCATAAGTAATGATGTATGTGATACCATGAAAGTAACTCCATAGATGGTGTAGCTGGCAGAAGCATTGTGGGTAGATTTGGTGAAAATACATCATTACCCAAAGGAAGGGGTGGTCCACCCAAGGAATGGGGAGTTTAGGGTTGGTCTCTGCTGCCGGCAAATTCAGTACTTATAAGGGTAGTAGTCAAGTCAGTTTTGCTAAGGGAAAGTACTTTGTTGAACTCCTGCATAACCTCCACTCCTGCCACCATGCATTTTGTTTTTGAATCCTTTGAATAGCAATGGAGTAGCTGGAGAAGGAAGCAGATAGAGCAGGTCATCTTTCTCATCTGACTAATTAAGAGTTTCCTCCAAGGAAGGAAATTTCTGTTAAGCATTCACATGGAACACAAATATTCTCAGACTCTGAGTCCATTCAAAATGTCTATAATAAACTTCTTTCCCAAATCTTTCTGTCTCAATATTCAAATCTTTTCTACCAGATCTCTGACAATTGAGTTATACCATTAGCATTTTCTCATCACACCAGTTGATATTAAGTTCAGCTGCATATAACAGAGAAAATTCAAAGTGTCGGATAAACAAAAATAAATTTATTATTTTCTCACATAAAAGAAATCTTGAGCTAGGCTATCCAGGGCTGATATTGCCTCATCATATTTAGGGTGTGGTCCTGGTCTTTTGGCTCAATATAGCTTCTAGCACTCCAATCATCATGTTTACCTTCTAACTGGCAGAAAGGAGGAAAGAGGAAAATAGCTAACTTTGATTTCTTTAATAAACCTTTCTAGAAGCTGCACACAACATTGCCGTTCAAATCTCATCATTATTCACATTGGCCCACATCAAGCAATGTGCTCAGTTAAAGTTGCTAACAATGAAGAGGACAATAGATCAATAGTTGCCTAACCGGTTTCAGGGATGATTTGGTTTGCCCAGATCCGTTTAGACACTACAAACGCTGTCTCCACCTGATTAAAATCAAATATTCATTATCATTTTCCTAATACAAATCTTTTTTCATTCTAGCCAATTGCACATATAGGTGGACACGTAATAGAAATAATCCTCCTTCCCTGCATAAATAAAATATTTCATGATGGCTTCTGTTGGGGTGATCAGACCCAACCACGACATGCGGGCGATGAAGTCTGGCAGAGTCAAAGGAATGAGAAAAAGAGTTTGAGAGAGAAAGTGGGACCAGGGGGCCATTGTGAGTGTGGAGGCTGTGAAGGCCCCAAGCTCTGGAAGCCCACGCTATTTACTGGTGCTCAAAGAAACAGGTGGTGAGGATGTGGGGATTGAAAGGAAATGGTGTATCAAATGAATGAGAAACATATGGCTACTTGAGATAATGGAAGTGCTAGAAGCAAGGAGTCAGCAAGTCTAGCAGACATGCAAGCCCTGCCTTGGCTTCTCTCCCAACACTCAGCTTTTCTCCCAACAGGCTCTGACCTATGTAATTTCTTAGAAATGGAGAATTGCTTTTGGTTTATTGTTTTGGAAGGGAGGAGAAACCATACAGGTTCCTGTTGGTCCTGTCTACCAAAATAAGTTGTAAAATACGACTAAAATAGTCCTCACTCCTTGGGTCAGGAAGCCAATGCAAGTATTCTTGACTTGATGAGGATATCTATATTTTTAGCAATCATGCAATATTGTAGTGGTCCTGTGTCTGGAATTGGCGGGTTCTTGGTCTCGCTGACTTCAAGAATGAAGCCGTGGACCCTCGTGGTGAGTGTTACAGTTCTTAAAGATGGTGTGTCTGGCGTTTGTTCCTTCAGATGTCCAAATGTGTCCAGAGTTTCTTCCTTCTGGTGGGTTTATGGTCTTGCTGACTTTATGAGTGAAGCTGCAGACCTTCCTGGTGAGTGTTACAGCTCATAAAGGCAGCGTGGACCCAAAGAGTGAGCAGCAGCAAGATTTATTGTGAAGAGCGAAAGAACAAAGCTTCCATAGCATGGAAGGGGACCCGAGCGGGTTGCCACTGCTGGCTCCGGTGGCCTGCTTTTATTCCCTTATCTGGCCCCACCCACATCCTGCTGATTGGTTCATTTTACAGAGAGCTGATTGGTCCATTTTGACAGAGTGCTAATTGGTGCATTGATAATCCTTTGGCTAGACACAAAAGTTCTCAAAGTCCCCACCCGATTAGCTAGACACAGAGTGCTGATTGGTGTGTTTACAAAACTTTAGCTAGACACAGAGTACCTATTGGTACATTAACAATGCTTTAGCTAGACAGAAACGTTCTCCAAGTCCCCACCCATCCCAGAAGCCCAGCTGGCTTTACCTCTCATTAGCACTTGCTGCGGGACTTTGCAGCACCTAGCTTGACCCAGACAACCAAGAGGAAAAGAGGGGAAGCAAGAAAGAGAAGGAGACCTGCCATCGTGGCTGAAGACCCCATGAAGAGGGAACGGAGGTCCATGCACAAGACCCAGCCTCCGATCAAGCACAGCAGGCACCGGCTGGCTGCGCTGAGTGCTGGGCCCACTGGACCCGCACCCACTTGGAACCTGCACCAGCCCACGAGTGCCACGTGCAGCCCCAGCTACCACCTGCTCCTCTCCCTCCACACCTCCCTGCAAGCAGAGGGAGCTGGCTCCGGCCTCAGCCAGCCCCAGAGACAGGCCCCCACAGTGCAGTGGTGGGCTGAAGGGTTCCTTGAGTGCAGCTAGAGAGGACGCCAAAGCTGAGGAGGCACCGAGAGTGAGTGAGAGCTGCTAGCACATTGTCACCTCTCAATCCCCCCTCTAAACAGGACACCCCAACTGCTGTTGGGAATTTGGCCAATGACAACTCTAGCTACTTCCTGCTGGGTGGGGTGAAGAAGAGTCCCTGCAGTTGTAGTGTCCTCCAGAGATGAACTCTTTAGGGCAGTGAAAGGGCTAGCAGGTCAGTCCAGGGGTCCTTGGTAGAAGTTGTTAGTTGAGCTCATTTGGGGTTCCATTTGTAAGACCATCTGTAACATGATGACCTTGATTCTAGAGGAAACAAATTTGACAAGAAGGTTAAAAACACAGGGTCCAAAGGCAAGTAACAGCAAGATGGCTGCCACAGGACCTAGAAAGGGGAGAAGCCATGTTGCCCAACTCCAGAGGTTGGTATAAGAGTTTGAAGGGCATTGTCTGATTTCAGAAGCCTTTTCCTGTAAATGCCGGGTGGCATCTCATACTATCCCTGACTGGTTAGTGTAAAAACAATGCTCTTCCCCTAAGAAGGTGCAGAGTCCTCCTTTCTCAGCAGTGAGGAGGTCTAGGCCTCAGCAGTTTTGGAGAATCACTGCTGCCAAAGAGTCTATTTGGGATTGTAGAGTAAGGATAGATTTCATTATTTCTTGCAAACTGTCTGAGAAATCTTTTGGGAGTGTGTGGTAGAAGGATAGTGAAGTAGATAAACTGGCTATTCCAATTCCTGTAGCAATAGCCATTCCTAACTCTATAAGGAGGGGTGTTAGTTGTATGGCTCTGCACTGACAGACTTGAGCTTTGAGGGGTACTGATAAGGTCTGATTTCCTGGGGCAATGTTAATGTTGGGACTTAGAAAGACTAAGGTGCAGGTGCTTGTCCAGTTAGTGTGGAGGCAGATATATGTTGATGTTCTACATAAGAAGAATATACCTTGGCTGTGTACACAGAAATTTACCCTGGCTTTCAAAGGAATAAGGTACACTGTTTTTTCTTTACTACTTCTCTCTCTCTCTTTGACTCCTTTGTCTCTTCCTCTCTTTTCTTATCTCTTTGACTTTCTGTCTCTTTCTCTCTTTCCTTCCTATCTCCTTCTCTTTGACTTCCTGTCTTTCTCTCTCTCTCTCTCTGATTTTCTATTTCTCTCTTTCCTTCTTTGATTTTGTCTCTCTCTTTCTCTCTGCTGGTCTTTCCCTGCTGCCAGCCACTTATGCTGCCATTCTCCCCTCTCTTTCCCCTTTCTGATGGCTTCAGCAGTGTAAGACTGCCACCTCCTTGGAATTTTGTCCTCTGGGGCATTGCACCTTCCAGTGGTTGCCTCGGCATAGAGGACATGGATGAGGGAGCAGCTTGTTTCTCATTGGACAATCTTTTTTAAAGTGTCCTTGTAAACCACACTGATAACAAGCCCTACTGGGTGATTGGCCTGCTCCATTTTCTGTCCTTTCTGAACCATCAAGGTTTGTCTGTCTGAGGGCCATTACCAAGGCTGTGACCTTTCTCTGATCTCACTTTTCATTTTGGTCCTGTTTCTCCTGGTCCCTATTATAGAACACCGAGGTTGCCAGGTTTAATAATGCCTCCAGATTTTGTTCAGGGCCCAGGGCTTTCTTTTTGAGCTTTCTCCTGATATCTGCAGCTGATTGGGTAATAAACTTAGCTTTTAGAATCAATTGACCCTTGAGTGATTCAGGTGACAGGGGAGTATATTTTCTTAAGGCCTCCTGTAGCCACACAAGGAAGGCAGAAGGATTTTCTTCCTTTCCCTGAGTTTTGGTGGACATCATTGAATAATTCATGGACATTTCCCTAATTCTCCTTAGTCCTTCTAGAACACAGGTCAACAGTCCCCATGATCTGAGTCAAGGCCCCAGTGGGGATCCATGCTGGGGATGGCTTGGTGACTGGTAGGGAATTTATCCCTTTCTTTGGCTGTCATTCTATCATTTACTTGACTAAGGTACCAGGTATCTCCAAACTCTCAGGCTGTAGCTAAAGCCGCATTCTTTTCATTAAAGGCCAGGGTTTGATCTAACAGTAGCATGATATCTCTCCAAGTGAGGTCGAAGGTTTGCCCTAGACCCTATAGGACATCTATGTACCTATGAGGATCATCTGAAAACTTCTCCAGGTCTGCCTTGATCTGCTTTAAATCAGAGAGGGAGAAGGGGACATGTTTACAGGTTGGGCCAAATTCCCCTCCCTCTACAGCTTGCAGGGGACATAACTGATAGCCTGGGGGTTTCTGCGGTCCTTTGGAGATTTCCTTGCTTATTTCCTTATTGTCAGGGGAGATTAGAGGAGGATTATCATTAATAGGAAGGGGAGCTATAGGGAGGCTAGGATATGGGGGTAAGCTGAGAGGTCCTCCTGTAGAATGTAAATTGCAAGCTTTGCATAGTTGTGTATTCTCCTTCAATGCAAAGAAAGCTTGGACATAAGGTATTTCACTCCATTTGCCTTCCCTCTTACAGAAGAGTTCAAGCTGCAGGATAGTATTATAATTTGCACTTCCCTCAGGTGGCCATTTTTCCCCATCAGAGAGAGAATATTGGGGCCAGGACATAGTGCAGAAAAAAAATGAGCTGCCTCTTTTTCAGGGTTTGTGGGTCAAATTGGTCCCACTGGCTTAGGATGCTTTTCAAAGGTGAGCCTGTTGATGCCTGAGTGTTTCCCATCTGAAAGACAAAACTGCCCATGGTTTTGGTTTGTTTTGTTTCTCCCCCTGCCCTAGAACCTGCAATGGGCCCTGGACCCTGCTGATAGGAACAGCAGCAGAAACAACCACTGCCCAAGAACCCACAATGGTCCCTGGACCCTGCTGATTGGAGTAGTTGTGCTTACTGATGCAGCAGCAGAAACACTAGTTTTCTTCCCAGACCACAAGGAGGACTGAGGAAGGTCAGATTTAGTGGCCCTTACTGATGCATTCTCGAAAACCTGCACCCTTACCTGTCCTCCTAGATTACAAAAAGGACCGAGAAAAATCGGATTTAGTGGCCTTTACCGACGCATTCTTGAAAACGTGTTAGAGTCCTAAGCATTCTCTTGTTAGTACTGGGACCATACATACATCCTATAAAGACGTTATGCCCCAAAAATGAAGTGGAGGGCCATACCCTGAGTGAGGGAAGGGACCTCCAGAGTTGGAAGAGTGATGCCTTTTGTCCTCACTTATATGAATAGGAAGGATACAATTTCTGAGGCTCCCCATATCCTAGCTTCAGGAATAGCTTTTGTTAGGCCTGCTAGTCTGAGGAGGGATCCTAAAATTCCAGATAGTCTGCCCTATGATGGGGCTTTGGGCAAAAATTATGTCTTTCTGATTGGTGAACCTGGGTACCTAAAGAAGGTAACAGAGTCCTGGAGTATATACTAGAAATCAGTCTTACAGCAGAAACTAGAAAACCACCAGAGATAGGGAGTGGTTTTTAGAAGTGGGACTAGCCTTGGAGAAGAGAGGCTAGAGGAAGTTTGTCTGGCAGGCATTAGGACCCAGGAGGCAAGGGTCAGGGTAGATAGAATAGACGGGCAAGTCTCGCTTGGGCAACATGACTTTGAGAGTTCTGCTCATGGCTGCAGGGTCATCCAACTTGTTGTCAGGACCCTGGAGCTGAATGGCTTTCCTCTCTGTCAACCCTTGGCTCAGCCCAGAAGTACAGGAAAAGCAGAAGCTGGTTCCAGGCAAACCAACGCTTCCAACTCCGAAGAGTCAGGTGTTGTTAGAGAGCCCTTTCCCAGAAAGCCTGACACCTGTGTCTTTTGTCCAGTGGCTGCACTAGTCACTTTTAACTGGCCGACAGGTGCCTGGTATTTAGCCCCTGAATTCTAAGGAAAACTAGGACAGAATAGCAAGTGAAAGGGGTCCAATGGTATTCACTGCTTGCTGATAGGCAATAGTCTCACTGCTTGGCGATAGGCAATGGTCTCACTGCTGGGTGATAGGTGATGGTCCCTTCATGGTCACCAAAATGTGTCCAGAACTGGTGGGTTCTTGGTCTCGCTCACTTCAAGAATGAGGCTGTGGTCCCTCACAGTGAGTGTTACAGTTCTTAAAGATGGTGTGTCTGGCGTTTGTTCCTTCAGATGTTCAGATGTGTCCAGAGTTTCTTCTTTCTGATGGGTTCATGGTCTTGCTGACTTCAGGAGTGAACGTGCAGACCTTTGCTGTGAATGTTACAGCTCATAAAGGCAGTGCTGACCCAAAGCATGAGCAGCAGCAAGATTTATTGTGAAGAGCGAAAGAACAAAGCTTCCACAGCATGGAAGGGGACCGGAACTGGTTGCCGCTGCTGGCTCAGGTGGCCTGCTTTTATTCCCTTATCTGGCCCCACCCACATCCTGCTGATTGGTCCATTTTACAGAGAGCTGATTGGTCCATTTTGACAGAGTGCTGATTGGTGCATTGATAATCCTTTGGCTAGACACAAAAGTTCTCAAAGTCCCCACCCGATTAGCTAGACACAGAGTGCTGATTGGTGTGTTTACAAAACTTTAGCTAGACACAGAGTGCTTATTGGTACACTTACAATGCTTTAGCTAGACACAAAAGTTCTCCAAGTCCCCACCATCCCAAAAGCCCAGCCATCTTCACCTCTCACTAGCACTTGCTGGTGGACTTTGCAGCACCTAGCCTGGGCACTCTGGCAGCCCAGAGGGAGCTCGTCCAGACAACCAAGAGGAAAAGAGGGGAAGTGAGAAAGAGATGGAGACCCGCCATCATGGCCAACAACCCTGTGAAAAGGGAATGGGTCCACGCATGGGACCCAGCCTCTGATCAAACCTAGCAGGTGCCAGCTGGCATCACCGAGTGTGAGGCCCACCAAGCTGGCACACACTTGGAACCCACACTGGCCTGCAAGTGCCACGTGCAGCCCTGGCTCCTGCCCATGCCTCTCCCTCCGTACCTCCCCTTGAGCAGAGGGAGCTGGCTCTGGCCTTGGCCAGCCCCAGAGAGGGGCCCCCACAGTGCAGCCACGGGCTGAAGGGCTCCTCGAGTGCAGTCAGACTGGACACCAAGGCTGAGGAGGTGCCAAGAGCAAGTGAGGGCTGCTAGCACATTGTCACCTCTCAGTCCCATTGGACCTCTGGTGAGGTGGATATTGTTAAATAAAAAAGTCAATATCATATGTCTTCTCTTATCTCTACTGTGATTGGTAGACTGCAATGGTAACCTGGGAGTTCTGAGAGTTGATGTTACCTTAGAGTCAGTGTACAATAGTTTTCCAAATATTTGGGTACTTTCCTTTTTTTCTAGTGCCAGGTTATACTGATGAGTAGGTATAGGCCCCCTTTGGAGAAGACTAGGAAGAATCATGGTACCCACTTGTGGTATTACTTTAGGTTTATTCATTCCTTCATGGAACCCAGATTTTTCTTCACTAATCCTTCACTGAGTCCGTGGAGGATTCAGGACTGGAAACTGGGCAAAGTGTTCCTACTATTGGGGTATTCTTAGGACTTGGTGTTTTCTTATTCAAATCAAGTAGAACCTTAGCAGTCTGACTTCACATATTTATTTCAGGGACTAAATAATCTATTAAAAATCACCAAAGTTCCATGTGAGTCAGACCATTTTGATTACAATGATGACTCATTGTCTATAATAGCAGGAAGTTGAGGGTGGGGGGTGAGGCAATCAAGGTTTCTAAGATAGAAAATTCAAGGAGGCCTGCACTCCTAGGGTATCAGAAGTGCCAAGCCCTTCTCTTGCACAACCTTGAGAGTGAATGCTTCCTTAAATTTTGTGTCTTAGGCACTTTAATGGCCTTGCCCTAGTCCTGCATAAGAGTCGTCATGTGCTTTGACTTTACCTCTGATTGAATACTGCTTCTTGGACTTCATCATCTCTAACATCTTGGATTCCTCCATCCCCACTGAAATTGAGAGATAATTTCAATTGCAATCAATTGTGCAATGCAGTTGTTTCCCTAGTTGTGTGTGTTGTGCTGCCCAGGCCCTCTCTTTAGGACAGAAGCTCTCATTCCCCTAGTTGCTGGAAATGTTGGTAGCTAAGGGCTCTCAGCTAAGTTGCTCACCAGGAACTGCACTCAGGTGAAGGAAGTCACCTCACCAAGGTCACACCCCTTCCTGGGGGTTAGCCTTCAACATGAAGCTATAAGACTCTGCACACCATGCCTCAAAGGTGGCCATTCCAGCTCCAGAGCTCTTGGTGGGAACTACATTGCAGTTCATCCCTCCCTCTCCCTCATCCTCCTGTTTTCACTTCCCCACACATGTAGAACAAGAGAACACTCACCAATAAACTTACTATATTTGTATCTCCTCTCAGAGTATGCTTCCTGGAGGACCATATCTAAGGCAGCTCGTGCCAGGTATGGTATGAGGAAACAGATCCTATAATAAGATTTTGGACAGAAACACCTGCCAGCTGACTGCTACTGAGGACAGCATCCTCTGTGGGAGTGAAACACTGGTAGACCCTGTCATACTGCAGTGGTGCATTCATTAAAACTTTCATAGTTGGTGTACATGATGGGATACCAATAAAAAATAATCCAGCCATGGACTGCAGAAAAAAATGCAGAGGTAGGGGAAATACCACAGGTGTTTGAGAAGTTTGGGGGAAGTAGTAATTAACTGTGGAACTGAATAGCTATTCTGGGAGGCAATTAATGCAATGGAGTAAGACAATGGAAAACGGAGGCAGGCAGCATGAATCACTAAGGAAAGGCTAAGTGTGAAAGACAGAGGGCCTCTCTGGTAGCATAGAAAGACTCCTCCTCAGCTGGAAGGCAGAAAAACCTGAGGGTTGGGCCTAGTGTGTAATTATAAGAATAATATCACTCCAGATGAGGTTGAATTCTCAGTATTAGAAAGTCTGTGACACCAAGGTTAGGGTCCTGACTGGAAGGAGTGGTACATTATGACATGGGATGGGAACATCTGGGTCAATGCATTAGAAAATATTGAATCTCCATATCCCTCTGAACCTGCTAAGCCTGCAGAAAAAACAAACCACTTGCTGTTAAAGGACCTGTGTTCCCTCCTTGCTTGAAGACAATGTAGAAGCCTCTTCCATGCAAGACAATATGAAGTTCCTGCACGATCTACCCCTATCTCATATCCCAGCTCCCAGCCTATTAATTAGGGTTTAATTCACAATACAACTCTGCTGTGGAGGTGCTGGGTCTGCTAAGGAAGGATAGAGACTCTACCCTGAAGGAACTACAGGATTTCACCAACATGTACTAGCAGCAGCTGGGAGAATGTACATGGCACTGGATCCTGAGACTCTCCGGCTTGAGGGCTAAGAACACCATAGTGGGGAAATCCCTGAAACTCCTTGTCCATTGCTCACTGCCCCAGCCAAAAGAGTATTACACTGTCATAGGAAACAGCACAGATTGGTATCCTAAAGGATGCAGGGGTCATGGTTTCCCTAATATCCCCATTTAATTTACAGATTTGGCCACTACATAAACTCCCTGGAGGATTACAGCTTACCAAAACTCAACCAGGTAGTATCTCTCAATTCAGCTGCTGTGTCAGATGTGGGTATCCTCACTAGCAAATGAACAAGGCTGTAAGTACATGGATTGTAGCCATTCTTGTCATGAAGGAGGATCAGAAACAGTTCCTATTCACTAGAGATGGGTAACAGTGTACGTTCTTACCTTGAGCCACTACTCTTTCCACATAAAGTGGGCGAACAGGTGTATGGTCTAAAGCTCTGCTCATTGTGAATAGTGCCCCTCGCTGTTGTGTTTCAGGGCCACCTCCAGACAGGCAATAGCACAGCAGCTGCCCATTTCCGGCTCTGCACAGCTTCAGCAGCCCGTTATAGTGGGCCTTACCATAGGTGTGATCTGAAGGCTAGGGACATGATGAGTCCACTTAGAATGCATTTTTCTGCATTACACCAGTGGATTTTTGTCACCTCAAAACTTTATTTAACACTGGTCACCATAATTTAACAGTGGAGCAACTGTTAGAATCATTAAGAACTGCTTGAGCTGGCACATTGAATCCAGACTCTTGGGTGAGGGTATCTGTATCAGTCAGGGTTCAACCAAAGAAATAAAAGATATAAGAGACATATTGCATGGAGTTAGATTACATGACTGTGGAAGCTGACAAGGCAAGTCCAAAATCCACAGGGCTGGTCATCAAGAATGGCAGGCTGGAATTTCTGGATAAGAGGTTACTTACTTTACACAGGTGGGATTTCTTCTTCCTTAGGAAAGCCTCACTTCTGCTTTTAAGGCCTTTCAACTGACTTAATCAAGCCCGCTCAGATCATCTAGGATTATCTACATTATCTAAAATAATCTCCTTTACTTAGTCAGCTGATTATGGATTTTCCTTACATCACAAAACTCTTTTACAGCAACACTTGGATTAGTTTTGATTGAATAACTGGCAACTATGGCCCAGCCATGTTGACATATAAAATTGACCACCACAGTACCCATACCATTAAATTTAATCCCACTTAAAAATGAAACCTAATGTTTTTCTTGTTTGATTGAAAATCCTTAGAATGTATTCTCATGTACATTCCCAGATTTTTGCTAATGTAAATTAGTTAAGTACTATAATTCTTTTGTGTTTAAGTCAGCCTCTTCAAACTTTGACTTTTTAATGGAGCCTTTTGGGAAATCCAGGATCTGACCCTAAATGTAGAAAGAAGTGGCCTGGAATCAAGAAAGGCTCTGTTGGCATGGAGAGTTTGAGGGGCTCCAAGTGCTACAAATCCACTCATATGCCCCTATTCATATTCTCAGATTGCCACTCTTTACCAATCAATTCCTATCTTTCATATAGGAGACTTTAAAAGGCATTATTTTCAACTCCAGTTGCAAATCAGAAACCAGCAGGCCCAAACTTTGCTTTCCTTCTGGCTACTTCAGAATTAAGAAGCCAGAAGAATTAAGAATCCCTTGATTTTAGTTTACATCTGAGTGAGAAAGACAAGGGTTTGAACTTGTCATTCTATTTTTTTTTTTTGTTGGGTCAGCGGGGTGGATGGAGTCTTGCTCTGTTGCCCAGGCTGGAGTAAAGTGGCATGATCTCAGCTCACTGCAACCTCCACCTTCTGGGTTCAAGTGATCCTCATGTCTCAGCCTCCCAAGTAGCTGGGATTACAGGCATGCACCATCACACCTGGCTATTTTTGTATTTTTAGTAGAGACAGGGTTTCACCATGTTGGCCAGGCTGGTCTTGAACTCCTGACCTGAAGTTATTTGCCTGCCTCAGCCTCCCAAAGTGCTGGGATTACAGACATGAGCCACTGCACCTGGCCTTGTCATTCTATTTTTAAAGAGAAGTTCAGTGCTGTTAGAAGCAGCTATCCCATCTCTACATCTCTGAATTTCTCACATCTTTTATACTCTTCTTTGGAAGCAGGAAGACAGTATCAAAAAGTTTTGCTTCACATGGGCATGTTATTTCAGATGTCCATTGATAATTTATTTGGCCATCTTGCTACTATATACTATGAACTTCCAGATTCCTATCATGTGAATATTATTGAGACTTTGACTCATTCTGCCCTAGTTAATCTAGATAACCCCAGTTTTCTCACATTTTCCTTAGAGTCTATTGCCTACAACACATCTGCTGGTGCCAATTTCTGTTTTGAATGGTATTCTTGGTTGCAAGCCAGGGAAACCAACTCAGGCATCTTAGCCAGAAAAGGAATACTAGGGCCTCATAGAATTGGCAGGATGCTGAAGACCAGGCTCAGAAATTGAAACATAAACCAAGGTAGCTTTGGGAAGTCAGGATGCAGGAAATACAATTGTCTCTTGAAGAACACTTTTCCTAGAACTAGCTGCTGGGGTTGGCACCTCCTCCCAACTTTTGTTTCCTCTCTCACCATATGTTCTTTGCACACACCAGCTCCTTTTTGCCTTCCACCATGAGTGGAAGCAGGTTGAAGCCCTCACCAGAAGCAAATGCTGACACCATGCTTTTTGTACAGTCTGCAGAACTTGGAGGCAAATAAACCTCTTTTCTTTATAAATTGCCCAGGCTTAGGTATTCCTTTACAGTAACACTACATGGGCTAAGACAGAAGATATGTACTGAGGAGTGGGCTGTTGCTATAAAGGTACCTGAAAATGTGGAAGCATCTTTGGAACTGGGTTGGAAGAGTTTGGAGGGCTCAGGAGAAGATAAAAAAGTGAGGGAAAGTTTGGAAGTTTAAGAAGTTCTGGTTAAGAAGACTGGTTAAATGGTTGTGACCAAAATGCTGATAGAAATATAGACAGTAAAGGTCATGCTAATGAGGTCTCAGATGGAAATGAGGAACTTATTGAGAACTGGAGCAAAGGTCACCCTTTTTTCCCCTTAGCAAAGAACTTGGCTGCATTGTGTCCATGCCCTCCAACTTGTGGAAAGCTGAACTGGAGAGTGATGAACTAAGGTATCTGGTGGAAGAAATTTGTAAGCAGTAAAGCATTCAAGAAGTGGCATGGCTGCTTTTAACAGCTTATTATCAGATATGAGAACAAAGGAGTGACCTAAAGTTGGAATTTATAATTAAAAGGGAAGCAGAGCATAAAAATTTGGAAAATTAGCAGCCTAGCCAAGTGTTAAAGAAGGAAAGAGCATTTTCATGGGAGGAATCCAAAGGTGCAGCTGAGATGCCATTTGCCAGAGAGATTTGCATGGCTAAAAGGGAAAAAGTCTCCTATGGCATTTTAGAAATATTTGAGGCAGCCTCTCCCATCACAGGCCCAGAGGCCTAAGAGTACAGAAAGATTTCAGGGGTCAGGCCTCAGCACCACTGCCCTGTGCCACCTCAAGATGCTGTTACCTGCATGTTGGCCCCTCTGGCTCCAGCTGAGGCTCAAAGGCCCCCAGGTATTGCTTGGGCAGCTGCTTGGGAGGGTGCAGGTAGTAAGCCTTGGTGACTTTGTAACATTAAGTCTGCAGATGTGCAGAATGCAAGAGTGGTAGAGGTGTGGCAGCTCCACCTAGATTTCAGAGGATATATGGGAAGCCTGGGTGCCCACGGATAAGTCTGCCACAGGGGTAGAGTTCCTGAAGAGAACATTTACTAAGGCAATGTTGAGCAGAAATGTGGGGTTGGAGCCCCCAAAGAAAGTCCCACTAGAGCACTATCTAGTGAAGTCCTGGGAGAATGGCTGCTGCCCTTGAGACCCCAGAATTATGGAGCTACCATCAGTGTGCGCCTTCAGCCTGGAAAAGCCACAGATATTGAACTCCAACCCATGAGGACAGCCACGTGTGCTGCAATGGGCAAAACATGGGGGCAGGGCTCCCAGAGGCCTCAGGAGTCCACCCCTTGCTTCGAGTGTGCTTCGGACAGGGGAGATGGAGTCAAGGGAGATTATTTTGGAACTTTAAGATTTAATGTCTAACCTGTTACCCCTTTCTTTTGGCTGATTTCTCCCCTTTGGAATGGGAATGTTTACCTAATACCCATGCAGCTATTCTGTCTTGGAAATAAATAACTTGTTTTTGATTTTACAGGCTCACAAGCTGTAAGAAGCTTGCCTTAAGTCTCAGATGAGACTTTGGACTTTTGAATTGATGCTGGAACAAGTTAAGACTTTTGGGAACTATTGGGATGAAATGATTGTATTTTGCAGTGTAAGAAGGACATGAGATTTGAGAGGCCAGGGGTGGAATGCTGTAGTTTGTATATGTTTGTCTCCCAAAACTCATGTGTTTTTTTTTGATAGAAACAATAAGATACTTTTATCTTCAAAGTGCTTGATAAATTCACAGAAGAAAATAGTTTGTATATCCACCCATTACAGATTAAGAACAAAAGAGAGTGAGAAAAGATCTGTTTAACATTTTTCTATATGATTGGGAAAATATCTGGCTTAACTTCTTTTTTAAAAATTTTTTTAAAATTTAAAATTTCTAATTTTTAAATTTTTAAATTATATTTTAAATTCTGTGGTACACATGCAGAACATGCAGTTTTGTTACATAGGTACACACGTGCCCTGGTGGTTTGCTGTATCCATCAACCTGTCACCTACATTAGGTATTTCTGCTAATGCTATCCCTCCCCTTGCCCCCTACCCCCGATAGGCCCTGGAGTATGATGTTCCCCTCCCTATGTCCATATGTTCTCATTGTTCAACTCCCACTTTTGAGTGAGAACATGTGGTGTTTGGTTTTCTGTTCCTGTGATAGTTTGCTGAGAATGATGGTTTCCAGCTTCATCCATGTCCCTGCAAAGGACATGAACTCATCTTTTTTATGGCTGCATAGTATTCCACAGTGTATATGTGCCACATTTTCTTTATCTAGTCTATCATTAAATTCAATCTCTAATCTTAGAAGTGGAGTCTAGGGGGAAGTGTTTGGTCTTGGGGACAGATCCCTCATGAATGTCTTGGTGCCATTCTCAGAGCAATGAGTGAGTTCTCACTTTGTGAGTTCCCTTCAGATCTGGTTGTTTAGAAGAGTCTGGCACCTCCTTCCTTTCTTTCTTGCTCTTGCCGTGGTGCCTCCTCACCAGAGAACATCTCTTCTGCACACACCAGCTTCTTTCCACTGCAGCCATGCATGGAAGCAGCCTTAGGCCCTCACTAGATGTAGATGCTGGCACCATGCTTCTTGTACAGTTTGCAGAACTATAAGCCAATAAACCTCTTTTCTTTATAAATTACCCAGCCATGTAGAGGCCTGTGCTTGTAATCCTAGATACATGGGAGGCTGAGGTGGGAGGATTGCTTGAGCTCAGGAGTTCGAGACTAGTCTGGGCAACATAGCAAGATCCCTCATCTCTAAAAAAAAATTAGCCAGCTGCAGCAGTGTGTGACTATAACCCCAATTACTGGGGAGGCTGAGGCAGGAGGGTCTCTTGGGCCCAGGAGTTTGCAGCTACAGAGAGCTATGATCATGCCACCGTACTCTAGTCTGGGGGACAGAGTGAGATCCCGTCTCTTAAAAAAATTACCCAGCCTCAGGTATTTCTTTATAGCAACACTAAATGGACCAAGACAGTGGGGGTTAAAGTGGGACTCAGGGAAAGAGTGAGGGACAGTGATTGGGTGAAACTCAATTGGGTGAAACTCAGAGAAGTATTTAAGAGTGAAGTGAAGGCGAGGTTAAGAATGAAGTCAAGGTCAGAAATGGGGTGAGAGTTAGGAATGGGATAAAGGTTAGGAAAGGTGTGAGGGCCAGAAATTGTGTAAGGGTCAGGAATAAAGTGAGGGGCAGGGAAGAGTCGTATTACTTATATATCAATGGCATCTTATTCTGCACATCAAAAGGTTCACAGCATCTACATAGTTTTATCAAGTTATGAATCATTCTTAGTTGGGGATGGGCTTGATATGATGCATTGAGATTTGTCACCCACTTCATTCCCTTCTGTGTTCCTCTTACATCACAGTGTTTGGGAAGGCTAAAAATGAAACTCTCCAGATTCCCTTGCTGTTAGGGTACTCGATGCATCTTACTTCCTCTTGAGACATTTGGAAAGCAGAAAGGGAGGAAGACCTTTGTCCTTGTGGCAGTGGCAGCTGATGTGGGCATGAGTTTTCGAAGGACCCACAGTCATGATTTACAATTCAGCCACCATCTTGGAGAGGAAGGGACAGCTGTGATATTGGCAGTAGGGCTGGATGTTGTGGCAGTAGGTTTCTCATCTTGAAATTGCAGCCATGGTGGTGTGACCTTGAGGCCAAAAGTCTAGCTGAGATCTCCAATTCTGCTCCTCCAGTCTTGCCAATCATTTTTTTAAAAAGCTGTGGTGTAAATAGTTCATTTTAAACGGTATAATCACCCTATAACTTTCATTTCTGTTTTTTAAAAATAGGCTGCATGTATAATTATAATTAAGTTAATTTAGTGCAGACTGGGAAATATAACAAAAATTAAGCACATTCTCTGGGACTGGTATAATATTAACTCTGGAAATTTGGCACCCATCCCCACCTGCTAGAATTTGCTGGCATGGAAACACATTCCTACTCCTGGCACAGTGCCTAATGCAAAACAGGAGCTCAGTTCATGAGCACTGAACAGATAAATACCAGTAGAAGTAATAAACAGAATTTTTATACCAAAATAATGTATAAAAATGAACTTTAATAAAAAGAGGAGGAGTCATGTAAGAAAGTTTGGGAGGGGTATAAAGTTTAATATTTTAATACAAAGCAACTTCCAATTATTTTTAAGCATCTAAATCTTTGTATTAAGGCCCTTTCTGTTTGAAATAACTATGGTGGTTTCCGTTTTCTACAATCTTGAATGACACAGAGGACAGACAGCTAATCTGAAGTAAGGAAAGATAGAAAGGCTGACAAATTTACTAGGTTTTATAACTTCAATTTTTCAATGCTTGATTATCCCACAAGAGGGCTGAGCTGCAGCACTGCAACAGCATTGGCTACCGATTTGAAAACTCTTTGATACCTGCATGGGTAGAACATGGAGGACCCCATAAACATTGTTTCCCATTCAGGGTGGGGTTGAGGAGAAACTTGATTTTAGAATCTCTGGACCCCTAGGCATTTTTTTTTCACAGTGGGGGTGAGATGGGGATCTTAGAAAAGAATCATGAGATCAATTTGCACATTCCTTCATGGAAACCAGATAAATGTAGTCTGACTTCATAACAGAGCAAGCATGTCAGGGTGAGGTAGGGACTGAACAGGAAAAAAAGTTAATATTGAGTTAATGTTGATGCCCTTGTAGGTGCGAAGAGGGATTCCAGGAGAATATTTTGTTTTGTTTCTTTTTGTTGTTTCTCAATGGTTTGCTATTCATTGAAAGTGTTTTATAGATGCTAAGCCTAAAGACTCCATAATAAAAAAGCAATGGGATGATTTAAACTTGACTTGAAGGAGTATCTATATTTGTTTTTAATATTTTGTAACCACATGGTTAAAAATACTAGTCCTTAGTTGCATCTCTTGCACCCTCAGCCCCATTCCCTAAGGAAAGTTCTAACTCATTTAATTTTTTGGAATGTTTTTGAATTAGGTTAATGATCAGCTGCAGGTGACCTCAAGTGAACATTAAGAAGCTATACGCTATCCTATCTGTGGGTGCTTTGCCAGTGTTTATCTTCAGTTTCCCTAATGTTTGATGTCAGCAGAAATAGACATTTTCTTAGCATTCTGCTAATAGACTGTCAGTCAACCTTCCTTTATTTTGAGAGTAATAGGCACAAAATCAGGAATGGGGAAACAATTAAATACCCTCTCAAGTATTGAATTTAGCCCAAGTGGAAGTGGGAAACTTGATTTTGTTGATTTAGAGTAACACGATTGTCTCAGAATTCTGTGACACAGTTATTCCAGGATTTAAATCCCACCAGTTAATGATTATGTCCCTTCCCTATTATCTCCTTCCCTTCTTGGAAGGATAAGCCTTCTTTGTGGTGGCAGCATGGCAGAGGGATGTGCTGTGTACGGAACCTGGCCCTGGGGAGGGATGTTCCAGCTGTTCTGGCCTTCTGCCTTTGCTGGCCTCTGCTCCATAGGACCGCGTCGGCCTGGTCTTGTTCTTTACCTCCCTGCATCCCCTGCATCTTTACCTGTTCTCTGGATCCTAGGGTTGTCTCAGACATACAGTCCTTGTTCAGCCATTGCTAGCATCTGCCTGTCATTCTGTGAGGCTTCTGCTGGTCTTCCAGCCCTTCCAGCTGTTTCTGCTTCTCTCCTCGGGGCATAGAACATATTCAGTGTCACCTGCATCTCACAGTGATGGGCAGGCCTCGGCAAGGCTCCCTCATGGCCATCTGCCTGCGCACCTCCCGTGGCCATGGCTGCTCTGCTCCTCAGGTACCAGTTTGGATGGAATTTTTTGAGTGTGCAGTCTCTCTGAATATAACCAGGAAGCCAGGCAGTGACCCTCCTGATCTTTGGGTTTTCCCAAACCTGCATGCGGTTTTAGTATGGGCTATCCCCTGACCCCAGGACTCAGAGCCAGGAAGCATTTATGCACCACTTATACCCCCTCCAGATTTCTCTGGTAATTTTTTTTATCCTCTTTTGGATACTCCTACATCTTCAGCATTATTTACCCAATTTATTTATGGATAGACCCCTGCCTTCCAGCATTTTTCCTTGATATGTAAAGCCGGTATTTTGGAATAAAAAGAAATTTTCTCTTTTGGGATCCTGGTGTTTGTAAATCAAAAGCATTTTGGTTTTAGACTACTGACTCTGCTACAGATCTACAAATACTTGCTTAGATGCTCAAAAGTCAAAAACAAGACTGTTCTCTTGGTATTAGCTCTGTTTAGAGCAGAAAACTCTTGCTGCTGTCTGAGTGGTAGGAAACCACCTGGACCATTCTGAAGAGTAGAGCTTAATAGAAAAAAATTATTTTGCTACATGAGATGACTCTTTTTACTTTTGGGTATCATCCTTTTAGAAAATCATGGTGATAGAAAATAAGAATTGGAATTATTTTAATGCCTTTCAGGGGGTGGGTGATGAGTGGAAAGCTTTTATCATCCTTTTTCTATTTCCTTATCCCTCCTTCCTGCCCTCTCCCCCTCCCTCCCTTAGTTTCAAGAGAGGCTAATCAGAATAGTTTTTAAGCAGAGCAGATTGTTTCCCTGAATAAAACAGAGTTCTGTTAATTAAGGACGAAGGGGAGAATGGTTGTTGGATGGGCCACTAGGTGTCTCTGCTGCAGATGGCTTCCATGGCTCAGAAGCCCAGCTCGGTGGATGTCCTCCAGCTCCAAAACCCGGCAAAAGCTCAAAGCCCCATTGCTTGTATTTTGTCTGTGCTTTGAGCTTCTCTCCAGTCTCCATGTGCAGGTGTTATCCTAGAACCATTACGTTGGTTCTCCCTCCATGTACCATGGGCTGGCTCAAGCCAGAGGAGCCAGATGTTTTTCTGGGCTTGTCCTTGGTTTCAGTTATTGGCCTGGAAGTCATACCTTTTCCTAGGGAACTCTTAGTGAAACTCACCAACTGTCCTTGAGCATGATAGAATTGTTATTTTCATGGCTCCCTGTAAATCACGTTCCTGGTACTCACACCCTTGTGTAGTGTCTTCCCATATTGGCTCTGGTCTAGGCCATATGACATGCTGTGGCAATGGGACATCAGAAAATGTCATGCCAAAGGGTTGATGAGCACTTGTGCACTGAGGCTTGTCTTCTTGGAACACTGCACACCACTCTTTAAGAAATGCAGGCTACCCTGTTGGAGAAGCTGCATGGATGAGAACTGAGATGTTCCAGCCGACCACCCCGGCTGTTCTCCAGACATGTGAGTGAGGGTCTCTTGGACCTTCTTGCTCCAGATAAACTGCCAGATGAGCAGATATTTTAATCCCTTTTTGATAGGCAGTGAGACAGCTCACTGTAACCATGTGAGCTCTCTTAGAGGAGACACTAGAAGAGCTGCCCATCTGAAGTTACCTGCAGAATCCTAAGTAAATAAATGGTTGCTGTTTTAAGATACTAAGTTTTGGGGTGGTTTGCTATGCAGAAATAGAAAACTGAGACATCCTGGATATTGTTCAGAGAAGTTATGGCTTGGGTAAGTGTTATGTGTTGTTCATACACCTATCTGCAAAGTTGCGGTTTTAGCGAGCACTTGTTTACCTGTTTTTGGACATTAAGCGAGTACTTGTTTTTGGACATTATGCATCAATTTCTTCTATTTTTGGCACAATATTGGGATTTTACTTAGGGAAATCAATTATTCAATGTATCACATGCAATTCCTTTGGCCACAGTGCTTGGACCAGAAGAGGTGAGTGACCTAATTCAGGACAATTAAAGATCAGATCCAAAACTTATGTTCAAACTCTCGCTTCATCCAGAAGACAGACTCTGAAGTTAGGAAAGATCTCAGGAAACTGGTTCAGCTTTTCTCTTTGGGAATGAAGACACACCTGAAAGGCGTTAGAAACATATTGAATTTGTACTGAAGGAATCCTCCTTGTAGAGCTGGTGAGAATGTAAGCTGATGCTGCCATTTTGCAGAGTAATCTGGCTGTACTAAGTAAAATAAAACACATATACCTTTGAGCTAGAAACATGTATCCTAGGAAAATGCTCACGTAAATCTAAAAGGGGACACCGATGAAGAGCTTCATCAGAGCAGTTTCTACTAACAGGGAATTAGCATAGGTGTCAAAAGTGAAGAGACGGAATAAGTAAAACATGTTAGCATGTTATGCAGCGTGCAAAAGTAATGATGTAGATTTTACACTTACTATTGTTAAGATCTGTCCATGCTATTCTCTGCAAAAATAAGAAATAACACAATACAATTTCTATATTGGAATAATACATGAATGCACAAGAAACACTCTTTTTCAGGAAAACAGATCTATTTACGGAATATATTAAACACATTAAGAAGAATCCTATGGAATGAAAGGAATGTGAAGAGAGCAACAGAGGTGTAAAGTAAAATAAGACAAGAACCTTGCAGACTGGAAATGAGAGTGTGCCAAGAATTGAGGATATGGCTAATTAAAAATTTTTACCTGAGGTTAAAAAAGAATCCGAAGTGATTCACTAGTACATGAATGATTTGCAAATGGAGAAAATGTGTACACTTATATATACTTAGACATGAGAAATTACCCAAGAAGAAAGGCATTTCCATGTCATAACTCAAGACAACCAAGAGCCTGCCAAACAACAGGATTCACGTTAAAATAGCTCTTACTATTTCTCCCAGGAAGTTAATTCATAAAGGAACAATAATAAAAAGACTGACAAGAGAATATTTTTTTGTAGGATAGATGAGGAACAAAGAAGAATATTTAAAGTGAAAGGAGTTACCAACAACTGAATAGGAACAATGTCAGCTTGATGAAATAAACCTCTCCACTAATGTGAGGGCAGAATTTGATGTTACAATATGATTACCAAAAATATGAGAGGGCAAATGTCAAGAACTTTCCTGATGTTTTTCTTATGGCATTCTATTCTATTTTAGTCTCATGCATCAGTTATCCAAGATGAAATACCAACTGGAATGTACTTGCTGGAAAGAAATAAAAAATTGTATCTCACAACATTGCACATCATGGTAATAGAAAGTTTCCTCATTACCTTAAATTTCTGTTCCTAGCATAATAAAAGAGAACACACTGATTCTTTTTTAGGATATTGCATTTTTCTCATTAGCAAGGAAATAATCAAGAATTAAGTATGGATTGGGGGTGGTGGCTCATGCCCTTAATCCTAGCAGTTTGGAAGGCCAAGGTGGGATCATCAGTTGAGCCCAGAAGTTTGAGACCCACTTGGGCCACATAGTGAGACCCCTGTCTCTACAGAAAAATAAAAAAATTAGCCAGGCATGGTGGCATGTGCCTGTAGTCACATCTACTCAGGAGGCTGAGACAGGAGAATCCCTTGATCCTGGGAGGTTGAGCCTGCAGTGAGCGGTGACTGTGCCACTGCACTCCATCCTGGGCAATAGAGCAAGACCCTGTCTCAAAAAAAATAAAAAGGGATCTTTGATCTCTCATATTGTTTGTATAATCAGAAATCTAACATGACTGTATTGGAATGTTCTGAAAATTATGATTTTAGAAATACATACAAATAAATTTGTATATAAATGAGCTAATTTCACTTTGAATTATCTCTTTTTTCCTTTTATTGTTTCATTCTTTCTCTTGTAAATTCTGTTTCTTTAACTTCTTTAAATTCTTATAAATTCTGTAATCTTTGCATTCTTTGGATTTATCATTGGTAAAATAAAATTTTAAGTGATCACATATATTGTTCTTCAGGGAGGGAATGCAGGATTGAAGAAAAAATCCCAGCCCTTACGGAGTTTATATTTTAATGGCTTAATGCTGACTAATTTAGAGTAGAAAATGTTCAATATTGTGATATAATATGATCAGAAAAATGATTTTTAAAACGTGATTTTGAAATTTGGTATATTTTTGTCCTGATAATGTTACTTTTGAACACAGCATATTTGCCTGCTGTAACACGATTGGCTATTACACAGATTTAAATATAACTTGGGCCAAATCACATCCTCAAACAAAAGGAATGAATGTCTGATCCAAAAGGTTCAAGGCATAGAGCACCATAGTCCTTGACATACTATAGATGTTTCAAAGGTTTCTTGAGTTTAATAAGAGCACTAAGCCCTGGGCTGGACATTTTTATAAGCTGAGTATTGAGTACATTAGTACATTCTACTCTTCTGTCATTATTTATAACACCCATGATCCAAAAGTTACATACACTCCTCCCAATGCAATCCTCTTTGTGCCTTCATACAATCTGCTTCTGGCTCTCCTTCATCCTCAAAGTCCTGCCCCTTGCATAGCCACTTTTATTTTCACCCTTTCTTTTCTCGTTGCCTCTGATGGCTTCCTGTCTTCTCTTGCTCCTTCTAGTTCTCTCCAGCTGGAAGCAGTCTGAGTTTCTGGAGGATACTGAAAGCTGTTAAGGGCACTTGTGGGGTAGAAAACATCAGTCCTGCTCTCTTTGTCCCATTATGTAAGAGAAAGAATATTGAACAAGTGCTGGTCTCAAGTTTACTTGGAAATATCTGAAGTTGGGATACCAGGGCCAATATCAAGGTGACTACTAAAAGGGTTCCCCCAGGGAAGCCACTGTTAACAAGCAAACATTATACAGTAAGGTCTGTTGTGATCAGGCAGTAGATAATTCCAAACAAATTACAACATAACAATATTGTCTAGAGTTTTAGATTCATTTGTTCATTCCATAAGCATTTATTGAACACTTACGTGGTGTAAAACTTTTTACCAGGCATTGAAGGGAATGTAATAAAAAGAGCTGCCATTTATTAATTTTCTACTGTATACTAAGCATTTTGCATCTGCTTTTTCTCAACCTTATTGCTACAACACCAGGATGATATCTGCATTTTATTTATTTTTATTATTTGTCTAATTTTTAATTTTTGTAAGTACAGAGTAGGTATATATGTTTATGGGGTATGTGAAATATTTTGATACAGGCATACAATGCGTAATAATCACATCAGGGTGAATGGGATATCCATAACCTCAAGCATTTATCACTTTGTTTTATTACACACAATCCAATTATACTGTTTTAGTTATTTTAAAATGTACAACAAATTATTGTTTACTGTAGCCACCCTGTGGTGCTATAAAATACTAGATCTTATTCATTTTATCTAAGTATATTTTTTACCCCATTAACCATCCCTATGTTCTCCCTCCCCACCACTGCCCTTCCCAGTCTCTGGTAATCATCATTCTATTCTCTGTCTCCACGAGTTCAATTATTTTAATTTTTAGCTCCAACAAATAAGTGAGAATATATTAAGTTTGTCTTTCTGTGCCTGGCTTAGTTCATTTAACATAATGGCTTCCAGTTCCATCCATGTTGTTGCAAATGACAGGATCTCATTCTTTATTATGGCTGAATAGTAATCCACTGTGCATATTAACTACATTTTCTTTATCCATTAGTCTATTGATGGACACTTGGGTTACTTCTAAATCTTCGCTATTGTGAATAGTGCTGCAACAAACATGGGAATGCAGATATCTCTTCAGTGTACTGATTTCCTTTCTTTTGGGTATATACCCAACAGAGGGGTTGCTGGATTGTATGGTAGCTCTATTTTTAGTTTTCTTTTCTTTTCTTTTTTTTTTTTTTTGAGACGGAGTCTCTCTCTGTCGTCCAGGCTGGAGTGCAGTGGCACGATCTCGGCGCACTGCCAGCTCCGCCTCCTGGGTTCACGCCATTCTCCTGCCTCAGCCTCCCGACTAGCTGGGACTACAGGTGCCCGCCACCACGCCCGGCTAATTTTTTGTACTTTTAGTAGAGACGGCGTTTCACCGTGTTAGCCAGGATGGTCTGGATCTCCTGACCTCGTGATCTGTCCGCCTTGGCCTCCCAAAATGCTGGGATTACAGGCGTAAGCCACCGCGCCCGGCCCTCTATTTTTAGTTTTTGAGGAACCTCCAACCTGTTATCCATAGTGGTTGTTCTAGTTTACATTCCCACCAACAGTGTACAAGAGTTCCCTTTTCTTCACTTACTCACCAGCATTTGTTATTGTCTGGCTTTTGAATAAAAGCCATTTTAACTGGGGTGAGATGATATCTCATTGTAGTTTCGATTTGCCTTTCTCTGGTGATCAATGATGTTGAGCACCTTTTCACATACTTGTTTGCCATTGGTATGCCTTCTTTTGAGAAATGTCTATTCACATCCTCTGCCCATTTTTTAAATCACATGATTAGATATTTTCCTATAGAGTTGTTTGAGCTTCTTATATATTATAATTATTAATCCCTTGTCAGATGGATAGTTTGAAAATTTTTTCTTCCATTTTATGGGCTGCCTTCACTTTGCTGGTTGTTTCCTTGGCTGTGTAGAAGCTTTTCAACTTGATGTGATCCAATTCATTCATTTTTTGCCTTGGTTGCTTGTGCTTGTGGGGTATTACTCAAGAAATCTTTGTCCATACCAATGTCCTGGATAGTTTCCCATGTTTTCTTGTAGTAGTTTCATAGTTTGAGGTCTCAGATTTGATTTTTGTATATAATGAGAGATAGGGTTTTAGTTTTATTATTCTGCATATGGATATCCAGTTTTCCCAGCACCATTTATTGAAAAGGCTGTCCTTTCCCTAATGGATGTTCTTGACCCCTTTTTAAAAAATGAGTTCACTGTAGAGGTAAGGATTTGTTTCTGGGTTCTCTATTCTGTTACATTGGTCTCTGTGTCTGTTTTTATGCTAGTACCATGCTGTTTTGGTTACTATGGCTTTGCAGTATAACTTAAAGTCAGGTAATGTGATTCTTCCAGTTTTTTTTTTTTTTTCTTTTTGCTTAGGATAGCTTTGGCTATTCCGAGTCTTTTGTGGTTCCATATAAATTTTAGAATTGTTTTTTCTAGTTCTGTGAAGAATGTCATTGGTATTTTGATAGAGATTACATTGAATATGTAGATGGTTTTTGATAGTATGGACATTTAAGAATATTGATTCTTCCAATCCATGAACATGGAATATCTTTCCATTTGTTGTGTAATCTTCAATTTCTTTTGTCAGTGTTTTATAGTTTTCATTGAAGAGAACTTTCACTTCTTTGGTTAATTCCTAAGTATTTTATTTTATTTTTAGCTGTTGAAAGCGGGCTTACTCTCTTGATTTCTTTTTAAGATTATTCACTGTTGGCATATAGAAATGCTACTGATTTTTGTATGTTGATTTTGTATCTTGTAACTTTACTGAATTTGTCGGTTACAATACCTTTTGTGGAGTCTTTACATTTTTCGAAATATAAGATCATATCATCTGCAAACAAGAATAATTTGACTTCTTCCATTCTTTTACATGCCCTTTATTTCTTTCTCTTGTCTGATTGCTCTGGCTAAGACTTCCAGTACTATGTTGAATAACAGCATCATGTTCCATATCTTAGAGGAAAGGCTTTCAGTTTTTCCCTATTCAGCATGATAATAGCTGTGGGTTTGTCATATATGGTTTTTATTGTGTTGACATATATTCCTTCTATACTCAGACTTTTGAGGGCTTTTTAAATTGTGAAGGGATGTTGAATTATATTCAATGCTTTTTCAGCATCAATTGAATGATCATATGGTTTTTGTCCTTCATTCTGTTTATGTAATGTATTACACCGATTGATTTGCTTATGTTGAACCTTCCTTGTTTCCCTGGAATGAATCCTACTTGGTCACAATAAATGATCCTTTTAATGTGTTATTGAATTTGGTTTGCTATTCTTATATTGAGGATTTCTGCACCAATGTTCATCAGAGATATTGGCCTGTAGTTTTCTTTCTTTTTTTTTTTTTGATATGTCTTTTTCTGGTTTTGGTGTCAGGGGTAACACTGGCTGCATAGAGTGAGTTTGGACATATTCTTTCCTTCTCGATATTTCAGAGTAGTTTGAGTAGAATTGGTATTAGTTCTTCTTTAAATGTTTGGTAAAATCCAGCAGTGAAACCATTTGGTTCTGGGCTCTTCTCTGCTGAGAGACTTTTTATTATGGCTTCAATCTTGTTACCTGTTATTGGTCTGTTCAGGTTTTGGATTTCTTCATGGTTCAATCTTGGTAGATTGTATGTGTCTAGGAATGTACCCATTTCTTCTAGATTTTCCAATTTATTGGCATATGGCTGCTTCTAGTAGCCGCTAATGATCCTTTGAATTTCTGTGGTATCGATTGTAATGTCTCCTTTTTCATCTCTGATTTTATTTATTCAGGTATTCTCTTTTTTTTTAGTCTTGCTAAAGGTTTGTCGATTTTCTTTATTTTTTCAAAACACCAGCTTTTCATTTTGTTCATCTTTTGTGTTGTTTTCTTTGTTTCTGTTTTATTTATTTCTGCTCTGATCTTCATTATTTCTTTTCTTCTACCAATTTTGAGTTTGATTTGCTCTTCCTTTTCTAATTCTTTAAGATACATCATTAGGTTGTTTAATTGAAGTTTTTCTACTTTTTTTGATGTAGGTGCTTATAGCTATAGACTTTCCTCTTAGTACTGCTTTCAATGTATCCCATGGGTTTTGGTATGTTGTGTTCCATTATCCTTTGTTTCAAGAGATTTAAAAATTTCCTTCTTAATTTCTTCATTAACCCACAGGTCATTAAGGAGCATATTGTTTAATTTTCATGTGTTTATATAGTTTTCAAATTCCCCTTATTTTTGATTTCAAGTTTTATTCCATTGTGGTCAGATAAGATACTTGATATAATTTCATTTTTTTTGAATTTTTAAAGACTTCTTTTGTGGCTTAACATATGGTCTTTCCTTGAGAATGATTCATGTGCTGAGAAGAAGAATGAGTATTCTGCAGCCATTGGATGAAATGATCGTAAATATCTATTACATCCATTTGGTCTATAGTGCAGGTTAAGTTCAATGTTTCTTTGTCAATATTCTGTCTGGAAGATTTGTCAAAGGCTGAAAGTGGGATGTTGAAGTCTCCACCTATTATTGTATAGGGATCTGTCTCTCTCTTTAGCTCTAATAATCTTTGCTTTATACATCCGGGTTCTCCAGAGTTGGGTGCATATATTTGCAATTGTTATACCCTCTTGCTGACTTGACCCCTTTATCATTATATAATGACCTTGTTTGTCTCTTTTTATAGTTTTTATCTTAAAATCTATTTTGTCTAAGTATAGCTACTCCTGCCCTTTTTTGGTTTCTATTTGCATGGAATATCTTTTCCATCCCTTCATTTTCAGTCTATGTGTGTCTTTGTAGGCAAAGTGTGTTTCTTGTACACAACAGATGGTTGGATCTTGTCTTTTTAAATCCATTCAGCCAGTTTATGTCTTTTGATTGGAGAGTTTAGTCCATTTACATTCAATGTTATTATTGATAAGTAAAGACTTAACTCCTGCCAGTTTGTTATTAGTTTTCTGGTTATTTTGTGGTCTTCTCTTCTTTCATTCTTTCTTGTTTTCCTTTTAGTGAGGGTGATTTTCTGCAATGGTGTGTTTTAATTTGTTGCTTTTTATTTTTTATGTATGTGTTGTATGTTTTTTATTTGAGGTTACTATGATGCTTACAAATAATATAACCCACTTATTTTAGACTGATGGCAACTTAACACTGATTGCATAAACAAACTAACAAACAAGCAAAAAGCAAACGAACAAAAACTCTGCACTTCATTTTTGTGTTTTTTATTATTTTATTTAACTTTAAGTTCTGGGATACAAGTGCAGAACATGTAGGTTTGTTACATAGGTATACGTGTGTCATGGTGGTTTGCTGCACCTATCAAATTAATCCATCATCTAGGTTTTAAGCCCAGAATGCATTAGCTATTTGTCCTAATGCTTTCCCTCCACTCATCCCCTAGCCCCCTGACTGGCCCCAGTGTGTGCTGTTCACCTCCCTGTGTCCATGTGTTCTTATTGTTTAACTCCCACTTATGATTGAGAACATGCAGTGTTTGGAAAAACTCTGCACTTTAACTTCATCCTCCTGCTTTTTAACTTTTTGTCATTTGTATTTATATTTTCTTGTATTGTGTATGTCCTGAAAAGTTGTTGTAGTTATTATTTTTGATTAGTTTATGTTGTTGTCATTCTACTCAAGATATGAGTAGTTTACACACCACAATTACAATGTTATAATATTCTGTGCTTTTCTGTGTGCCTACTATTACACAGTAATAGTGAGTTTTGTACCTTCAGATGGTTTCTTATTGCTCATTAATGTCCTTTTCTTTCAGATTGAATCCCTCCCTTGAGCATTTCTTGTAGGACAGGTCTGGTATTGATGAAATCTTTAGCTTTTATACTTCTGGGAAAATCTTTAATTTTCTTTCATGTTTGAAGAACATTTTCACCAGATATACTATTCTAGTTTAAAAGTTTTTTCCTTCAGCACTTTAAATATGTTGTGCTACTCTCTCTCCCGGCCTATAAGGTTTCTACTGAGAAGTTTGCTGCCAGATATATTGGAGCTCCATTGTATATTATTTGTTTCTTTTTCTCTTGCTGCTTTTAGGATCCTTTCTTTAACCTTGACCATTGGGAGTTTCATAATTAAATGTCTCAAGTTCTTTTTTGGGTTAAATCTGCTTGGTGTTCTATAACCTTCTTATACTTGAATATGGATATCTTTTTCTAGGTTTGGAAAGTTCTCTGTTATTATCCCTTTGAATAAACTTTCTGCTGCATCACTCTCTCTACCTCCTCTTTAGTGCCAGTAACTCTTGGATTTGCCCCTCTAAGGCTGTTTTCTAGATTTGGTAGACGTGCTTCATTGTTTTTTTAAATTCTTTTTTCTTCTTTTTCATTATACTTTAAGTTCTAGGGTACATGTGCACAATGTGCAGGTTTGTTACATAGGTATACATGTGCCATATTGGTTTGCTGCACCCATCAACTCGTCATTTACATTAGGTATTTCTCCTAATGCTATCCCTCCCCCAGTCCCCCACTCCCCGACAGGCCCCAGTGTGTGATGTTCCTCGCCCTGTGTCCATGTGTTCTCATTGTTCAATTCCCACCTATGAGTGAGAACATGTGGTGTTTGGCTTTCTGTCCTTGTGATAGTTTGCTGAGAACGATGCTTTCCAGCTTCATCCATGTCCCTGCCAAGGACATGAACTCATTGTTTTTTATGGCTGCATAGTATTCCATGGTGCATATGTGCCACATTTTCATAATCCAGTCTATCATTGATGGACATTTGGATTGGTTCTAAGTCTTTGCTATTGTGAATAGTGCCGCAATAAACATACATGTGCATGTGTCTTTATAGTAGCATGATTTATAATCTTTTGGGTATATACCCAGTAATGGGATGGCTAGGTCAAATGGTATTTCTAGTTCTAGATCCTTGAGGAATCATCACGCTGTCTTCCACAATGGTTGAACTAATTTACGCTTCCACCAACAGTGTAAAAGTGTTCCTGTTTCTCCACATCCTCTTCAGCATCTGTTGTTTCCTGACTTTTTAATGATCACCATTCTAACTGGCGTGAGATGATATCTCATTGTGTTTTTGATTTGCATTTCTTTGACGACCAGTGATGATGAGCATTTTTTCAAGTGTCTGCTGGCTGTTTTTTATTATTATTATTTTTTCGTTTCCTCTGACTATGTATTTTCAAATATCCTGTCCTCATGTTCACTAATTTTTTCTTCTGCATGATCACTCCTGCTGTTAAGAGACTCTGATGCATCCTTCAGTAGGTCAATTGCATTTTCAACTCCAGAATTTCTCCTTGATTCTTTTAAATTATTTCAATCTGTTTGTTGAATTTATCTTATAGGACTGTGAGTTCCTTCCCTGTGTTATCTTGGATTTCATTGAGCTTCCTCAAAACAGCTATTTTGGATTCTTTGTCTGAAAGATCACATATCTTTATCTTCCCAGGATTGATCCTTGTTGCCTTATTTAGTTCACTTGGTGAGGTCATGTTTTCCTAGATGATCTTGATGCTTGTGGGTTGTTTGTCAGTGTCTGGGCATTGAAGAGTTAGGTATCTATTGTAATCTTTGCAGTCTGGGCTTGTTTATACACATCCTTCTTGGGAAAGCTTTCCAGATATTCAAAGGGACTTGAGTATTGTAATCTAAGTTTTTGGTCACTGCATCTGTATCTGCATTAGGGGGCATCCCAAGCTCAGTCATGCTGTGGCTTTTGCAGACTTATATAGAGTACTGCCTTGGTGGTCTTGGATGAGACATGAAAGAGTACTCTGGATTACCAGGAAGAGACTCTTCTTCTCCTCCATTTATTTTCTGCCAAACAAATGGAGTCTCTCTCTGTCTGTGCTGAGCTGCCTGAAGCTGGGGAATGCTGACATAAGTATCTCTGTTGTGGCCACCACCACTGGGACTGTGCTGGGTCAGACCTGAAGCCAGCATAGCAGTGGGTATTGCCCAAGGTCTGTAGTAACCACTGCCTTGCTACCAGTTAGGTTCACTCAAGGCCCCAAGGCTCTACAATTAGCAGGTGGAAAAGCCAGCCAGGCTTACGTTCTTCTCTTCAGGATGCTGAGTTCCCCCTGCCCCTGGGTGGGTTCAGAGATGCCATCCAGGAGCCAGGGCCTAAAGTTGGAAACCTTAGGATCTACCTGGCGCACTAGTCTACTGCGGCTGAGCTGGTACCCAAGCCATGTGACAAATTCTATGCCACTATTCCCTTCCCTTTCCATAAGCAAAGGAATCTCTCCCTGTGGTCATCACCACTTCAGGATTATGAAGAGTACTTCCTGGCTACTGCTGATGTTCACTCATGGCCCAAGGACTCTTCACTTAGCTTGTCATAAATGCTGCTGGGCCTGGGAGTCTCCCTTCAGGGCACTGGGCTCCCCTCTGGCCCAGGTAATGTCCATAAATGCCATCCAATGGCATCTTGGGGTCTCCATTTCCAAGAGCCAAGGCCTGGAGCTGGGGACCCCAAAAGCCCATTTAGTGTTCTATGCCACTGTGGCTGAGCTGGCACTTAAGCTTTGAGACAAAGCCCCCTTTACTATTCCCTTTTCTTTTCTCAAGCAGAAGGAGTCTCTGCCAGTAGCCACCATGGCTGGGAATGTGCTGGGTCACACCTAAAGCCATCGTAGCCCTGGTTTTCACCAAAGGCCCACAGCAAATACTTCCTGGCTATTACTGATGACTATTCAGGGCCCAAAGGCTCTTTAGTCTGCAGGTGATGAATCCTGCCAGGACTGGGTCCTTCCCTTCAAAGCAGCAGTTTCCCTCCTTGCCCACAATATTTCTAGAAATGTCATCTGGGAGCTAGGGCCTGGAATGCGGGCCTCAGGACTCCTTTTGCTGGCCTATCCTACTGTGGCTGAGCTGGTAGCCAAATTGCAAGCCAGTCCTCTTTTCTCTTCCATTTCTTTTCCTCAAGTGGAAGGAAGGAGTCTCTTGTGGAGCTGCAAGCTGCACTGCCTGGGGTTGGGAGAGGGTGGGGTGCAAGCACTGCCTTGGCCATCCTGGCTGGTGTCTCACTAGGTCATGTGTCCCCCACATCCACTGGCCCCATGCCTAGCACAGCACCAGGACTTGCCCACAAATTGCAGTCCCTGTGGCCTAGACTGCCTTTCAAGTTTATTTAGAACCCAAAGCACTTTAGCCCACTGTGGCAAGGCTTGTTGTATCTCAGGTTCCAACCACTAGGATAGATGATTCCCCTTTGGTTAGGGCTAGTGTAAATGCTCACTCCATGGGCACTGGCTGAGTTCTGTCCAGTATTTCTTTCTGCTGTTAAAGGGCAGCACTGAGTCCCAGTGCAAATTTCCGCAGTCATTGCACTCTGTCTCTCAAGTGCACAGATTCTCTCTCCACACCACATGGCTGCTGCTGGGGGATGGGTGAAGGTTGGCATTGGAAATTCAAGGCTGTCTTTCCTACCCTTTTTAATGCCCCTTTCAGTGATATGAAATGAAAACCAGGTACTGTGATTTATCATCTGGTTTTTGGTTCTTGTGAAGTGTTTTTTTGGTTCTTTTTTTTTTTGTGTGTGTGTGTGTGTGTGTGTGTGTGTATAGTTGTTCAGTTTGGTGTTCCTGTGGGGAGGATAAGTAGTGGGGGCTTCTATTTAGCCAGCTTGCCCTGTCTTCCAATTGATAGCTCTATTTTAGAAATGAGAAAATTGAGAAAGTGAAGGTTAAACAGGTTAAGTGATAATGCGCAGACATTTTGGTGAGGCTTCTAAATGCATGATCTTAACACAGTATACCACCCTAGAGACTGGATCCCAACCCAGACATATTTTCCTGCAAATGGAAATACAATTTGGTGTGATCACAAATCTGAGCAATGTTATGGAAACTGAGATGGGAGAGGAGATCATTTCTGAGGCCATTACAAGAGAGTAAGACCCAATGGCTCTGCAACATGCACTGGCATTTGCACATGGCCCAGTGCCCATTTCCTGCACTCCCCAGCCAGTGCAGGAAAGTTTTCTAAAATTTGATTTTATGTATTTGTGTGCTTTCTGAAATCCTTTTTGGAAGAAGGCAGCGTACAACTAAATAAATCCATTAAACATAGTCAGTATTGGTATGCATGAAGTTGAAGTGCATATAAGTGGTCTTCAAAAAGTTTGTGGAATATGTGTATTATGAAAAAAACTATGCATAGATTTCAAAATTATTTTTTAACAAACTTATACTAACTTTTTATGACATGTCTGAATAGGATTCAATTTGAGGCACTATCTGAGCAAAATGAATTCTGCTGAAATTGAAGCAAGGAGAAACATTAAATTTACAGTGAAGCTTGGGTTGAAAAATGGTGAAGTAATTGATGCTTTAAGAAAATCTTGTGGGGACAATGCCTTAAGGAAATCAGAAGTTTACAAATAGATAACTCATTTTGAGAAAGGACAAGATGATGTTGATAATGAAGCCCACAGTGGCAGACCATCCGCATCGAGTTTTGAGAAAAAAACAAACCAACCAACCTTGTTCGTGCCTGTATTAGTCCATTCTCACACTGCTATAAAGAAATACCTAAGATTGGGTAATTTATAAAGAAAAGAGGTTTAATTGGCTCACAGTTCTACAGGCTGTACAGGAAGCAAGATGATGGCCATCTACTCAGCTTCTGGGGAGACCTCACAAAACTTACAATCATGGCAGAAGGCAAAGGGGAAGTAGGCATGTCTTACATGGCCAGAGCAGGAGGAAGAGAGATGGGGAGGGGGAGAACTTTCAATGGAAATTTTAAACAAGTGAAATATCCCAAAGCATTTATTTGGAGAATTGTCCCTGCCAAATCTCATGCTGAATTGTAATCCCCAATGTCAGTGGCGGCGGCTGGTGGGAGATGTTTGAGTCATGGGGGAGTATCCCTCATGACGTGGTGCAGTCCTTGGCAATAGTGAGTGAATTCTCATGAGATCTGGTTGTTTAAGTGTGTGGCACCTCTGTGCCAACCCTGCACTCTCTCTCAGCGTGTGAAGTGCCTGCTCCCCCTTCGCCTTCTGCCATTCTTGTAAGCTTGCTGAGGCCCTTGTCGGAAGCCGAGCAGATTCTGGTGCCATGCTTCTTGTACATCCTGCAGAACCATGAGCTAATTAAACACCTTTTCTTTATAAATTACCCAGTCTCAGTTATTTCCGTATGTCAATGCAAGAATGGCCTAATGCACAGGGGGATGAAACACTGCTTTGCCAACATGATCCTGAAGACAAACACAATCAAAGCAGTGGCTACCAAGAGGTGGAAGTGGTCAAGAGCCAAGGTTATGGCAATGGTTTCTTGGAATGCTTAAGGCATTTTGCTTGTTGACTTTCTGGAGGATCAAAGAATGATAACTTTTGTTTATTATGAGAGTGTTTTGATAAAGTTAGCCAAAACTTTGCCTAGAAATGTCTGGGAAAGCTTCGCCAGAGACTTCTTCCTCACCACGACAATATTCCTGCTTATTTCTCTCATCAAACACAGGTGATTTTGTGAGAGTTTTGATGGGAAATCATTGGGTATCTACCTTATAGTCCTGATTTGGCTCCTTCTGACTTCTCTTTGTTTCCTGATCTTAAATAAATTTGTAAAGGGCACTCATTTTTTTTTTTTTTCAGTTAATAAAGATTGCATTGACATGCTTAAGTTTCCAGGACCCTTAGATTTTTAGGGATAAACTACATGATTGGGATCACCACTCAGAAGAGTGTCTTGAACTTGATGAATCTTATGTTAAGAAATAAAGTTCATATTTTAAATTTTTATCTTTTAATTCCATTTTACATGAACTTTTTGAAGTCCCCATTCACACTCGTTTTTGTGAATATAATAATCTACATAAAGTAACTTGTCTATAAATCAATGATATGAGAATTCTTCATACAGCTTGCAAATCTTATGCCAGTATTCAGGTTAAGTCACAGACTAGCTATACATTTTTCAGAAGTCTTTCTAATGTCACTTTGCCTCAGAACATCTTCAAAGAAGTGAAAAAAAGATTGTAGTTGATGGAAATCTAAGAGGATTATAATAAAGAAACAACTCTGTGTTTTCAAAAGAACCCCTTAAGGTCACATTTAGCTGCAGCTTCGGATGAGATTGAATTAGAAATTTAATTAGAAAAAATATAAAATTACTATTATTTATAGTGCTGGCAAATTAAAATAATAGATTTGTATAATAGAAGAAAAAGGGTAAGTTAATAAAGTCCCTGCTAAGGAAAGTGAGAACCTAGAGGTAAAGTTTTGATTTAATTTTTTGGCATCCATTGATTTTTTTCCCCACTTCCTGAATAGTTCCCTCTAAAACAGCAACTATATGTAAAGAATGAAATCTCAACACTGATTACATTACAGAAATGTTCTTGAATTATTTGTAATGTTCTTTCATCTTTTCTGCCTCTAGGGGGGAGTGTGTTTTCAACAATTCTGGCCTCAGAAGGTATTTTATTGTGGGCCATAGGCTTCACAGGGGTATACTCGAATACAACTTTAGGGTTGGCTCAATAAGGGAGAAAAGGCCCTTTGAAAATCTGGGTGGGCTCTTACTTTAGAGGTTGCAGCCAGGATGCCAAAGGAGAAGAGTTGCAGAGACTGTTACGGTTGGTGGAGAAAACTTACTTCTGATAGAATTTCTAATACACTTCAAAGAATCACATGTTAGTTTCCCTATATTAATGCTGTCTTTCCTGGTAGTGAGAAATAACATACAGACAGTAATTTCATTTCATAGAGCTGGAAAATAAACCGTTGAATACTTTATAGAAAACTTGCCACCTTATTGTAGTAGCTTAAAAAAAAAAACAAACCCAAAACAACAAAACATGGTTTGTGGATATTAAGTAAAACATTTCTAAACCTCATAAAAAGTCTATTAGTTTCTGAAATATCCTGTTTAGAGCTAACATTGTCTTTCTTTCAAATGGCTAATTTTCTTTCATTTAGCAGCATTTTCCCATAACTTTTCTTTGGTTTCATTCAACAACTGAAGCCAGAAAGGAAGCACCTAGTAAAAAGGTTACCACTCTTCTGAATGTTAAAAAAATACTTATTTTTCCCCATTTCAGTGTTTTACAGAATTGAAAGAAATAATATTTAAAAATTGAGTCAAATAAGTCATTTCTATTTTTTCCTTTTTTTTTCTTTTGGTTCATTTTTGTGATTAAAGTGCTGCAAAAATTCTATTATAAAAATGTGATTTTGGGGTTTATTGTGCTGTATTAGCCTCAAAACTTAGCTATATATATATAAATTTGATATAAACAATGTTATTACTTAGAGTAGGAATTAACTTTGTTCCTAACACTTTTACATGATGTAACTCGTGGTCCTTGGTTTATTTTGAATCCAATCCCATTTAAAAGTATTCTCAGGGGATGAAGAGGTATTTAAGTATATCACTTATACTGTTTGGGCCTTAATTCAGCTAGAGAGTAAGGGGTGTCAGGCTGGGTGACATAAGTCTTCTGGCCTGAAGATTTAGAACTACATATTTACACAAACTTTCAGTTGGTTGCAAAAATTCTAACTTGATGGAAAGTAAACAAACCCATAACATTGAAATCCATACACTTACATTACTTGGTGGGTCTTCCTATAATCTTGTGACTCTTTTCATTTGAAAAGGTTTTTAAAAATCCTAATTGTTGCTCATTGAAATTCTTAAGGGGTGTTTTGAGCCTCAGCAGAAGCATAACACTGGCTTTTTTTTTTTTTTTTTTTTTTTTTTTAATTCTTTCCTCTGCTTGGTTTGGGGTCTCTTCCCTTCCGCAGCTTGGTCTTGTTGGTGCTCTTAAGTGGAACAAACTGCAAGTCGAGAGTTCTTGTCCAAAAGCTGCGGAGAGGCTACGGGCACTCACCCTTACTTAAGCAAACTGCCCTGCTGTTGAACTGCAGGCGAGGCTGGGTAGCATCTGGGATGGGACAGGCGTTCACACCGGTGCCACTGAAACCCCGGACTCTCCGCATAAACCCACACCACACACAGCAGAATCATATCGCCATTGGCTGGTGTTCCGCAGACACAGGGCATACCGCAGAGTAATAGGAAACACTGGTTCCTACCACTGTGGCCAGTGATAGGACGGGGTCTCCGAGGCAGGACCTTTCTTGGAGTCTCGGAACCCCAGCACAGTGCCTGGCAACCAGTTTTGAAATCCATTAAGACCCTTGGAATTCACAATTTAGTCCTTGTTTTGTTGTTGTTCTTTTTTTTTTTTTTTTTTTTTTTTTTAAATCTGTGCTGCCATAAACGCCTGCCCTTCTGCAAATTCAGGAAAGATTTAATTGCTGTGAAGCACTAAATCTCAATTTCCAGTGTGTGTGGATTACTCTGTTTGTGGAATTAAATTTTATATAGATGTCTCTTTTGCTCCTGGTTAGTGGCTCTAATTAAATAAATGGAAATTCTCGCAGGAATTAGAAGCTCCTACTTAACAGTGAAGATTTCGGGATCACAGTGCATAATCTGAAATATAAATGACCCAGAAGCTGAAACATTACCCATAATCACATTGACGGTTCCAGAAAGAGCGATAAGGAGAGTGCTGTTGAGGGAGGCAAGCGCTGACGCCAGAAGTTGCCATATCCCCAGAAACCCCAGTTTGCCTTTTCACCATCGCAAGTGAGAACCAGAGCGCGTTAAGGCCTCGGAGTAAAAAACTCAGCGTCTGGGACTGCGGCACCGGGGTTGAGTCGGGTGCAAGTTTCTGCCGAAAGAGGGCGTCGGTCTGAGACTAAAAGAAATTTGTGGACACGGACGCCTAGTCAAATGAAAGACCATTTTAACACATTTTCAATGTATTTAAATGTGCGGGACTTAATTGTCAGAATTCTCCCGCCCAGTGTAGCACGTTCACATTGCAAATAACTTGGCTGCAGTAGGCACAGAAGAAGGTCCAGTTCCATTTTGACCCGCCCCGCCGCGCGGCGGACTCCCGCGATGCTCCTCTGGTCACGGACTTCTCCAGAGCCGCTTCCCTCCGGTCTCCACCGCTGCTGTGGCTGTGGCCAGTGGGAGGACTGTGTCCCCGAGGCAGGACCTTTCTTAGAGTCGCGGAACCTCAGCACAGTGCCTCGAGCGCTCCAGAGAAGGAGCTGTTGGATCTTTGAGCGCTCAGGTTGGAGGGGAGCGTGTGTCGTACCCAGGGGACCTACCCGGAACGTTTTGGGAAAGACAGTCCTTTTATTTAGGTACCTGGTGTAGCAAACAAAGCCCCGAGGACGCTTTGGGGATGCTTTCCAAGCTTTGTGACACCTCCAGAAGTTGAACCGTTCCCTCGCCTTTGGGAGCAACAAGTTTCACTTTCCTGCTCTCAGTGGACTGACAGAAGGTCCGTGAGCTGGGACACTGTGACCCCGGCACCGCTGCGATTCCAGCGCAAACCTGCGTGGCCCAGCGGGAGGGGGCTGGCGCGGGGCTGAGGAAGGCGGGGTGTAGGTGACGCCCGGGCCAGCCGGGCACACCAGGTCCGCGATGGAGCCATCTGCACTGGGACCTTGGTCCTTGTTCCCTGACCTTGCGCCGAGGGACCAGGAAGGTCAGGTGCTCGCCCCGCGTCGGTGAGTCAGGAGGGTATGTGGCCAGAACGAGAAAGGTGAGAGCAAGCGGCACCTAAGGATTTTTGCACCGAAACCACAATTTCTAGAACCATCCCTTTCCCCAGTCCTGTTTTTTTTTTATTTTATTTTGCACGGTGTGTGTGTGTATGTGTGTGTGTGTATGTGTGCGTGAGCTCGCGCATTTCTCTACTTTAAAGCACGTTTCCTTTTTTAAAGCCAGGAGCTGGAGAGCGTGGCAAGGGAGAGGCGGGGATCGCAGAGGCACGCGGCGTGGTGGGGGCTCTTGCTGGTGCAGACGTGGGCGATTTCAGCTTTAAGGAAAAGGCAGAGGGCCTGCGGGGAGTGGTGGTTAGGGACAGGGGCGCGATGGGTAGTGAAGGGGTGCAGGGAGGAGCCCTGATGTAAGAATGTTAATGAGAGACTCCCCCAGCCCAGCCCCCAACTCTCCCCACCCCCACCCACCCCACCCGCTGGAAATACAAGCCCGGCCTCGGCGCGCCATGTGTGGTAACACGCTCAGCCGCTGCCACGCTATTTAAACGCGGGCTATGGATCCAGGAACCGGCGCGAATCAATGAGATCAAATGCGAGGGAGATGCACCGTCAACTACAAACACTTGGACAAGTCTAACTTTTTTTTTCTTCTACAAAAACGCTTTCAAAAGCAACCTTAGCAACGCCCAAATAAGAAGCCACCTCTAAGCAAAATAGTATATGTATAAACGGAGGGCGAATATATACGAGTATATATATATGTATATTACAGACGCACAGGTTTACACCCGGTGAACTTTTTCTTTTTCTTTCTTTCTTTTTTCTTTTTTTTTTTTTTAAGAAAAACTAGTGACATTGCAGAGAAGGACGCTTTCTCTCTATCTTTTGGCGCATTAGTGAAGGGGGTATTCTATTTTGTTAAAGCGCCCAAGGGGGCGCAGGGACCTTGGAGAGAAGAGTGGGGAGGAAAGAGGAAGGGTGGGTGGGGGGCAGAGGGCGAGTCGGCGGCTGCGAGGGCAAGCGCTTTCTTGCGGCAAGATGCCGTCTCTGCTGGTGCTCACTTTCTCCCCGTGCGTACTACTCGGCTGGGCGTTGCTGGCCGGCGGCACCGGTGGCGGTGGCGTTGGTGGCGGCGGCGGCGGCGCGGGCATAGGCGGCGGACGCCAGGAGAGAGAGGCGCTGCCGCCACAGAAGATAGAGGTGCTGGTGTTACTGCCCCAGGATGACTCGTACTTGTTTTCACTCACCCGGGTGCGGCCGGCCATCGAGTATGCTCTGCGCAGCGTGGAGGGCAACGGGACAGGGAGGCGGCTTCTGCCGCTGGGCACTCGCTTCCAGGTGGCTTACGAGGACTCGGACTGTGGGAACCGTGCGCTCTTCAGCTTGGTGGACCGCGTGGCGGCGGCGCGGGGCGCCAAGCCGGACCTTATCCTGGGGCCAGTGTGCGAATATGCAGCAGCGCCAGTGGCCCGGCTTGCATCGCACTGGGACCTGCCCATGCTGTCGGCCGGGGCGCTGGCCGCCGGCTTCAAGCACAAGGACTCTGAGTACTCGCACCTCACGCGCGTGGCGCCCGCCTACGCCAAGATGGGCGAGATGATGCTCGCCCTGTTCCGCCACCACCACTGGAGCCGCGCTGCACTGGTCTACAGCGACGACAAGCTGGAGCGGAACTGCTACTTCACCCTCGAGGGGGTCCACGAGGTCTTCCAGGAGGAGGGTTTGCACACGTCCATCTACAGTTTCGACGAGACCAAAGACTTGGATCTGGAAGACATCGTGCGCAATATCCAGGCCACTGAGAGAGGTGAGCAGGGGCGCGTCCCGGGCCCGGGGCCCTAACCCAACCACTCTCCGCGGCTCTCCCTGCACACCCGTCCACTCTGCAGACCCCACTCCCCCCCTGCGGGGCTGAGGTCGGGTGCGCGCGGGCACTCGTTCAGGTATGCGCTGTGTGGCTGGGACAACCTTTGACGTCCGCCCATCGCGGTCGAGGGGTGTACGTAGAGGGTCCCAGGGAGGTGAAGAGGTTGGAGGGGAGGGCGTCTGAACCCGCAGCTCCTGCGTGCCCAGGTCCAACAGGTGCTGTCAAACACTTGGATGTTTCTTCTTCCCAGTTTCCACTTTGCCAGCGCCGGGCTGGTGATTAGGGGGCACACTCCCAGTGCCTGGCTCCATCCAGGGTCTGAAGCATCCAAGGCGGAAAGAACTTGTTCCCCAGTCCTTTGCCAGCGTGCGCCCCAACTTAGTGCGGAAGCGTCTGCGGACGCCTCGCAGCCAGGCGTCGCCACTTGGCTCGCCCGCTCTTGGGGTTTCTCTGACTGTTGTTTCCACAGACCCCAGGTTTCTTTAAGGGCTTGTTTGAATCACTCTTCTCATTCCTTTCATTTCCCTTCCAGCCCCTTATAAACGAGCTTCTGTGGTTTCCACCAAAAATGCCCCTGTGTGTCTGAACCCTGGCGACACTCACTTCTCCCGGCGTGTTCTGCAACGCAGTCTCTAACGCGCCCAGAGCTAAGCTTTGCGGGAGTGCCTTTTGAAGAAACAGACGCTGAACCTTCTTTCCACCTGTCCCCCAAGTTTTCTCCATGAGTCTTTGGGTGTTGGAATAAAACCCAAACTGGACAAAGAGCTCGAGGCTGAGGATGGTGGCTATGGCTGCGGGGAGCGGGTGGACGCGGATGTGTAATCGACAGTGTAGCCCATTTTACTGTAGGGTAGAATCTGAGGCAAGGCGGGCTGAGATGCCAGCATAGCGCGGATCTCTCCTCCCTCTAGTCAGGGATTAGGAGCATTGCGATGAGGGAATCCCGTCTCTGCTCCCCCTCGGCGCTCACGCGTCTGGAATGTGAGTGGTGCAATCCCGGCAAAGCTCCCCGAGACCCCAGTGCCACTCTGATGAGACCGAAGGGGAGCGGAGTTGAGCCAGGCGCCGGGCTAGTCCACAACTTGGCATGGCCGGGCACCTGGGCGCTGGTCGTAGGGGACAGCGCAACCTGAGGCCGAGGGACCCAGGAACAGGTGAGAGAGGACAGAGAAGCCATCGATAATGGCGCTGCAGTCACCGCCTTGCCATCTTGGCCACCTCGGACTCACCCTTTACAGCAAAGAGGCGAGAGGTGTTTGACAGTGGGAATGCATGGCCAAATTTTGAGCTCTCGAACTCCAGGTTGGCTGTGCCGAATCCCTACCAGCCAAGCAGGCGGGGCGCAGGCTTTGCCGATTATGAAAAAGGGCACGTGTGTCCAACGGCTGCGGACTTGCCACGCCTGCCACGCCTCGGCAAGGAACCCACATCTACGCTCCCAAGTCCCAGTCGCCGGGTTACTGCAGCCTCCACGGGGGTGTCTGCGCCCGGGGCTGCTATGGCTCCCGGAACCTGCTTCTCCAGTTCTCGGCTTTCGAGGGCTAGGCGCTAGAAGTCAGAGACTTCCCTAGGCGGGCTGGGGCTGGGGGTGTGTCCCCCTACGGGCGAGATCCGCGGTTTGCTGACTCGTCCGTAATGCCACTACCCTGTAGATCCCAATGTCAGCGGCTGCCCCGGCGCACGTGGCCTGGGATACAAAACCAAGGGCATGTGTGAGACCAGAGGAGGGCAGGTCGCGGCCCCGGGGCCCCTCAGTCTCACAGTGGTGGCTGAGGCCTGGGGCTGGGCGGACAGCAGTGCCCTGGTGGGCCTGGGGACTGGTGTGCCCCGGGCTTCTGAGGACTAGGGCTGCAGTCGGCTGCTAGGAATTATTTTTTAATTCCAAAAGCCTCATAGAGGTTCCGAAGTCTCTTTGCTTTTTTTTTTTTTTTTTCCAAGTTTACATTGAGGGGTGAAAGTTTGCTTAACTGACCTGTATATTTTACAAGTGATAAGGTTAGGATTTTACAATTCTTACTCTAAAAAGTCTTTTCAACAGTGACCTGGCAGATATTTAGAAATATGAAACAAAACAGTTTCTCCTCTAATCGTCCTCCAGTCGCCTCTAATAGTCCTTCCACCCCGAAATTCCTTACACTCAAGAGAAAAAGTTGCTTGATAACAAAGCTCTCTTAGGGGACCTTTTACAAACACATTGAAGTAACACAGTTACTTTACCGTAAGCCGTTAATGTATTAAATAGGGCTTCGGTACATGGTTGCAGTGAAGTTTCTGGCTCAGTCACCGGCTGGGGGATCTTGGACTGCTATGAAACCTCTGTACCTCGAGCTCCTTAGGTAAAGTGGGGGTAGTCAGAGCACCCATGTCTTTGGGAAACTGGGAGGGTTAGAGGCGCTAACCCAGGAATGCCTGGGAGCAGTGCCAGAAGAATACGAAGTGCTCAATAAATGTGCGGTTTCATTGTAGTTATTATTTTGTATATGATGATAATCACCTTTACCCCAAGGGTGAGGCCATGCCATGGGAAAGAACCCTGGGCTGAGTTGTAGATGCCTCTGGATTTGGCTGGCCTCCTTATGTGAGTTTTCTTCTCTGTGAAACAATGTGTGGGGTGAGAGAATCAGGCCTCTTCAAACTGATATTATCACCCAAGTGTGAAAATGCAACTGACAGGATTTTTGCTTTTGAAAATTCCCTATTAAGCATTATGAATTAAAGTAGAGAGAGTTCCTCCCTCTTTTGGTGAGAACATTTGTATTCCTTTTTTTTTTGGACTTAAGTTTCTCTTTAAAACCAAATCACAAATGTTTGAACAAGTTAAAAACTGTGCCAGCATCTCAAATAATAATGTGACTAAAATTTCACATGGCATACTGTATAAAGAAAAACTAAGGGGCATCAATTATTCTTTCATTTTAAGGATTTACCATCTAAGTCAATAATTTAAAATCTTTCTTTTTTCCTGTCATGTCTTTCGCTAATGCCACTAGAATAAACAGACCTGAGCATATATTATTTTTAAAAACAATTATCTTTATTTAAAATAGATTCACTTACACAGCCAGCTACTGCCCTCAGTATTCCACACTCTTAACAATAAATTTAGTTTTAAAAAGACAGGCTTAGAAATAATTTTTTCAAGCAATAAAAGCCAGGAGTTGTTTTGTCGATGCACTTTATATGATGCAGAACTAGAAGTATCCTAATGCAAATGTTTTTACGTGAAGAACTGTAGTTTTATCCTTTTAGTTATTAGTATGTCATTAATCTGGGCCTGCATAATGACTGTATAACATTATACAGTCAGTAGAGATAGAGATAACAGTATTTAATCAATACAAGAGTCATTTATTTTTAGAATTAGTCTGGGGTAAATGACCGAGTGGTCAATCAGCAGCATTTTTAAGGAAAGAACCCATGATAAGTGTAAAATAACTAACACAGCAGGGGAAAAAAGGAGCTTTGTAGGCTGCAGTGTGGGAATTCTAAAGGCCTTTGGAGTAGGTGGAGCTTTATGAACAACAGAAATAAAGATGCAATCTCCATTTTGCAAACAATATCCATTGCTATGGAGTATAGAAACAGCCAGAGAGAAATCTTTTTTGAAAAAAATTAGATTTACTTTTTACCAAAATTTAGTTCTACAGCTATAGAAAGTGAGAAAACTACACAAGGTTTATGAGGAGAAAAATGTTCCTGTCTCCTACTCTCCATTTTTCACTCTCAATTCTTGTTAGCTGTTCCTGTAGGTATTGGCTTTCATATCTCTTAATAACATGCTACTTTTTTTTTTTTTTCAGTTTTAGGTCTTATCTCTTGGAATCCCAGTGGAAGAAAATTCTCTTCTTGATCATTCTACTGCCTGTTAACCACACATGCAAGCTTTCTTTCCAGTCATCTTTCCAATGTGGTTGTGCTAAAATTTTTCTCAGTAGGCTGAGGCAGGAGGATTGCTTGAGTCCAAGAGTTTGAGGCTATGGATTGCCCTATTTGAATAGCCACTGCCTTCCAGCCTGGGCAACATAGCTAGACCCCATCTCTTACGCAATATTTTTTAGTTAGCCCAGTATTCAGTATAAATATTATCATTACTTTCTAAATGATATTTAAGGGTAAGTCACATAGGCTCCTATGCTGACATTTCCTTTTCTTTCCCCTACCTATTTTCCATGGAGTTAAAACAGCCTGTTTTTGTTTATTTGCTTAATTTCCTATGGATTTATAATTAAATAATCTTCTAATTCTTCATTTTAAATCTCCTGAGTTTTTTTTATTATTATACTTTAAGTTCTAGGGTACATGTGCACAATGTGCAGGTTTGATACATAGGTATACATGTGCCATGTTGGTTGGCTGCACCTATCAAGTCATCATTTACATTGGGTATTTCTCCTAATGCTATCCCTCCCCCAAACCCCCCAACCCCCACCCCCCCACAGGCTCTGGTGTGTGATGTTTCCTGTCCTGTGTCCAAGTGATCTCATTGTTCAATTCCCACCTTTGAGTGAGAACATGTGGTGTTTGGTTTTCTGTCCTTGTGATAGTTTGCTGAGAATAATGGTTTCCAGCTTCATCCATTTCCCTGCAAAGGACATGAACTCAGCCTTTTTGTGGCTGCATAGTATTCCATGATGTATGTGTGCCACATTTTCTTAATCCAGTCTATCATTGATGGACATTTGGGTTGGTTCCAAGTCTTTGCTATTGTGAATAGTGCTGCAATAAATATATGTGTGCATGTGTCTTTATAGTAGCATGATTTATAATCCTTTGGGTATATACCCAGTAATGGGATTGCTGGGTCAAATGGTAATTCTAGTTCTAGATCCTTGAGGAATTGCCACACTGTCTTCCACAATGGTTGAACTAATTTACACTCCCACCAACAGTGTAAAAGTGTTCCTATTTCTCCACATCCTCTCCAGCATCTGTTGTTTCCTGACATTTTAATGACTGCCATTCTAACTGGCATGAGATGGTATCTCATTGTGTTTTTGATTTGCATTTCTCTGATGACCAGTAATGATGAGCATTTTTTCATGTGTCTGTTGGCTGCATAGATGTCTTCCTTTGAGAAGTGTCTGTTCATATCCTTTGCCTACTTTCTGATGGGATTGTTTGTTTTTTTCTTGCAAATTTGTTTGAGTTCTTTGTAGATTCTGGATATTAACCCTTTGTCAGATGGGTAGATTGCAAAAATTTTCTCCCATTCTGTAGGTTGCCTGTTCACTCTGATGGTAGTTTCTTTTGCTGTGCAGAAGCTCTTTAGTTTAATTAGATCGCATTTATCTATTTTGGCTTTTGTTGCCATTGCCTTTGGTGTTTCAGTCATGAAGTCCTTGCCCATGCCTATGTCCTGAAAGGTATTGCCTAAGTTTTCTTCTAGGGTTTTTATGGTTTTAGGTCTTACATTTAAGTCTTTAATCCATCTTGAGTTAATTTTTGTATAAGGTGTAAGAAAGGGATCCAGTTTCAGCTTTCTGCTTATGGCTAGTCAATTTTCCCAGCACCATTTATTAAATAGGGAATTCTTTCCCCACTTCTCGTTTTGTCAGATGGTTGTAGATGTGTGGCATTGTTCCTGAGGCCTCTATTCTGTTCCATTGGTCTATATATTTGTTTTGGTACCGGTGCCATGCTGTTTTGGTTACTGTAGCCTTGTAGTATAGTTTGAAGTCAGGTAGTGTGATGCCTCCAGCTTTGTTCTTTTTGCTTAGGATTGACTTGGCAATGCTGGCTCTTTTTTGGTTCCATATGAACTTTAAAGTAGTTTTTTCCAATTCTGTGAAGAAAGTCATTGGTAGCTTGATGGGGATGGCATTGAATCTATAAATTACTTTGGGAAATATGGCCATTTTCATGATATTGATTCTTCCTATCCATGAGCATGGAATATTCTTTCATTTGTTTGTGTCCTATTTTATTTTATTTTATTTTCATTGAGCAGTGGTTTGTAGTTGTTGAAGAGGTCCTTCATATCCCTTGTAAGTTGGATTCCTAGGTATTTTATTCTCTTTGTAGCAGTTGTGAACTGGAGTTCACTTATGATTTGGCTCTCTGTTTGTCTGTTAATGTTGTATAGGAATGCTTGTGATTTTTGCACATTGATTTTGTATCCTGAGACTTTGCTGAAGTTGCTTATCAGCTTAAGGAGATTTTGGGCTGAGACGATGGGGTTTTCTAAATATACAATGGTGTCATCTGCAAACAGGGACAATTTGACTTCCTCATTTCCTAATTGAATACCCTTTATTTCTTTCTTCTGCCTGATTGCCCTGGCCAGAACTTCCAACACTATGTTGAATAGGAGTGGTGAGAGAGGGCATCCTTGTCTTGTGCCAGTTTTCAAAGGGAAAAACTGCTTCCAGTTTTTGCCCATTCAGTATGATATTGGCTGTGGGTTTGTCATAAATAGCTCTTATTATTTTGAGATACATTCCATTAATACCTAGTTTATTGAGAGTTTTTAGCATGAAGCACTGTTGAATTTTATCGAAGGCCTTTTTTGCATCTATTGAGATAATCATGCGGTTTTTGTCGTTGGTTCTGTTTATGTGATCAGTTACATTTACTGATTTGCGTATGTTGAACCTGCCTTGCATCCCAGTTATTTTCTAGGTATTTTGCACAATTGCCACTCTGGGTTCTTCAACATCCTCCTGGGACTTCCATCACCTCTCTGTTGAGCTAGATCCCTGTGTGTTTCTCTTTTTTGATTATGTTTTTATTTTGGTGGAGCACATCCTCCAAGAGCTTTCTGAGAAAGGATGAATAAGGCCTAAATTTTGAGAGGTTTTGTGATTGAAAAATTTTCATCATACCTTTACACATAGTTATAGTATTCTAGGTTGAAAATAATTTTCCCTTGAAATGTGACAGTATTGCTTTACTGTCTTCTAAATTCTAACGTTGCTATTAGAAAGCTGGAATCAGTTTGGATTCTGAACTTATAGTTCATTGCTTTGCTTTCCTAGAAATTTTTAGAATCTTCTCCTCTTCCTTGTGTACTCAATAGACCTCTTTTATCCAGAAACTCATATCTTTTAATTCTGGGAATACTTCTTATTTCTGTGATGATTGTATCCTTTTCATTTTCTCTATTTGCTCTTTCTAGGTTTTTTTCTTATTTGGGTGCTAGACCTCTTGGATTGATCTTCTACTTTTCTTACCTTCTATTTACCACCTATGTTTTGTTTGGTTTTTTTTTTGTAATTTATCTTGTTTGGATATTTCCTTGGCCACTTTTAAAGTTACTGTTGAGTTTTTCATTTTTGGTATCACATTTTCAGTGTGCAGGACATGGCATACTCTGCTTTGCTTCCATGCAGTGATATCCCTCTTTTCCTTCTAAATTTATAATTAACTGGAAGATGGGTACAGTAACCAGATGGAGAATATGACTATATCCTTATTATTGATAAAAGCAGTTGAACATGGATTTAGATCTATTTCCAAAAGGGCCTGCTTGCTATTACTTCCTCCCACAATTAGGCAGGAATATCTGTTAAATCACATATAGTGCCATTTAGCTGGAAATCTCCCCTGCTAACTCTTGATCATGTGACAAAAGAAGCCCATGATGTGTGCTTTCTGTGAACAGCCACAACCCGAAGAAGAGGGAAGAAAAGACTGAGCCAGCATACTCAGTTTTAGGCTCAACAATCAGACATTTCACTTCTTTTCCTCTTGTTGGGGGTGAGGGGAGTGTAAATGAAAGCACATTGAGAGATGAGAAATGTTAGCACATTAGAGGTTTCTCCCAATGAAAACTTGAGATTTTGGAAATAAGTATCACCCTAATTCAGAGATACAACCTGGAATGTTTTTGATTCTCTGAATTGACTTCTATAGCTACCTCTTTGCATTTCTCTCTGCTGTTCTTAGAGTGATGGCAAGAACATGATGCAGTAGTGAGAAGCCATTTACAGAAGTCATTGTGGGAGCCAGATGATGGAGGGTGGCATGGAACATTGAAAGTTCTTTGGCAAGGAGGAGAGAATAGAGTGGAATGAAGAAAAGTCTATACATAAAGTTACAGTTACACCATCATTCCCTCTTTTAGAATTTTAACAATGTGACCCCAAATTAATATTTATATATTAACTATACTGAGATACAACAAAAACTGCCTTAATTAACCTCCACTTATGCAGGTCGCAGGATTAGCTGATGTCCTCTGTTCTCTATAAATCTTATCACCTGTTGGTAGGTGCTGGCAGCTAGTATAGTTCTCCTGAATATGCTGCACACTTCTCATACTTCTTCATATACTTTCTAAGAGTTGTCCCCAAATCTGTTGATGCTGGTTGTGCTTATTATGATAAATATGTAATTTAATTAGTTATTATATGAATTGATGAAACATAAGCAGGAAAAGAAAGTTATTTTAATTAAAACTATTTTAAACCTTTTGATTGTATAAAGGCAAGTTACTAAAAATACTTGCTGTTCAATTAGGCATGAGTGAGACAACCCTAAGAGATTGGGGAGCATCATAAAAATCTAGGATCATGCACTCTGACTACTTTGCAACTGTCATTAGGTGCTTGCTCCAGTTTGAACTGAAACTGGATGATAATGTTCATTGTGGGTTTGGTTTATTCAAGTAAGACAATGCTCTGCTCATGAACTTGGAAATTAGGGCTTCCTTTTGAGTCTTAAATCACATGGCCAACACAAAATGGATAAGATCTAAAATAATCAAAATCTGCTTAGATAGACACAGTGCCACTCTATGTCTCTGTTGCTCAGTCTAAGTGGCTACTAACATATACAGAAAGAATGTAGGCTGGGCGTGGTTGCTCATGCCTGTAATCTCAGCACTTTGGGAGGCCCAAGGTGGGCTGATCACTTAGCCTGGCCAACATGACAAAACTCTATCTATACAAAAAGTACGAAAATTAGCTGGGTGTGGTAACATGCACCTGTAGTCTCAGTTACTTGGGAGGTGCTGAGGTGGGAGGATCGCTTGAGCCCAGGAGATGGAGGTTGCAGTGAGCTAAGATTGAGCCACTGCACTCTTGTCTGGGTGACGGAGTGAGAATCTGTCTCCAAACAAATGAACCAGCAAACAAAATAACAACAACGGAAAACTAAACAAAGAATGTGTCCATCAGAAGGACTTGGTGGTGGTGGGGTATGTCTTAGTTTGTTTTCTGTTGCTATGACAAAATACCACAGACTGCGTAATTTGTGAAGAAAATAAGTTTATTTAGCTTATGGTTCTAGAGGCTAGGAAGTCCAAGAGCATGGTGCTGGCATCTTGTGAGGACCTTCTTGCTGTGTCATAACACTATGAAGGGCATCACATGGTGACAGAGCAAATGTGTGCCAGCTCAGGTCTCTCTTCCTCTTCTTCTAAACTGCCAGTCCCATCTTAGGGGACCCAACCTGATGACCTTATCTAATCATAAGTATCTACCAAAGGCCCCATCTCCAAATACCACCGACAAATGATTTTGAGCATTAAGTTTCCAACACATGAAATCTGGGGGACACAACCAAACCATAGCAGGAAGAGAGGGAAGGAGATGGGCCAGGAATGTAAAAATAGAAAAAAAAGTGCCACAGAGGCCAATGTTTAGGGAAACTTCAGGCAAAGTTTAGGAAAGCTTGTTCTCTGGTCCTTGGACCCTGCCTGTTTGGTCCTGGACCAGATAAATCTCTTAGATGGATGCCTAGGGTCATCAAGTCCTGGTGCTTTTGGCATCTGAATCCTCTACTGGCCTCCCTGATTCTGATGTCATCCTTACTTGCGTCCTACTGCTTATAATTTGTCTCTCCAGTTAGCATGCTCAGGTACAGGCCATGTTGACAGAAATATATTCATAACCATCCTGGACCTCATTGAATTTAAACAGTATGCATTTCAGATTACCTATACATATCTGAGTTAGGTTATTGGAAACTTGCCCCTAAGCAACGATTCTACTCTCTATATGTTGACAGAATCAGGTTCTGCATCTTGGGACTGAGAGCCAGACCCTGGACTATGATCACTTGATCGAAAAATGATGAGGGCTGCTTGGTGGCCAGTCAGCCAGAACTTCCTGGAATCTCCTGGAGACATCCACTCTTGGAATCCACATTCTTCAAACTTGTCCAGCCTCAGTCCCTTGTTGAATGTTTTATGGGACACCTTGGCTGTTTGTTCATTTAAGAGGCTAGAATCAAATCAGAGGTAAAACAAGGGTCTAAGTCATAACAAATAATTAGGAGTTTCTTTGAAAACTTTCTTACTGAGGCATCTTGGAATTGATTATTTATCCCAAATGTGTACCTATACTTTCAGGCAGAAACAACACCTACTCCCATAGTTGTAGATCTTTAAGAATTTTGTATTGTTTTAGAAACTTTTTCTCTAGAGCTTTTATGCTGTACACTGAGCCCTTCTGGGGTATGAAATGTCAGAGTCATGATCTAACACTGAATTAACGTGCGCAGTAAACTAAATATCAACAAAAGCCCAACCTCCATGCGGGTTGCCAAGGTCGCTTTGGCATAGCCTGAAGTTTGTTTTATGTCTTTCAGCACCCATGCTTTTACAAAGAACATACACATCTTGGAGGGCTGGCATGCATCGTGATAATGCGGTTTATAGCACCCAGGTCTCTCCAGGTCTCTCTGCACAGTATGTGTGCAGCAAAACACAGTGGTCCCGGTCATGGAGACCTGGGTCTATCAACAGGGATCAAATAGACTGGGTAATGGTCAAGCCCTACTTCACTCTAGCCTGTGTAGCCCTTATGTGGTAGGCAACAATATCCAATTCGAGAGGCTTTCGAGTTGTGTGAAGCCTCTTGAATCCAACAGTGTGGATATAAACTGAGAGAACATGGGAGAGATACCTGGAATCTTACAAACAATTTCTTACGTATGTTGAGACAACCTGAAAATAATGTTTTAAAATTCAAACAGCAGAAAGCTTGTAGCACCCTCTGAATCCTTAGTGAATGTTCTCTCTAAAATCATTAAGTTTGCTTTTTCAGGACAATGCATTTACCATGCTATTAAGTATAAAAAGCAGTTGACAATTTTCACTATCTTATATTGGGAAAATCTGGTGATTTATTTGATGCAGTTTTTTTTAAAAGAACTTTATTTTGAAATAATCTTGCACTTTTGGAAAAGATGTAAGAAAGTATAAAGAACTGGTCTGTAAAAGCTTCATTTAGAGTTTCATCAATTGTTAATATTTTGCCACATTTGATTTATGATTTCAAGTATCTCCCTTTCTGTCTCTCCTCTTCTCCCTTCTTCTCCCCTCCTCTCGCCTCCTCTCCTGTCCTCTCCCCTCCCCTCCCTTCCTTTCCTCTCTTCTTTTCTACCCACCTACCTATCATCTATCTATCTATCTATCTATCTATCTATCTATCTATCTATCTATCTATCATCTATCAATCAATATATGTGTACATATACATACACACGCAGATAATACTTGTTATGAATCATTTGAAAGTACAGAATCATGCTTATTTACCCCTAAACATTCAACTGTGTACTTCCTAAGAACAAGAATGTTTACTTACATAACCACAGCATAATTATGAAAAGTAAGAACTTTAACACAAACATAATTCTATTATCTAGTGTATGGAACTTATTCAAATTTCACCAGTCATCTTCATAATGCCCTTTATAGCAAAACATTTATGTATATATGTATGTATTTATTTTAAGGTCCAGAATCCAATCCAGCATCACACGTTGCAGTCAGTTGCCTATTCCTTTAAGCCTCGTTCAGTCTAGAATGTCTCTTCAGCCTGTCTTTGTTGTTCATGAAATTGACCATTTTAAAGAGCATAGGCCGATTTTCTACAGACCATCTCCCAAGTTGGGTTTGTGGCTGCCTCCTTCTGATTAGATGTAGGCTGCCCATCTGGACATTTTTGGTCCTTAGAGTGTTATTCCAGGTGTCTCATGAGTCTGTGTTCCCATGGTTGGTGATGTTGGCTTCCATCTCTTGGTTATGGAGGCGTCTGCTAGGTACCTCCATGGTCCATTTGTAGTTAACAAGTGATTGTGAGGAGATACTTCAGGACCATACAAGTATCCCGTTCCTTGTCAGATGTCCCTTACTGGTGTCAGCATGCTTGAAGTGCTCTGCAAAGGGGTGCCTCATGTGTGTTGTTTGTTCCTCCCCCAGTGGTGATCATGTGTGCGAGCAGTGACACCATCCGGAGCATCATGCTGGCGGCGCACAGGCATGGCATGACCAGTGGAGACTACGCCTTCTTCAACATTGAGCTCTTCAACAGCTCTTCCTATGGTAACTCTGCTTCCACTTTCCCCTCCTCTGCTAGGGTTCCAAGAGAGGTTGTCAGATGCCCATGAATGGTGGGTTGGATAAATAATATGTGGTACATAAACACCATGGAATACTATGCAGCTTTATAAAAGAATGGAATCGTGTCCTTTGCAGCAACATTAATGGAGCTGGAGGCCGTGATCCAAACAAATTAATGCAGGAACAGAAAATCAAACACTGCATGCTCTCACTTATAAGTGGGAGCTAAACATTGAGCAAACACGGACATAAACATGGGAACAATAGACACTGCGGACTCCTGGGGCTGGTGGGGGTGGGTTAAAAAACTCTGTTGGGTACTACGTTCACTACCTGGGTGATGGGATCCATACTCCAAACCCCAGCATCACACAGTATTCCCATGTAACAAATTTGCACATGTACCCCTTGTATCTAGAGTAAAAGTTAAAATAAAAAACAAGGGGGTTGTGAGAAAGATTCAAAAATTTGAATTATGTCCATAAATGTGATTTCCAGAAATGCAATTTTGGAAATTTGTGACTCTGAACACTCCTACAGCTTCTCGAAAATTTCTTGAATTTGCTTCATCTACAATTCAATTAGAGCAAAAAGATACCATGTACCTGTGATGTCAAGACACCTGTCTGGGTATGAGCATAGCCCACTCCTGCACTCCAAATGGTCGTAAATCCAGGCCCCAAAGACCTCTTGTCCAGTGCTTTTCCAACTGCACGTTGCTATCATCATGATACCATCATGATCAGAATAATTTCAGTGAGATTTGGGCAGAATTTTTAATAGAATGGAATAGACTAGAACATAACACTACTGAATAGGTAAAGGTGTGTCACACTTAGCATGTGTATTGTTTTAGAAAGCTTTTACTTTAGTAATATTATTGCACATTTGTGTGTATATGTGCATGTTACACCTATGTTTACAATGGGTCACACTGTGAAATAAAATAACTGTTACTGCAAATTGAGGTAAAAATCATTTGAGAGCCACTGCTCCCAGTCCCCTCCTTCTTCTAGATTACTGCACCTTAAACCTCTCCTATACAGAAGTTGTGAACCACCAATGTATACAGTTGAAAGCATTTAATTCCCTATAATGAATCTGGGGAAGTTTGCAGGGTTCCTGTGATGGAGGATGTTTAAGGCGATCATAAAGACAATAGGTACAAGACATTTCTCCCCCAAATGTGGTTAGGGCTCTCTCTGAAGCAGAGAGCATCAGGCTACAGAACATTTTCTCAAACGCTGCATGCTGGCTGCTCAGAGCGGAGCAGTTGTAGGGGAAGTGTAAGTGTGTATATCACAAATGGCATGTTTATACTGAGCTTCGCTTCCCAGTTCTTGCTGATGAGATATAGTTGGACAGGATCTAAACCTTAAAACATACTCCCCGGTTTCCTGCCCTGATATCCTGGCTTACTGGAGCAGTACATCATTGTGCATATACAGATAATAAAACACACTTATCATGGAGATAAAGAAAAGTTGATGAAACAAAAGTAGCCACTGCTTCCTGTAGTGGATAAAATTAGAGATTTGAGGCTTCAAGATAAACACCCTAGTTTGCCCTCCTTCCTGCCATGATGGTCTTTTCCCCTCTGTTTTACACAAGCAGAGTGGTGCTTTCACTTCTTCACTCAAGATCAGAATGTAGTTTTACTATGGGCTGCAGGGTTGAGTTCATTGAAATAGTGGTAGAAACTGGTGAAAATGAAAAACATGTATGCTGAGTTTTGCAAGTTGGCAACTACAAATACAGAATTTAGAGGCAGTGCATGTGAATTTAGAGGCATTAGGTCTGGCAAGTACCTGATACAAATGTTAGGTACTAGAATTCCTCTTGTCCACAGATAAAGCTTTTATTACTTTTCCCTGTTAATTACAATACATGAGTATTGTAGACAATTTAGAAAACATAGAAAATCACAGGAAAGAAAACAAGTTATCATAATTCTGCCACGCAGACAAAAGTACATTGATAATTTTTAGAAGTATGTACATCCTGCCTATTTTATAAATATATGTTTTACAAAAATATTCTTCAATATATTGATCATACTATTTATGGTATGGCTACATGTTCTTTTATAATGTTGATAGTCATCTTTTATAAGTCTTATTTTTCAATATTGATGTAGTTCCCAGCTTTTTGCTATTAAGAACAATGCTGTGTTGAGTGTACATACACACATACACTTTCTCTCTCACATGTTTATACATATATTTTATCTGTAAAATAAATTTCTAGAAGTAGAATTGCTGGCTCAAAGGTTATGTGCATTTAATGTTTTCTTTTTTGAGACAGGATCTCACCCTGTTGCCCAGGCTGGAGTACAGTGGCGTGATCTTGGCTCACTGTAGCCTCAACGCCCTGGGCTCAAGTGATCCTTCTACCTCAGCCTCCTGAGTAGCTGGGACTACAGGCATGTGTCACCACGCCTGGTTAATTTCTTTTATTTTTCTTTAGAGCCAGGGTTTCATCACGTTACCCAGGCTGGGCTCGAACCCCTGGGCTCAAGTGATCTGCCTGCCTCAGCCTCCCAAAATCCAAAGGGACTACAAGCATGAGCTACCATGCTGCCTGCCATTTAGGTTTTGATAGATATTGTCCATTTTTACTTTTGCAGCAAAATATGTGATTATCTGTTTTCCTGTAACCTTGTCAACCCTGTATAATCTTTTACCTTATTTTATTTAATTGAATTTCTTTTTATGTTTATAAGCAAAGTTTTGCAGTTTTCTCATTTATATTGTGCATTATTCTTGTTGAGTTTGTTCTTAGTATTTTATGTTTTTTGGTTGTTATTATGATCATGATCTTTTCCTGTTGTATTTTGGAATGGTATTTATGTAGAGAAGCAATGAGCTCTTGTTTATTTATTTTGCAAGAATTCTACTTATTAAATCCTCTGCTTTAATAGTTTTTATATCATTTCAAATAACAGTTTTTTTCTCCGTTTTGATAGTTGAACATCCTCTTTCTTATTCTTTTCTTATTGCATTGGGAAGACCTTCCAGAATAATATCATATAACAGGGGTGATACTTTAAATTTTGACTTCTGTCATGAAATAGATGGTAAAGTATCGTTTTATTCCTAGTTTATCAAGTCTGATTTTTAAAATCAGAAATGAATATTGAATAATATCAAATACATTTGACCTGTTCTCTTAATAAATTTTAAAATATTGGGCCACCACGGCATTCTTGGAATCAAGTGTACCTTGTCATGATGATTTTTTAAAAGATATATTGTTGAGTTTAAGTTTTTAGTGTTTTATTTAGGGTTTTGGATCTATATTCATGAGTGAGATTCAAGAGCAGTTTTTAGCTGGACTGCGGTGGCTCATGCCTTTAAAGCTAGCACTTTGGGAGGCCAAGGCAGATGGATTACCTGAGGTCAGGAGTTCAAGACCAGCCTGGCCAACATGGTGAAACCCCGTCTCTACTAAAAATACAAAAATTAGCTGGGCATGGTGGTGCACGCCTATAATCCCAGCTACTTGGGAGGCTGAGGCACGAGAATTGCTTGAACCTGGGAGGTGGAGGTTGCAGTGAGCTGAGATCTTGCCACTGCACTCCAGCCTGGGCAACAAGAGCGAAACTCTATCTCAGAAAAAAAAAAAAGAGTCTTTTTCTTGGTATGGTATTGCCAGATTTTAATATCAGGTTCTTATTAGCTTTATAGAATTAATTGAGATACTTTCCATTGTTTTCCATGCTCTATAACAATTTTGATACCATAGGACTATTCCTTGAAATAAGAAAACAGTTCAACTCTGTATTTGCACCTAACTTCTTTCTGGAGGTAATTTTTGGACAACTTAAAAAAACCCTTCTATAATGAAATAATTTCAGATATAAAAAACTTGCAAAAAAATATAAGTTGAAAATCAATTATTTGAAATTTCTTGGTATTAAGGTGTTTCAGATTCCAAGTTTTTATTTGGATTTTGGAATATTTGTGTGTGTGTGTGTATATATATACACACACACGTATACATATATACATATATGTAAAATGAGACATCTTGGAGATGGGACCCAAGTCTAAACATGAAATCCATTTATGTTCCATATACCTTATAAACATAGCCTAAAGATAATTTTATTTTTTCCCTGAGGATCCTGAATAAACTATATTGTGTGCCTGTGTTTTGACCTATCACATGAAGTCAGGTGTGGAATTTTTCCACTTGTGGTGTTATGTTGTTATGTTGATGCTCAAAAAGTTTTGGATTTTGGAACATTTTGGATTTCCCACTTTTGGATTAGGAAGCTTAATCTGTATAGAGACTTCGTGTACAGTTATGTGTTGCTTAATGATGAAGATACATTCTGAGAAATGAGTGGTTAGGAGGTTTCATCACTGTGTGAACACCATAGGTTTTCATACAAACCTAAATGGCAGATAGCTTACTACAGATCTATGCTATATGTGGTATAGCTTATTGCTCCTAGGCTATAAACCTGTACAGCAAGTTACTGTGCTGAATACTGTAGGCAATTATAGCATGATGGTATTTGGATATCTAAATATAGATTCTAAGTATAGAAAAGGTATAGTAAAAATACAGTTTTATAATATTCTGAGACTGCTGTCATATATGTTGTTTGTCATTGACTGAAATGTTATATGGGGCATGACTGTACATATTTTACCAAGCTTCCTCTAATGTTACCAAATAACCATAGTACAATTATCAAAACAGGGAAATTAACATTGGCACAATATTACTAACTAAACTACAGGCCTATTTGAAATTTACCACTTCTACTCCTAATGTTCTTTTTCTGTTCCAGGATCCAATCCAGGATCTCACACTGCCATTTAGTTGTTGTGTCTCCTTTATCTCCTCCAGTATGTGATAGTTCCTCAGTCTTTCCTTGTCTTTCATGACTTTGACACTTAAAAAAAAAAGTTTTCACTATGACCAAGCGGGGTTTATCCCAGGGATGCAAAGTTGGTTGTATATTTGAAAAGCCATCAACTTAATCCATCAAATTAAGGAAGTTAAAAAAAAAAAGGTCACATGATCATATCAATAGATACAGAACAAGCTTTTAACAAAATTCAACACTCATTCATGATTTTAAAAATAAAAAATAAAAAATTATAAAACCAGGAATATAGGGGAACCTGCTTGGGTTGACAAAGAACACCTACAAAAACCTCGCAGCTGATATCACAATTAATGGTGAAAGACTGAATGCTTTTCCCATAATATGGGAAACTAAGCAAGGATGTTCACTTTCATTACTCATTCAATTTGCCACTGGGGGTTCTAGCCAGATAAACAGGGCAAGAAATGAAAATAAAAAGCATACAGGTTGGGAAAGAAGAAAAAAGTCTGCTGTTTTGTGCAGATGTCATGGCTGTCTATGTAGAGAATCCCAAATAATCTACAAAAATTCCTTAAAGCTAATTAATGAGTTTAGCAAGTTCCCAAAATACAGGTTCAACATACAAAAATCACTTGTGTTTCTATATTCTAGCAATGAACATGTAGATGCCAAAATCAACAATATAATATCATTTAGTCAAAAAAGAAATACTTAAAAAATGTAAATTAAAAAATGTCTAAGTTTTTTTGCTGAAAACTACAAAACACTGATGAAACCACTAATGAAAGAAATAAAAAAATCTGTATTAATGAGAGACATACCTTGTTTATGAATTGGAAGACTCAACATGGTAAAGAAGACAATTTTTCTTACATTGAGGTTAAATAAATTTCTTATAAAAATTTCAACAAGATTTTTTTTAGATGTAAGGAAGATTATTTTAACTTTGACACTTTTCATGAGCCCATTATTTTGTAGAATGTCTTTCAATTTGGATTTATCTGGTATTTTTCCACAATGAGATTGAGTTTATGTATTTTGGTGAGAATACTGCAGACGTGATGTTGTGTCCCTCTCATTGCATAATACCAGTGCATAAGAAGGCATACTATATGACTTATTGCTGGTGATGTTTGGACAACTTTTTAACATTTCCTTTCCTATGAGTTTAATTTTTCTGCTTCTTGAAAGTTCTACTACACAGAGTTATACAGAATGCTCTTATACAACTTACAAAGTATACTTGGGGTTTCTGATTAGATCCTTTATATTTTACCTTTTACACCATATTTGCTCAGACTTTGTGCTTTGGTGTTTTTCTGCCTGAGAGGCTCTGCCATGAACTAGCTGTTAACTCTAAGAGTTAAGGGTTAAGAGATGGTTAAGAGCTTAATCCTTAACCCTGGCAAAGTAACATAACTCTGCCCTCCCCTGCAAGCCTTAGTTTCTTCAATGAGAATAATAATACTTATCTTATGGCGTCAGACTCAGTAATAAATGAGGTGATGTATATAAAATACCTTGCAAACTTCTTGGAATAACTATTTAATAAATGTTAGCTATATTTTATTAGTCCTAGCTTACTTTGACCATTACACCTAATACTTAAAAAATTATGTTATGTTTGTACATTTTTTCTGTGGTGTTAGGTTTATGGATAGATTTAAGGTCATACATTCTGTTATCAGGTTAGCCAATGTTAATATAATATATCCCAAGGACCTCGGTGCATTAGGAATTGCATCTTCATGCACCTAACCAAGACGTCCAGTTGTAGTGATTTTAAACAAATATAGAGATTTATTCTCTCACCTGAAACACATCCAGAGGTGGGAGGTTGAGGGCAGGGATGATGACTTCCTAGTGTCATCAGGAGTCCAAGCTGGTTCTGTTTTCCTGCTGCTCTCAATCTTAGTGCATAAAATCCATTCTCAAGATCAAAGATGGTGGCTAGAGCTCCAGGGATCATGTGTTAATTCTAGGCAAGACAAAGAGAAAAGACAACAGGTAAAAACAGACCCTCCTGGTTGACATGGTTCTCTGTGAAAGGCTTTCCCGGAAGCCCCACTCATTAACTTCTGCTTACATTTCACTGACTAGCTCTAGTGACAAGGGATATCAGGGAATTTGTGCTTTTAATTGGACTCACTGCTATCCTACATCAATTTAGGAATCTGTTACTAAGGAAGAAGAGCGCATGGATGTAGGAAGGCAACTGTCCATCTTCCACAGACTCTGGAGCACCTTTTTCCTTGGGGTAGAGGCAGTCAACAGAATCACATGGTGGGCAGAGTGACTTGGACCAAGGTTCTGCTATACATCAGTAGTAAAGGGCCTTGTTTGAAACTTTGTGCCCTAATAATCAGATATATAGGTTCATGAAAAGTTCTTCAACATCTACCTCTCCCTGGGCCTCTTCACACCAAACCCTATACTTGTTCTAGGAAAAGGCTTCTGTTTTATTTTATTATTTATTACTATTTTATTTTATTTAATTTTTTTGAGACAGAGTTTCGCTCTTGTCACCCAGGCTGAATTGCAATGGCATGATCTCAGCTCACTGCAACCTCCGCCTCCTATGTTCAAGCAATTCTCCTGCCTCAGCCTCCCGAGTAGCGGGATTACAGGCATGTGCCACCACGCCAGGCTAATTTTTGTATTTTTAGTAGAGATGGGGTTTCACCATATTGGCTAGGCTGGTCTCAAACTCCTGATCTCAGATGATCCGCCTGCCTCAGCCTCCCAAAGTGCTGGGATTACAGACATGAGCCACTGTGCCCGGCCAAGACATCTAATTTTAGTCACTACTTACTTGATGTTGGATTAAAAAAAAAATATTGATAGTGTGTCCATTTTTACTAATTACTAGATTGTTTGGTCTTGGTGAGCACTCAAAAAAAGATTCTCAGATTTGCCCAAATTATGTGATTATAGGAGTTCAGTGGGTAATATATTATGAGATAATTCAAGTGATTGAAAATAAGACTTAAAACATGGGTTTAAAAAAGTCTAGAAAGAAGATAATATATATTGCCCCATGGAGTTTTTAAAGGCACCGATTGACATTTTTGTCCATTGGCATTACCTACTTAGAAGGTGAGTTAGGTGGTAACTTATCTGGGCGATCCTGTCTAGAAATGTTATTATTGTAGAGCTTCCCTATCTTCCTGAGAACTCAGAGAGCACTAATTAAGATGAGAACAGAAGTATAGTAGAGATTGGTGATGCGCACAAATTAAATTATTTGACTGGCTAAAAATGGAAAAATAACAGAAAAACTAGGGAGAGATTAGAATTATGTTTTGCCATAAAAGTGATCCATGTACATTAAAGTCAATTTGGAACATAGAAAAAAGAAAAAGAATTCTCACATAATTCATCAATCATAACAGCTGCTAAACAGCTTTTGGCACTTCCCTTTCTGATATTTTTTCCTCTTCTACATTTGTTTTTGACGTTTTTGTCAATCACCGTATATGCAGTTTTAAATCTTAGAACACCCAAACTCTGATGAAATGAATGTAGGTTAGGTGGGGCATTGGTATCTGGAGTCTGGCTTGCATTTGGATCTTGTTCCTATCGTTTATTAGCTAAATGACTTTGGGCATGTTAATCTCCTTGAGCCTCAATTTCCTCATCTGTAAAATAGGGATTGTACTTAAATCTTTTTCAAAGAGTTGTTATGAGAATTAAAGAAAGAAATACTGCAGGTTGAACAGCCATATGGAGCTGTGCACAGTGGTATCCCCCATTAAGGGGTGCTGTTATTAACAATGGGTGTAATTGGACCAGCCTAGCCATGGCAAGCATGTGACAGTGGGTCGTTTGGAGAGGGTGGGGGTAAGCCAAGGAATGCAGATATTTTCTCTCCTTAAATGACCACCAGAGCTGAAGAGCCACAGTACTGTGGGGCCAGGCCAGGTGAATGCTTAGCATTCATTTCTTGGAGAGGTTCTGTGATGTCTCAACCATTCATTCAGGTGATGTATATTGAAAGTTTACTATGTGCTAGGTCCTCGGTAAGTACTGGGAACTACAGGATGGCACAGTTACGCCAACATGGGTACCCCTTATTGGCTGCAGCTCTTCAGCCACAGGATCGCTGGGCACAGGGCTTGGTGCTGAGCAGACTACCTTCATCTTTCATAAATATTCTGTACCCAGTGCAAGCTTGGGTGTTCAATACAGCATTAGAATCCACCACTCCTCTGCAAGTGCTTTCCTCAAGGTCACCAGTGAGCTTCTCATTATCAAATCCATTAGCCTTACCTGAGACCATGCTTCATGCCTCCAAAGCTGTGCCACCCAATGGAACTTTCTGCAATGACGGCTATGTTCTAGTCTGTGCAGCCCAATGTGGTAGCCACTAGCCACATGTGCCATTGAGCACTTTAAATATGGCAAGTGTGACTGAAGAGCTGAATTTTTAATTTTAATTACATTTAAATAGTCACACATGTGGCTAGTGGCTCCTCTGTGAGACAGCACTGCTCTAGAGCATTCGATCTTGTTGCCATTCATCCCTTTCTGGTAACCCTATGCTCTTAGCTTTGGTGACACAACATTCTTCTGGTTCTCTGTTAGCTCCTCTCTGTTTCCTCTTACTCCTCTTGCCCACTAAAAATAGCATCCCCCCAAAGTGTCTGTGCTCTGCCCTTCTCCCTCTGCTTTCTGCACTGTATTTCATATCTGGCGAGGCAGCCCCTGGTTTCTAACTTGGAGCCGTGTGGAAATGACACCCAGGATGGTCTCTAGTCCTCACTCCTGTTTTTGGCTTCGGACTAGTATTTCCACTTCTAGCCTGGTGGTCACTTGGGCATTCTGCAGTCACCTTGGATTTACCATACCCCTAACTGAAATAGTCATTTCCATGTCCTTCATCTGGCTCTGCTGCTGCTTTACTGTTAACCTGTTTTCCTTTTCTCTTTGGCGTCATCTGTGACATGCCTCCCTCTGTGTTGTCCCTCACTCCCTAACTGTTGTACAGTCTTGAGATTCCTCACACACAGTGCTCTGCCTTTGTTCTCAAGGGCTCTATCTCTTTTTTTATAATAAAAGTCAATGCTTATTGTTGAAAATTTACAATATTCAGAAAAATACCAAAAAAAAAAGGAAAGAAAAGAAAAGAAAACTTGCTCATAATTGTAACATCCCGAGAACCATTTTTAACTTTTTTGGTGTGACTTCCCACATATAACCTTCCCTAACCTCTTGCCTGGATTACTGCGGCTGTGAATGCTTGGTGTCTCCCCCACCCTAATCCACTGCTATTTCCCAAGGCTGATTCTCATCATATCACTCTTCCGCTCTGCTCATAAATCTCCAGAGGCACCCAGTTGTCTACTGCATTAAGTTTGTCCCCACTGATGGGGCGTCATGCCAAGCCGACCTCTGCTTTCCTAATGCTCAACAGCCCTGATATGGGAAATGTTACTGACACACCACAGTTAGAAATGCCCACAAAAGCAAGAAGTCATAGTATCAGTTATGGTTGGGAATAGATACCTATTTAGCTTGGCTTAAATTTAATAAGCACTACTATTTCCATCCTTTTTTCCAGGAAGCAAAACTCCAGGCTGAGCTCGGTGGCTCACGCCTGTAATCCCAACACTTTGGGAGGCCAAGGCGGGTGGATCATTTGAGGTCAGGAGTTTGAAACCAGCCTGGCCAACATAGTGAAACCCTGTGCCTACTAAAAATACAAAAATTAGCCGGGTGTGGTGGCGCATGTCTGTAACCCCAGCTACTCGGGAGGCTGAGGCAGGAGAATTGCTTGAACCCTGGAGGCAAAGGTTGCAGTGAGCTGAGATCATGCCACTGCACTCCAGCCTGGGTGACAGAGAGACATTCTGTCTCAAAAAAAAAAAAAAAAAAAGGGAAAAAAAGGAAAACAAAACTCCAAAGCCGTTACCTTTTAGATTGTGGTAGACAGATTTATTGTATTGGATTTTACTTCTTTGCAAATTAAAAAAAAGTTTTTGTCCGTTTTGGTCCCTGAGATAGTTGCAGTTTCTAGTCCTATGTGTATTTTCTAATTACACAGCATACAAGTCTGTAGAGTTAAGCATTTCCCTTCCCCTGGAGAGAACTTTTTTCCAGAGCTGAGAAACTCACACCCTCTTTGCCTGAGACATCACCTCTACTGAGTCTTGATACTTTGAGTCAATTAAAAATGAATCAATAACTATTTATCGCATGCCTGCAAGCAATGGGCTCCTCCATTGGACAAAGATGTCCTGAGCATTCTTAGGATTTGGGGTCTTCCTGGCAATGGACTTGGCCCCTTAACAAAGGCCATGCTCTATCTTGGTGATTGAGCATCCAGCTGGTTTTGCCTGCCTGATGGCTCACTGGCCCGAGCATGGGTATGGCTCTGCTCACACTGTGGCCTCCTCAGTGTCTGGGAGGTTTCGTGGGAGAGGAGGAAGACTTTGTCAAGTTTTGCTCGGTGGCCTGAAATTTAATTTTATGCTCATTGAGCACAGATTTAGTTCCTAATAAATTCTGTCCTCAGCTGTGTCTTATTTGTCTTTTAACAGCTCCCTGGCACATGTAAGCAATTAATAAATGGTTGCTATTATTAGGATTATGATTATACAGATGCCTCTGCAAACATTTTCTTTGTCTCTGCCTTTTCTCGGGCTCTAGACTAAGTGCCCAGCTGCCTCCTGGCTGTCAGGCACATTTGCACCTTTGCCTGTGCTGTGATGTAGGCTCAGCCAAGCATGCCTTCCAGCCTCCTCCCCTCCTATTAAAATCCTGTTCACACAGTTAGGACCTTTCTAATGCCTCTTCCTCACATGCAGTCTTCCCTCAGGTTAGAGCTCATTGCATCTTCCTCTCTGTGTTGTTTCTTTGTACCCCCCATAGTAAGCTGTGGTCCTACCTGTGATAACTTCAATTGTTTACATGTCACACCCTCAGCCTATCTCTTGTGGTGGAGACTGTATTTACAATGCTCACCCTGCCAATCTCAGGACCTTGCATAGTTCATAGATGTTTGTCTGATTCACACTGTCACAGAAATTCCAAAGCCACCAGGTCTTTGTTAAACTTCTTCAGGAAGAGTAAGTGAGTGCCACAAAGTCCTGGCCGTATATCCTAGAGACATTCTCACTGCTTAGCTGTTGGGTTTGAGGCCTCTGCCAAGGATGAGGGGGCTCAGGGCAAACAAATGACTTTGGCACTGGACTCCAGCAGGTGGAGTTCCTTGTATTTTCAGAGATCTCCAGGAATCATAACAATAATTCATAGAAAAAATAGCTTATTGTCAAAAGTTAGAGGTCCACCTTGCCTTTTGGGGCCGTGTAAGCCACATGTTTTCTTGAAAATAAAATAATGAAGAGAAAAACAATTATTCTTATTCATGTAATTTTTTGCTTTTGTAAAAGAGAGACCTGTGAAACACTGGGATACCTAGCTTCTCAATGCATCAGTTTTCTTATCTGTAAAATAAAGAGGATCATAGTACCCATATCACGGGGTCTTCTGAGGAGTAAATGTTTTTATGCATATGAAGTGCTCAATAAATAGAGCTTTTATTATTATTATTATATATGTGCTTAATAAATGTTAGCAATTTTTATCTCATTACCACTAATGCACTAATGGACATTGTCTAATAAATAATTTCTATGATGTTGCTAGCACGAGAGAGACACAAATCTTTGAGTTCACCTAAGCTACTAGTCACCCTGAAAAGATTCAAGAAATATCAATAATCTCAAACTTTTTTATTTTAACAGCACTAACTTTCTTTTTTTAAATTATACTTTAAGTTCTGGGATATATGTACAGAATGTGCAGGTTTGTTACATAGGTATACACATGCCATGGTGGTTTGCTGCACACATCAACCCGTCATCTACATTAGATATTTCTCCTAATGCTATCCCTTCCCTAGGTCCCCACCCCCTGACAGGCCCTGTTGTGTGATGTTCCCCTCCCTGTGTCTACGTGTTCTCATTGTTCATCTCCCACTTATGAGTAACATCACTAACTGTCTGACAGTTGTGCATATCCATTGCCATGCATCGCTGTGACCTGCTGTCCCACACACACATAACATCAGGTTTATTATACCACACTGGCCACTTGATTCACCTCCACAGTTGATTGTAGGTATTAAAAAAGAAGTATGAATGGCAAGGAATAAAAACTGAATTCTTTCTCTTACAGTGCTACAATTTTGGGGGTGGGGCAGGGCTGAAAATTGCAGTTACATGGTTATTACAAGGCAATTACCTCAACAGTACTCTTCTTTCTCGCTCACACTTCAAAGGAACACATGTCCAAAGGGCCTTCTTCTCCTTTAATGGTCTTGACGTTGTCCCATCATACCTAAGTGCAAACCTATGACAATACTTCTCTTCCTGGTTGCCAAAAGTAACATGTGGGGGCACCTCACAGTTGTGAAGGGAGAATGGCCTCTTTATGGTGGCTGGCTTGGAATTATAAATATTTTTATTTCTTCCGTAGGAGATGGCTCGTGGAAGAGAGGAGACAAACACGACTTTGAAGCTAAGCAAGCATACTCGTCCCTCCAGACAGTCACTCTACTGAGGACAGTGAAACCTGAGTTTGAGAAGTTTTCCATGGAGGTGAAAAGTTCAGTTGAGAAACAAGGGCTCAATATGGAGGATTATGTAAGTGCCTGATTATGAGCCTAGACCTTTAACATCCTGAAAACAGTCTTCTAATTAAATCAGAGATGACAGAGTGTCCCATTCTGAGCCATTCAAAAGTTCTTAGGTTCAGGTCTGAATGTCACTGTTGCCTTCTGTGTGTGTTTTTTTTTTTTTTTTCCTTTCTGGGTGGTTTTCCTCCTTCCCTCCCCAATATACCCACTATCATCTCTACCTTCACTTACACTTTTTTAGCTGCTGCAGGAAGGACAATTGCTTTTTCATGGGCACTTGTGGTGGTGCTGAGTAGAATGTCTGTAGGCTTCCATCACGTATTTGACTAAGAGAGTTTTGGGGGAGAAGGAGGATGAAGGAGTGCCAAAGGTTTGCATGCCTAATTTTTCCAAAGCTTGGTGGCAGCTGATATTTGAGGTTTTAGGAGACACTTTCTTTTGGCAGCCTGGCTTAGCATTCTGACTAGTCTGCTTGTGGACGGTGTTGTTGCCTCTTTCTGCTGGAAGTTGCTTCCTACTCACATATTGTAGGGCTTCACATTCCATTAGTGCTGTTGTTCCTATTGCATTTCAAGAGTGGACAAGAGTCAGAACCTCAGTTCAGACTGAGGATTAGGCAGAGGGATTCATCTAAGAGCTGGCACTGCAGGCAGCTGACCACACCTCATTTGGCATCATTGTTTTGACTGCCTCTGACATGCTTTGCTGCATGGCCAACATGCCACTCCTGTAAATCCCTTCTTAGAAAAGGATGTGATGGGCACCTTGGGCTAGCTGAGTAGGTGTGCTGGTCTTCAAAACTAATCAATCTACAGCATCCCAGACTGAAAAGGAGCACCTTCTTCCTCTTCTTCTTTTTTTTGAGTCAACATTTCGCTCTGTCTCTCAGGTTGGAGTGCAGTGGCGTGATCATGGCTCACTGCAGCCTCAAACTCCTGGGCTCAAGCGATCCTCCCAGTTCAGCCTCCTGAGTAGTTGGGACCAAAGGTACACACCCCCATGCTCAGCTAATTAGGAGCACCTTCTTAATGATAGGCATATGGCCTGGATAGTCTCTTCCCAAGTTGAATAATGATCAACTTCATAAGAGATGGCCACTTCCAAACAAGATTTCTCCTAGTTTCTCTACTTGAAGTACCACAGAGTACTGGCATTGGCCTCAGAGCTGCCTTCTGAGTCTAGATCTAGTGCTTCTGAGCTGTGTGATCTTGGAAAAATTGCTCAGTTTCCCTGATTCAAATTGCTTTTTCCTGTTGGGAGGATTTTGGATTATTTACCTGAAGCATTTAGCGCTATCCCTGTCAGAAAGTTAGAACAAAATAAGTGGTAAATCTTTTGTACCATTGTTGCAAGATTATACCTGTCTTTATAGGAATTTGTTATCAAATGACATACAAAGGGTCTTATAAACATTTTATTAATGTTTTAAATGTTACATATACTATGCTCACATCATTTAAAATACCTTTTGACTTTTTAAATCAGTGCTGTCTGGTAGTTATACAACGTGACCCAAAAGCGAGCCACATGTATAATTTAAAATTTTCTAGTTGACACATTTGAAAAAGTGAAAAAAAAACCCAGGTGAAATTAATTTTAATAATATATTCCAATTAACACAATATAAACATAATATTTCAACATTTAATTAATTAAAAAATTATTAATGAGATTTTAATGTATTTCTTGTACTATGTCTCGGAAATCCAGTGTAATTTTACACTTACAGCATGCGAAGCCGTTGTTCAAGTGCCCCATAGCCACACATGACTAGTGGCTACCATATTGAACAGCGTGTTCTGAATTACGAAAGAAGTAGGGTTTTTGCAACAGAGCCTACGTTTAAGGAAACATGTGATAGTGTTGTCATCATCCAAATCCTTTGTCTCAGAAATATGAAAGAACGCAAAGGGTACTGAACTTCCTTCAGTAGTGCCGCCAAATGTAGCCTGGGCCATTATTGAAAACATCAAACTCTTTTACATATGCCACTGTATATTGTTTTACTTTATTAGGTTCATATTAATTTTATGGTTTAAAGAGTCAACAATGGTGCCATATTGTCTGGCTTCCTCTCACTGGGAAAAAGTTGGCATCCCAGCCAGGAGTGGTGGCTGACGTCTGTCATCCCAGCACTTTGGGAGCCTGAGGCAGGCGACTGCTTGAGCTCAGGAGTTGAAGACCAGCTTGGGCAACATGGTGAAACCTCATTTCTACAAAAAATACAAAAATTAGCCAGGCATGGTGGCATGCACTTGTAGGCCCAGCTACTTGAGAAGCTGAGGTAGGAGGATCACCTGAACCCAGGGAGGTCGAGGCTGCAGTGAGCTGTGATTGCACCACTGCGCTCCAGCCTGGGTGGCAGAGTAAGATCCTGTCTCAAAGACAAAGTTGGCATCCCACTACTGGGTAATTCTTCTTGGTTATCTGTTATTCTGTGTTCATAATATTAAATCTTATTTTAATGGTAGTCTAAGCAAAATCTCACTGGAAAGGTATACCTACTACAAAGATTTATAGTATATTTCAAACCTGACAAGAGCACTTTAGAGATTATTTGCAGCCCTAGATTACCATCCTGCTTCCCTCTGATGGTGGGACTATTAAAACTGACTTTATAAATACATAAAAATTAGAATTTTAAGTAGAAGTTAGAGCCAACTATAATAACTTATTTTAGTTCTGAAGATGTGTCCATATTTTGTATGTATGTAGGTTTTAGTGGGGCTTTTTTTTTTTTTTTTTTTTGAGATGAGGCTTCCCTGTGTTGCTGTGGCTGCTCCTGGGCTCAAGTGATCCTCCTGCCTTAGACCCTGGAGTAGGTGGGATTACAGGTGCACACCACCACGCCTGGCTGAGTTGGGCTGTTGTGAACACCAGCTGCAGATGTTTATCAAGTTAGGTTGGACAGGTGGTCCTGGTGAGTATCATGGGAAGGAACTATGGGAGCCAAAGAGCCAGCACCTGTTGTGGCTGGGATCCCAGAGACTAGTCCTTGATCTAGTGTGGTGGGGGAGCCTGTAGGAGTCTGGGGTCTTCTCTCTAGACTCAGTCTTTTTGCTTCTCTTATTTGTGCTAATGAGTTGTCTCATCTGCTTACTTAGAACTCCAGTTCATGATGCCCATCATGAGCTCTTCGTTCTCTGCTATCCGTCTCGAATTCAGTGACTTTGGTGGACTCTCTCATTTGTTCTAAAATTTACCATGCATTTTCCAAAGAATCACATGACCTAGGAATAGTGACAGTTTAGTTTCTTTTAAATTCTTCTACTTTTAAGTATGCTTAATTGAAAGTGTCCTTAAGAAGCTGGGCACAGTGGTACATGCCTGTATTCCCAGGTACTTGGGAAGCTGAGGTGGGAGAATCGCTTAAGTCTAGGAGTTTGAGCCCAGACTGGATAACATGGATA